>NW_020454305.1:852923-1053299 GCF_003342845.1 Nothoprocta perdicaria
GGCATGGTTTTCCCCTGGGGATGTTCAAGGGCATCTTTCTCAGTTGCATCTCAGGTACTGGGCGGACTCATTCACCAGGTGCCAAATAGGTAAACAAAGTCTAGTCATTAGGTAGAGTGAATCCCTTCTTTGCCATCAAAAGGTTGTCTGAACTTTTTTTCCAGTGCGGTAGTTTGGATAATTAAAATGTGTATTTTTGTTAATTTACAGAGGAATCAGGTTATTTCCAGTATAACAGAATCACATATAAAGGTCGTTTGCGATGGTAAAATATAGGAATCAGTTCCTGCTCTATGTGTTATGTTTCTGCTAGTTGCATTCGGCAGAATCTTGAATGCATTAACGACTTTTTAAGACAAAAATGTTTTCTCACTGGAAACAATAATGATCCCATCAGGACAAATTACTGCCAGTTTAGCATTTTCAGTCCAGTGTAAAGCATTTTACCCACATGAACTTTAGAGTCTCATGACTGATCGTTAGAAAAAAACCTCCTTCTTTCTGTTCCTTTGGAAATAATTTCAATATTCCTACATAACCCACCACAATTTATGGCTTCAGTTTCACTCCTATCTGAGTTGTTTTAAAAGGGATGGGAATAAAAAGCCATTTATCTTCCCCATAATTCCTAAATCAATGGGCTTTATAAGGACACTAATTGGAATCTATTATTTATCTTTGAGTACACAGGCATTGCCTCCTACACAGTAGGTCACAAACTAGCGTTTTGAAAAGAGACAACATCAACCGAACTACCTTTTGCCTAGAAATTTGCTTTATGAAATAAGTTAATGTAAATTTTTAACTTCCAGAAGTTGTCATTTCTATTTTTATAAATCAATATTATGGTGAGCTTCTCATCTGCAACATAAAGCCTGAGATTGTATTGTTCTTAATAATACAATTTGTTTGCATTTTTCTGCATTTTTCAAACCATGAGTATTAGAGGGTTCTGAGCAGGTTTAATAACTGGAACTTCTGAGTCTGAACAGTGGATTAGATTTTAAGGTGACTGTGTCTCTCAAATATTTTTAAACAGTTATAATGTCCTTCAGGTGTTCTTTAGCAGAGTAAAGCACTGGTTATGTATCTTAAGAAGGAAACAGTGACACAACTGTTTTGAAGTATATGACCTAAACCTTCACACTGAGCTGGTTTAAATTATGGATCCTATTACAACTTAATGAATCATTCTTAGTTAACTATGAGTATTCAGAAAGGCATCCTTGCTTTGTATAATATCCAGGTTTCATTACTACACCACAAATTGTTGTATTCCTACCCAGAAAGAAAGGAACAGAAAGACACTGGAGCTTTATGCAAGCATTACATGAAAATTTAAACAGCATGAAAATACACAATTGTGGGTTGAATGTGGTAAGAAGGAAAAACAAGCTTGTGTTCCATATTATGATTTATGTTTTCTTCCTTGCTTTAGTGGCCTGGCTTTGGAGCTGTCGTGGTACTCTGGTAGTCAAAGGTTAAATACAATGGGCTTGGTCTCCATGTCTCACCCAATAGCAAACACAGTTATCGAGCAAGCTTCCCTGTGAAAGCATTGGGGAATCCCAGCCTGCAATTGAAATTGGGTTTGTGCCCTACTCATTTTACAATCCGCATTGTTTGCAAGCTGTACACAAAGAAATAGACTTATGCCAAATTTGAATCAACAGCTGGTAAAGATCAAGAGCAGCACATTTAAAAAAAAAAAAAAAAAAAGCTCTCCACAAAACTATGAAGTAGTATTTGTATTGTCTCCCATTAAATGTAGTAATGTATCCAAAGTCCATGGGTAATGAAGGAAACCCTATATTTAATCTGGGATTTCCCTGCAATTATACAAGATATTGGCAGCCAATTCCTGATATAGCTGCTGCCTGTTCATTCTATTATTAATATAAGGATGTAGTGTTGCTTTACTGATACTTATGCCATGAATCAGGATACTCTACTTGAATATTTTTTAAAAGTGATGCCAATCCTTTAAAAAACAAAATAAGAATCTATGTGACATAAAAGAAAAAGAATATAAAAATCTAGTTGTTTGCTAAAAAGTTTAGACATTGTAAATATATAAATATATATCAAAGATAAATATATATCAAAGTGTTAGGTTTTTCTTCAGAGAGAGAGAAATATTGTCACAAGAAAGGAAGATGATTCTCCACATTTTTTTGACTACACACAAAGATGTATCTAATGACTGCAGGAAACACATAAAAAGTGTCAAACAAATCCTCTGCTAAAATGTGCTGTGATGAAGTACAATCCAGAAAAGAGTCCCAAGAGTGAAAAACCTGGTTTTGTGTCCATGCTTGTCATTTTTCATTATCAAGTCCACTTATATCGCCGTTGTCATTATACCTCTCCAGTTTTCACACATACAAAATAGTGCTGACCTTCCTGTGGGGCTTTTCTTAATTATGTATTTTAATTAAGTGCTTACTATTATTAGTTATTATTAGTTATAGTGGATACTATAATTAAGTATTCCCCATAAGATATGGGAAGTTTAGCTCTCATGTTTCCTGCTGTATCTTATGCCATTGGTTAGTTGTCGTCCCTGAGAAATGAAACAGCCAAACACAGATACCACCACGGGCTCAGAAGTGTCTTCTCTGTTCATCATGGCTACAGCATCCAGCACAGCTTCTCTTAGGAGCAGTGGAAATGGAGAAAGCTGTGCAATTCAGGACTTGCAAAAAGGCAACAGTTCCTCTCCATTTTCACTTCCTCATGTCTCCCTTCTTCAAGAGCTCTGGGAAAAGGCTGCAAGGCACAGAAAGCAGGGAGGCACTATGAGCAGTCATGAAGGCTGCGGACACACATTAGACAAACACGTCTAGTTGCAATTGGACATGACAAGGTGCCCTGAAGGGCAGTTTTAGAAACTTCACCACCATCAGACAGCAGCGTATGTGTAATCAGTGCCTGTAGTAGGAGGTATAAACTAAAACAAGGGGGCCATGTCTGCAGGCTGAGCAGCAGCTGGGAGCAACTACCCTTTGTTATAGGCAGGGGATCACAACTCACAAATCCTTTTGAGTTCTGAACTTGGGAAAAGGAGATATCCTTCAGCTCCACGAGGCCAAGAGCCTGGTGGGGGATATCATGTTTCAGCAGCAGCTACGTTCTGCAGCTCCAGAGGGATTGCTGGCTCATTATGCTTTGCAGATGGAAAGCTGCTGGGTTTAAGATGACAGAGAGTGCCAATCTCTCTCTGTGCTGGAAGATCTTACAATGAGGTGAAGTACTACATGACCTGTCATTTTGGTGTCATACTCTTGAAACAAGTGGGATCTACTGTAATCTTGATTCTTTCTCTGCGGAGCTGTGCGCTTGTGTGGGGAAGCAGGGCCTGCTCCAGCAGCCTCCTGCCTGCTGGAGTGGGATCTGCCTGCAGACCTTCTGAGCTCAATTCTCTTCCTGTCTTAACAAGATAGAGCACAGCATATCTCTAGCTCTTTCCTGCTCTTAAGCACCTCTGTAATTTGGTCTAAACTATGCCCTCCAATCTAGGCAAGACAAGCTTATAACTATTAACTATAGAAGGAGTTAATAACCTTATTACTAGATTAGGCAGTGTGACCTCACTATAATTCTTGCAGTGAGGTCTAGAAGTTAGCTTAAACTTGCTGGGACTGGTGATGTGATCTCTGGTACTTTGTCATGTTTATTTACATACTCCCATTTTTTCCACTATTGCCAGAATGTGTGTGCATGTGTGTGAGATAAGCAGGGGTGGTTAAAATTGAGAAGGCCCAAAATGAGATTAAAAAATCCTGTTTTGTTTAGGGATACTTTTAGGTAATCTGTTGGCTTTTCTGGGGTGGGCCTCAGCAATGAAGTGTTAGGCCTCTCTGCCTAACTTAGGCAGAGGACTAAGTAGGTAGAGGTAGGACTTAAGAAATTAGTTTCCTGCTATCCTTGATTGAAAACCATTTGATTTGGGGAAACATAAATGTCCAAAAGTCTTGCTGTTGGTTCTGAGCTGTATAAAACAGGAACCAACATTATGTTCTATGATCTACAATGTCACCATCATTCTGATAAGAGATCCTTACCGTTTATACATCAATCTTGGACAGATACTTTCACAGTCATTTTCATACCTCCAGGAAAATATTCTTCCTTGTAAAACTCTTTCCTGATCTTGCTAACATTTTTGGCTTGTTTTTATTTAGAAGGCCAGGAAGTTGTTTTACTTCTTAAAAATGTAAATAAAACACAAGGAAAATATGCCCTAAGCAGCTATGTGTTGCCAAGGAAGCTCCAGACTGTTTCTTAACTATTTTGGCTAGGATTGATTCCACAACTGATAAATTAATGTATATTGGAATGTGATGCTGATACATCAGTCAGTCCTCACCCTGCCTCGGAGTTTTGGGAAGCATGAATAAATTGGAAAGTTATTGTAACTGATGATGCTGAGCATTGGAATAGATTGCCTGTGGAGTTTGTAGAGATGTAAGCACAGATATGACTCAGATAAAAATCATTCTTCCTAAGGCAGAAGTGTAAAGTAGATGGCACCTGGAGTCCTTTTCTAACTCTTATATTTCTCTTTTCTGTCTGATTTTCTCTTTTGTGGAATCTAAAGATGGCCTTTCAAGTGATATTTTGACTTTTTCCTCTGGACGGTCAGCAGTGTGTTTCACTGTGTATTCATATTCATTCTCTCAGCAGGCAAAATATGCAATTCACCCTGAAAAGTGTATAGTGCATGCAGTCTCATTGAGGAAGTGTCTGTACAAAAATGAAGAAACATTACGAGTTTTTTTGTTCCCTCAGAGTTTAAATTTTACTTTGCAAATGATCTATGGCTGTTTCTCTTGAGGAAAGATTTTCAGCCTGGTTGCTTTGAATATGTGTGGCAAATTTCAATTCATTTCTGGAAAACTGATTGTCTTGGAGTTGCCTCTACTTGCCTGCATATTTTCAGAAACTATGAATCATATAAACAACATTGTACAGCACTAAATGTGCATTCATTGTCTTTTCTTGGAAAAACATTGAGGAAATAGAATTTATTGCACTTAATACATTTCACTGTCTCCAGTTTTGTTTTTCCCTTTCATGTCTTCATATGCAAACTTCCTTGATCCTTTTCCTGCTTCCTTCTCTTCCTGACCTGTGTTCTTCCTTCGCTGACTATAATGACAGGTTTCTTCATTGCCTTTTAAACTGTGATATCTTTGTATTACATTTTTTCCAATGTGTAGTTTTTGTATTTTATCAATTCTCTTTTAGTATAATGCTTCATGCTTATTTTTGATCAGGCGTATGCTCTCCTTAAAATACTGGTTTTTGATATATGGTGTTTCTATGGGAATTTTAGAGATTTTTAGATTTTTAGAGTTTGGTCACATCTGTGTTTACATTCACTCTCTACTTGTAGCTGGAAAAAACCCCACTCTCTAGGAGAATGTGAAGGCTACCCCATTTTCATGGGAGCTATGAGCAATAGAAGCATCTGCTCCCGTGTTCCCCTCTATGTCTTTCAACAGTCTCAGTCCTGACATGTAGCTTCCAAAGTTCTGAAACTGTTGTAAGAAGTTATTTCCAAGTATGCCTTATTGTTCCAAATTTTAGTATGACTCTGTGAAGTGCTTCAGAAGGGTTAGGGAGAGAGATTTTTTTTTTTTTTAAAGAGTACCTGAGGAAGATTCATCTATTTTGTCTGTGCTCTTTCGCTAGGTATTACACAGAGCTTAAATGGAGATCATGAAAAACATTAGAGACTTGCCAGGGCAATGTGAGAAACATGCATGCTCAGCATGGTGCTACCTCATATAAGCCAAGTGAAAAAGATAAATGTGATGTTAGTCTGTACTCCACTGTCTAGAATATAGGCACCTAATTAAGAATGTCTGAAGTCCTCCCTTCAGATTAGATATTGAGCCACTCTCCCAATTTCTGATTTTTTTCTTGATGTGTGCTTAGAAAAAAAATATAGATGGCCTTTGAAGTGAGAAATAGATGTTCCTTCTGAATGTACAAATTGCTCCGCTTTATAAATTTCATGGCCTCTCACCTGTCCTATTTTCAGATGAGCCTTTCAGACTTATTTCAAAATTGCTCTTTAATTACCTATTACTGCTTTGACAGGAAATAGGAGAAGCTTTCTCATTTATGGGACAGCATAGCAAATCCACAACTTGTGTAAGGTAAAACTGCTTAAGGTTGAGGAATATTTTGTAAATGTTAGAGAAGGAAAACAGAGTAAGGGTGTGTTACAGCTGTCACAGTCCAGCTGTTCAAGTTCCTGCCTCTGAGGATAGGAACGTCTTCAATCTGACTGTCCTAATGTTTCATGTTGAAAGGGGAACAAGGCTTTAACTATGATAGCTTTATCTCTGTTGCTACTAGATCTACTGTAGCCATCCACTACTCTGGAGCACTTGGAAGTCTCACAAGTGCATCTATGCATCAATGGCATACTTTGCATTAGGTGTGAGATATTATTCCAGTTGAGTTCTTGTCATGAGAAACAAGCTTCTAGGTAGCTTTCAGATCAGAAAGGTGCCTAATAAACTTAGACACCTCTAGGATTAGGTGGCACTTGAAGATCATGTGTTGTGGATCAAGTATTATGGATCATGGCGGTGATATTACTATCGTTTGCTTAAGTCATGTTTCATGTATCTAAATCTGGCCCACAAAGCTGACAATCTCATGCTGCAAATGACTCCAAACTTTGGCTTCGTTTCACTACCAATAGTAATGCCAAACGCAGAGAAAATGTTGTACTTGGAAATGAAGTTGGTGACAAGTTTCTCAAAGGCAGTGCTGAAGATGGCATAGACAAAAAGGTTTTTTCTCCAGCTGGATCTAATTCAATGGTCGTTTGTACTACTGAACATGATTTCACTGATTTTAAGGTGTTTGGAGTTAAAATCATAGTCTTCTGCAGTCTGTGAATGTAATCAGAATGGTATTTTTTGTTTATAAAGATAAGTGTGTTCTGCTTTTGGGACTGAGTGTGAATGTAAACAAAATCAGCAGTTTTCTAGATCAAAATGGAGATGATCCTGCTGCATGTGCCAGAACACTGGAAAGCCAAGTTGCTTCTGCTGCTGCTGCTGAGGAATAGCGTAGAGATGTGTAAGAAGACAGCAACTGAAACAGCAAGAAGCTTTGGACATTTCACAAGCAGTAGTCACTGCCTACAGCGGCGTGATCAGCAAATCTAGCTCTGGGGGGTCTCCTAGGATTTTCACCTCAATTCTTGCTTTCTCCCCACTTCCTTTTCTTTGGAGTACTGGTTCCAAGCCCCTCTGAGGTTGCAAGATCCAGTGCTGCTGAGGGATCTTGACTGAAGTTTTCTTGTAGACTCTTCAATGCTACAAAGCACATTATGCCATCCTAACCATGAAGCATCCACGATTGTGTGGAGAGGTGGCACCTCTCCTTGAGTTTTCAAGAACTGGCTGAAGTCATGTCTGATTTGACCTAGTTTGGGTGACAGGTGACAGTACTGCTTCTGACAGGACGCTTGGCTTGGAGACAATTTTTTTTTTTTTTTTGGTTTCTTGATTTTGATTCTGTTCTATCATTTCTTTGATTCTATTCCAGTATCCTCTGTATGAGATCTCCAGTCATTCACTGCAATGCTGTTTAGGCTATTGCAGTGCTAGAGTATCCATGTCTCGTTGTTAGATGGAAAGTGCTGATTTGGTAGTTTAGTTGCCTTTCAAGTAACTGAGTGGCTTGAAATTTTTTGACACTCTATCTATGGGATGGTGCTGATTTATACCAGCTGAGGGTATGGCATTCTAAATGCATTTTAATTTTGCTTTGTCTATTGTATACAATTCTGTTTTGTTAACAACTTGTATTAATATTTTAGGAAACATGACATCAAAATGATTGACAACTTATGTTGTTGTTTTTGTTTCAAAAAGAAAAAAAAAGAAAAAAAAAGCATACAGTTGCTCTGAGCAAATTCTGCCTCTAGTCCTGGAACTGAAGCACACAATAGAATGGACAGATTTTATTTCAAACTGTCATAACTCCCTTTAGTCTAATAAATTTAATAGCAAGTGGTTTCTATGCAGGCCAGGCCTTTTTATTTGTATCACAGTATTATTTTTACACACAGTTCGCATGGGAATGTTCTTCCTAGTTGTGAGACCTTAAAGCAATATTTTGTCTAGATGTTTACTTATAGGATGAATGCATGTCATTGCAAAGAATTCCCAGAAATACAATTACTATGCTGCCAACTCTTTCACTTGTTTTGCCCTGTACAAAACAGCCAGCCAAACAGCCACAGTAACATTTAGAGGAAGTTATTTGCCAAATACAATCCTTAAAATATGGGAGCAGCCATATTTACACCACTCAACATGGTGTAAAAGGAAGCATCTTGAACAATTTGCCCTTGAGAACAGCAATCTGTATCGCACCTGAACAGCAGCAGATAAACAGAAGAAAAAAAAATCTTAGGAATCTGAGTGTCTTATGTCAATCACATATTCCTGCATTACTGAAATACTGTTAGATTGTAATAGAAATGTTTTCTGTCAGTTTTGAGGTATAGCAAGCTGTGCCAGGTACTAGATGTAGTGCTGGGTCCACACAGGCACAACATTTATTCTTATTTCACACCTGCAAATGGAACATTTGCATATATCTGTTAAATGGCAAATGGTTTGGGACACAGAAATTAGTAAGACGCTCTGCTTCAGAGCCCCGTGAAACCTTATTAAGGATTATCCAATAATCTTCAGTAAATCCACTATTCTTTTCCCATTTGGTTCATTTCAGTTTACTGCTTTATTGTGAACATGTCAATATAGTGCAACACAGGCAGACACCAACTTGTTGTATTGGACACATGCCAGTTCTTTCCCAAAGCCTCTGTAACCTCATGAGCACAGTCCTGGACCTGAACTTAATATCCCCACTTCTCAGCAGTGTTTGCTCTCTCAGGTTCAGCACTGCACCAGTGTGATCAGGTGGCTTTTGTTCTGCTTGAAGCACATGAAGAGAAACTAAATTCCATCTTGGAGATGGATTCTGTGTAGTTATGAATCAGACTTCTTGTTTTTAGCATTCTGAAAAAAAAAAAAAAAACAAACCCCGCAACATCCTTGGCTGTCTTGTAGAAGCAATAGTCCAAAATAAAGCTTTGCTGTAGAGTTAGGTGCCGATGCTGTTCTGCATGGATATCAGCCCAGCTGTGATAACGGTCCTTCCACGAGCACTTAGCTGATTCCATTATTCACTGTTCAAATGTGGCTGATTACCGCATTGTCAGTGAAAGCTGAGGAACAACCTTGTTGTGTGCCAAAAATAAATAAGAATCATCAGTTTTACCTTGGCAATGAAAGTAATTACACACAACGCCAAAACAAATACAGAGGCTCTTTTTGAAAACAGGTCTTTTGGGACACTCTATCAGTAGTACTAGCTGGAAATGCTTAACTGTTCTAAATTTTCATATTATGTGTGTTAATCATTATAACTCCTTTGGAAACATGGCCACAATTTTATTTAATTGCCAAATGTTTTCTGGAGGCCTGCTGTTTTGCCTTTTCACAGATTCACAGATCTATTTCATCTATTTGTAATCTGTTTTGCGCTTTCCTGTGTAAATACTTAACCTTGGTCTAGTTAAGGATCTTTTTTGGTGGGACAAGAATTATGTCTGTGCTTTCTCTTACTGCAAATGATTCAGTTTCTGTATACTTGAAAGGCAGGGGTGACATTTATACCTTAAAATAGAACAGAATGAGGAAAGTTCTGAGGGGTTCTAGTCTTCACTAGCACCGAGGATATGCAAAGTACCAAGTCATTATCTCCTTGGCTTATGAAAATAGCTCTGGGAGAAGGTGAAGTATGCTCAATTATGTCCTGTTGTGAAGTTTTCCTTAACTGGTTTCTGGGTCTGAATGTCTCTGTGAAGAGAATTATGATCATTCGTTGAAAATCTGAGGAGCTTATGACACAGACCTTAATTCCTTCTCTTTCCATCCAAAGTTGGAAATTGCATGCATCCGTAACACTTCATTTGATTGTGCCTGTCCACTCCTCAAAGATCTTTTTCATTGTGGAGATGGCTGAGACTGCTAGCTCTTTCACTAGAGGCCGTGTGAAATCATTTAGTCTGTCGCTCATCATCTAAAGGCTATACATGGGAATACATGAGCAGAGGGAGAAAATAAGGGCAGATACATATTGCTTTCATGGAAAAGGAAGTAGTAATTCACTAAATAGTGTGCTCTGTATTGTAGGATGACTGCAAAATGTGATGTAGCTCACAAGAGAGACAAAAAATATTATCACTTTACACAGCACCAAATAAACCCTAGTGAGAAACTGTCTTCAGAATTGTGCACGAGTCTAGTCACACCATTAGGAAAGATGTGTTAAATAGAAGAGTTGTTGTGAGGGATGGTGATAAAAAGGAGAGCCTGTTTTATGAGGGGAGTATAAAAAAACTTAGCATGAGAGAATGCATCTGCAGATAAATGGAGAGTAAATTTAAGGATGGAGAGCATCTATTTAAGTGAAAAGACAATTCACACAAACACAAGCGAATATAAACTAACCATCATTGGGTTTACCTTTGAAATTAAAATTTTTCTTTCTGCAAGAGAACTGGCCTTCTGGAAGGGCCCTGGTACAGACTGATTATAAAATGCAGTTTGACCAGTTTTTGAAGGGACTAGATGGTGTGATAGTTCACTAGATGGTGTGATGGTTCATGAGTAAGCACCCAGTGGTCTAGAGGATCCATTCTAATTCTGTATTCCATGTAGAAGAGGATAAATTTATGGAGACTGTTCTCTGTCATCTGGAAATCAGAAAGAACACACTTAGACCCATTATCTTTACCAGCCCTTGGCTACAGTTTGAGAATTGGTTATTGTAAGGCCACTCAACATGAAAACATCTAATTCCTTGTGTTATAAGATTAAGTACAGTCCCATACTTGCTCTTAATGGTGGTCAAAGAGTAGAAATTGCTGGAAAAGAGCAAATTTTTGATGATCACTCTGACAGCCTGGCCTACAGTAGGAACTTAGGTAACAGCTCCCCTACAAAGAAACTCTCAAAATCAGAAGAAACTGTTGGCTTTTCAGGTAACTAAATGAAAGCTTGTTTCTGAAAGCCTGGCCTCAGATTAAGATCAAAACACATTTTAAGGCATTTTCAAGAACATTGCTGCTCTTTATGGAATTGCAGAAGAATTGCCACCAACTCTGTATGAAGCAGGTATAACAGAGCTAACAGGTAGATTGTGAAAACAAGTTTGCCTCAAACCCTTTCCCTTCATGACAGTCTGTTCAATGCAGGATTTCCATAATTCTGTTTTCCCACACTGCATGGAGATTTAACAGGAAATGGGAAATAGCTCTAATATTTGTTTTTTTTCTTCATCAGTTTTACTTCAAGAAAATTCCTCCCCGCCAAAATCTGTCTTTCTCTCACTTTCTTTTCTGTAGTCTTTAAATGAAGTGATGTGATATTACAGTTGACTTAGTTTGCAGAGAAGTTGCTGTGCTAGCTAAAATGTTGGCACCACACCTTCTATTCACAAGGCTGCACGTTGGTGGTGTCTCTTCAGATAACCTCTAGCTACAGTTGAGTAATACCGCAAATGGGGAAAACCCTAGAGAAATAGGAAAATCCCTAACTATTTGTGCATTGTGTAAGTATATTTTGCTTAGGCTCTTTGCCAAAGCAGATATGAATCTAAGATGCTCTCTGTATCAAAGTGTACTATCATGTTCAAGATCTTATTTCTGCATAAAAGGCACCCAAAGCATTTGTGAAAGGGGAAGAAAATTTCCATTCTGGTTTTAGTGTGTTGTGTTTTTCTGTTACATTCATCACAGAAAATTCCTGAAAACAAAAGATATAGAAAGTGGGAGAGGAACTTGTTTAATTTATTTGAGTTCTTCTTTGAAACAAATGGTCTCTTATGACTATTTTCAAAATGATTCTAAAAGGAAATGAAAAGCCCATGGTATTGTACAATAAAAAGAAATTTCTTATTAAAAGAAGGAATTGGTCTGTGACCAAATGCTTGCTGTTACTGGCAAACCTTCCAAACTCCTCCTCACGCGGAACAAACCTACATGCCCAATGACCACAAAGCATTCCCCTGCCAGAACAAAAAACACTGCTGAATACGTTTCCGTTTCTCATGGAGAAGGTAAGAAAATAAATACAAAGCATTACTGGAAAGTGCTTAGATAGCAGGAGTTCTCAGAGCAATAGTGCGATACAAGAACTATTTTGGATAGAATAAAGGATGTAGGAACATTTCTGCATCATCCTGTAGCTCCACCAAAGTTGGTAGTTGGCTTGCAAGGTAGAGGGACCCATCTCCTCTTTCTCATTTCAGGTTTGAAACTAAAAATAATTTACATAAGATTTGCATTTTTCAGGAAATCTCCTATCTTGGAAATCTGAACTAATGCTGTTATGCAAATGAAAGACCGGATCGAAGTTTTATGAGTTTTATGTTGTTAATTTCAAAACACTGTGGATTTTTTCTAATATGTTGTACCATGTTTACAACGAGAAAGAAGGGTTAGACAGAAAGCAGCCGATAACCAACCAATTTAGAGACTGAATTCTGAGAAATTTTGACTTGCAGCAGGGAATTCTGTAGAGACACTTGACCAAAATATTTTCTATAGTTTGGCAATAAAATTAGAAGGTAGAAATAGGGAAGTAACTTCTTAAAATATCAACCTCATGAGGGATTAATTCCTTCCAATGAATTGTGATTCAGCAATGAATTGATCCAACAATTAGATTTTCCTACCAAGAAAGCTAGCTCACAGATAACTCACCCCATTTTTTGCAGGGATTTTGTATGTTTATCTATTACATTTCCTAAGGCCATCTTGAACCTCAAGTGAGTAAAACTGAATGCAAATTGTCCTTCTGCATGCTCTTGCAGGGTTACAGTTAGAAATTATTCAAAATCAGGATGGTGAAACAGCAGTTAAAATTCCACTGAAGTTTTATATGAGCTGGCATGTTACTTTTTTGTTGTTGTTTAATTTTGTATTGAACTATTTAGAAAACTATAGTCTTCTTTCTGTTCATGAATCTGCATTGGGAGTATAAATCACGAAACTACCATTGAAGCTCTTTTTGCAGAAAACAATCACACATGTACAAATATTTCTACTGAGCACATTGTAGCAGAAACAAGGTTGTATCAGTTATATTTTCCAGCCTCCAGTGGGATCTGTGGAATTTTTGAAGCTATTTACCTAGAAGAATCCCAGTTTGGGAACAGTTACATAAATAAATTTGATTTCCTTCATATTTTCTTTTTTAGACATAGATGTGATATTGAATAGAATTCTTAGCAGTGTAACAAGTAACTTTTGTGTTTTTCAGTCAATGAAAATATGTGACTATATAATATGTAATAACTCATCTAATAATCAGAAATATTCTAGATGTCTTCCATTAAAAAATCGAGAGGTTTCTTTGCCCAGTTATCTTGACATTGAACTATAAACACTTCACTGTAAACTTCTAACCAAACAATAAATTAGCTATCAGTCCGTATGAAATGGCAAAACCTGATAAAAGGCAGACGGTAGTTGATGGAATTGTCATATTTGTCATAACTGCTATACTTTCTATACTGCTATAGAAAATAGAAACTTTATGGGTAATGTTGATCTTGTGTCACTGTACTTAGTAGCCCTTTATAAATGGTCATGGTGAGCAATTTCATTGTATTAGGTTTTTCTTTTTATTATTTTGAAAGTTATTTCTTTTGTGGATTGTGCAAACGTTTACTTGTCTAAGATGTTTTCAGATTTGTGTATAATAATTAAACAATTTTTATTTTTGTTATGTCATAGCAGCTTTTATAATGTATTTCACTTCTCTTTGCAGGGGATTCATTGTAAAAGCAAACCTTCCAGTGAGTATATATCATTCACATTATTAATACATTTGCTAAATGATTGTGTACTTTTGTTTTGCAATTTTCCTTACTATAAATGATCACTGTGAGAATTTCCTTAATCATTTCACTCATTTTTTTTTTTTTTTACAAGCATTATTATTAGCTACAGGAATGATATAGCTGTTAACTTATCTGAAGCCTTCAACAATCGCATCACCAGTGCACGCAGTTACTTGATAAGGAAGGATTAAGCAGCTGCCAAGGCAAACGCTGCTCAGATAGTTCCCCTGGGATGACAGATGTGGTTACAGGCCCAGCTCCTTTTCTCCAGAGCGCCTTTCCTGGAACCACGTGTTAGTCCACAGAAAAGATGAAGCTGTGCTGCTGGGTTGCAAGTGGGTGAAATCCTGGTGTTATAGCGTGAGTCACTGAGCTATTGGTTATGAGTTAAACTCCAAGCTGGTAATTACACAAATACAGATCTAGATAGTGGAAACTATTGCCATAGGTCCCACCAGGTGGTGATTCATCCCACGCATCTTAAGACAGGGTGAATTTCCCTCTGGGAGGGATAGAAGGGGTGCTCCCTCTTCATTGACTGCAAAAGTGATGCATATAGGCCTAAACTGGTGTGCAACTCAAAGCTGGATATAAGCTTTGCTCACTGAGGCACTGGTAAACTCAAGATCCCTCTCTTGCAATATGATGTACATGAAGCAGAGCTGACTTTAGGTTTTCAGTGCTACCTGACCACAATTTATCAACTATCTTTAATAGAAATAACATCTCGGATGACTCAACCTTATAGCGGTGATGTAAAAACATTTTTTTAGTTTTTAATCCTAAATCACTTGTGCAACAGTGGGTGTATGCTCATTTCCATATTTCCCTTTCTATAGTCATGTTTTTTTTATGTAAAATTACCTCAAAAGACCTTAGCTGTATAACCCAGCACCTCTGCAGTCATCATTATTTGCAGCTGTGACAAAAAGATGACTATATTTCCTAGAATTTACAGCTGTCAATTCAGTAGTGTTTGGCAATGTAGCTTTGTCCCTGTCTCCTCCCTCTAGTTCTGCACAACAATTAGTAGGACATAAGGGCTACATAGTATTTTTTAAAATTCACAGGTTAAAAAAAAAAAAATCCTACAGCCTCAGAAAGAACATTTGGCAGATTATAACACTGTTGCATTTGTTGTCATTCAGAGTTCAAAACACTTTCTGAAGGTTTCACAACTAGCAAATACTTTTGACTTTACTGTGCATTGAAGTGTATTTTAAAAGTGACACTGTCAACATGAAACCTAACCAGTTTCAATATTAGTGCATTTTAGAGAGGCGAATTTTGGCATTTATTAACAGAAATGTATACGGTTATCTTAGGAGAGTATCTAGTTTATGAAGTTGTTGAATTATTCTAATGCACAGATGCAGAAAACAGTGTGGTAACACATATGCAAAAGGGCTTTTAACTGCTACTTTATACTCATGGAATGATGCCCAAGCAAAGCAATTTTAACCTGCTGCAGATTCATTCACAGACTGAGCACTGTCAGGAGTCTAAGATGTTGAGATTCTTACAATTCTTTTAGGGAAGAAATACCATAAAAACAAACAAAAAAACAGAGTTTCTTTTGGGAGTTGGCCTGGGCCTGTTATTAATGGGCTTTCTTTGCATGTTTTTTGTTGTTCTCTAATTTCATCTTCTTGCCTGAGGTTCCAAATTATTCATCTAATCATTTCCATTGCGTATTCATTGCTCAGCTCTGGCTTCTATTATCTAATTTTATTCAAGGTGTGTTTTGCTGTCATGACAGTTCTGGGTTGATTGCTGCATCATCAGATAAAAAATAATCCTCTGTGGTTGAGCTGATGGCAAAAGTACAAGGAAAGTGTCTACAGGCTGAATAATAAGCCTTGATTTCTTTATGCCAGGGCTTATATGTGTCCATAATTAAGGAATCTTTTATTACAGCAACAATCCCTCTCTCATGTAGGGCTAATTACAAGTATAATTTATAAACATAAAAACTAGGCAAGATTTACTCAGCAGATGATTTGTGTAGCAAGATGTACTTCTGTGTCTTTTGGGGTGAGAAAAGGAAAGAGGCGTGTGTTCCAGAGGGAACTGTGAAAGGGGAAGGGGGATTAAGAGATGATAAGGTAAATTTTTACTGGAAAATTAGTCAGAAAATGAGTCTCATTTTGTGATTACAAAAATGACTGTGATTTATAGAAGGGAAATTATTTTCTGTTCCCTCTTCCTTGTATTATGCATTTATTGTGATCCAAAACCTTGGTGCCTGATACACCTATGCCTTGGTACTTGATACAATCCACTTAAATTATTAATAATATATTTTGCAGTCTTTTGCATGTCTCAAAATGTATCATAGAATTCATTATAAAAAAATGAAGTGAAAGAGTCATTTCATTTTATCCGGTATATTCCTTATGTGTTTTCAGGTCAATGGTAGAAACCTTAATCAAGGAAACAGAGTCCCTATTTAGGGAAACATAGTAATGCCTAAAACTGTGCTTATGTATCTACCTGATCCTGAGCCAATGTAAGTAATGAACCTAGGTTTGACTTCAGATTCTCCTGAGATAGTCCTAAACCTGCTACATCTAATAATAGCAAATCTTAGGCAGTAATTACAAGGTTGGGTAAAATAACATGGTCAAATTTGCTCAAATCTTGTGTACTGTAACTTTTAATAATGCATATATATAGTCTTCTCAGAATCATTTATGCACAGATACAAGAATGGGCAAAATTAGGCTTGGGGAAAGAAATTTATACCACAAAGTTTATACCAAAAAAAAACCAAAAAAAAACAAAAAACCAAAACCCTCCAAAACCACAAAGCGATAACAAAAACAAACAAAAATTACAAGAAATTTATACAACAAAAGATTTAAAGAAAAACAATTACTCCTGGTACTATTCATTTTCATATGTAAACAACATAGGTCATTTGCAGTAGTTGTGAACAACTATGTGTTGTATGATGTAGTCAAGAAAGTAGTATTTTTGACCAAAGAGATGGAGTTAAAACTGATCATCACTTAACATGTTACTAGTAATAATTATTAGGTAGTTTTGGAATAAAATAATCTCCCGGTTACTGTGGGTGGATTGGTTGGGTGTTGTAGAAGAGCTCTCCATTCTGAGATACCTTTAGAATTATTACAGAGTGCACCCTCAGCAATTTTGTGGACAATACCAAGCTAGGTGGAGCGGCCAGCTCTCCAGAGGGCTGTGCTGCCATCCAGAGGGACCTGGACAGGCTGGAGAGTTGGGCAGGGAGGAAACTCATGAGGTTCAACAAGGACAAGTGCAGGGTCCTGCACCTGGGGAGGAATAACCCCAGGCACCAGTACAGATTGAGGGTTGACCTGCTGCAGAGCAGCTCCATGGAGAAGAATCTGGAAGTCCTAGTTGGCAACAAGTTAACCATGGTCAGCAGTGTGCCAGTGGCCAAGAAGGCCAATGGGATCTTGGCTGCATCCGGAGGAGCGTTGCCAGCAGGTCAAGGGAGGGGATCCTGCCCCTCTCCTCAGTTCTGGGGAGGCCGCACCTGGGGTATTGGGGGCAGTTCTGGGCTCCCCAAGTACAACAGGGATGTGGAGCTTCTAGAGAGGGTCCAGCAGAGAGCAACAAAGATGGTTAAGGGACTGGAACATCTCTTGTATGAGGAAAGACTAAGCAAGCTGGGCCTGTTTAGCCTGGTGAAGAGAAGGCTGAGAGGGGATCTGATCATTGTGTACAAATACTTGAATGGAGAATGTAGGAAGGAAGGGACCAAACTCTTCTCAGTGGTGGTCTGTGACAGAACAACACATAATAGGTACAAGTTGAAACACAGAAAGTTCCATCTCCGTATGAGGAAGAAATTCTTCACTGTGAGGCTGCCAGAGCCCTGGCACACGCTGCCCAGGGATGTTGTGGAGTCTCCTTCTCTGGAGATCTTCCAAACCCACCTGAATGCCACTCTGTGCCCTGTGCTCTAGATGTCCCTACTGGAGCAGGGAGGTTGGACTAGATGATCTCTAGAGGTCACTTCCAACCTTAATGATTCTGTGATTATTGCACAATCTAGTCCTGGAGGATGGCCAGGAGGATGACATCTTCACTTTCGCCTGTTGAGCGTGGTACTTTTTAAAAAACAACCTCAACTCTTTGGAAACATATTTACAAATTCTTTAGGGCACTTTTCCATGTGGTTGGAGGAGTAAATGAGGATATATGTCTGCCATTCCTCCTCTACCTCGTACCTTTCCTCCATGAGAATTGTGGATGTGTCTTCCATGCAAGTCAATGGACATCCGTGCTTGACAAGAATCCATAGTTTTCTGCTGATCTGGTAGTGTTATTTTCTTGTATTTTATGGCAAACACAATGCAGGAACATGACATTGCTGTTTTCATTAGCATATGAACTTCCCATAATAGCTGAACACCTTCTAGCTCCTATGAGTACATAGAGCAATAAGACTAATGCTGCTAAGTCCTAAAGTTAGAAATGTATTTCAAGGAAATTGCCATGCTTTTATTGCAGCTAGGATGAGATGTCCCCTGTTGTAACAAAAGGCAATTGCCAGGATACTTATTCCAACAGCCTCTCAAACTGCAAAGTTTCATTCACGACTATTACATATTTGAAGTATAATGCCCAATAATTGCCTTAGAGATTAAATCTGCTCCACCAACATTAATTCAGCACTGCATAACTGATTTCTGTGCATGGAAGTCTGAGAAGTAAAAAGAGATGTAATAGGGCAAATTTAGGGGTCATAGGACTGTTTCTTCATTGTTCTGCAGAAAACTGCTGTGCACATCATGGCCTGGGGTTTTAGTCATGACTAAATTGTCATTGGAAATAAGATGAAGGATAGTAGATGTATTCTGTGACTACCAATTACAACTTGAAGAAGGCCTAGATGATGCTTACTTTGTTCTCATCATCCTGGTCTAAAGGAGATGGAAATCCCATAGGTGTGAAGAATTTTTCCATGACTAGGAATGCAATGGTGCCCCCTTGTGTGAAAATGACATTTTAACAGCAGCTGAGACCTCCAGCCAATGTTCTCTAGAATTAAAATGCTACCTATGAGAGTACAGAAAAGATATAGGTAATTGTTTTAAGAAAAGCTTAAATATCATGCTAGCCCAGCCATGATCTGGTGGATCTAATTACCTAAAAGCACAGTTAGTCTAGCTGGGTGCTCCTAGTCATAATTTTTGCAGAAGGAAGTGGGTCCTTCTGCAAACGAGGAAATTATCAAAGCAGATCTATGATGTAACAGTCACTCACTGAAGGGCTAATGGAGCCAACCACGTGTTCGCTCTGGTCATGTGAAAGTCTTAGGTTAAGTGCTGGCTCTACTAAAGTCTATACTGACTCTCCTACTGTTTTCAGTGGAGTTGAGGCTTCCCCAGTGGGGCTTCTGACAGCCCCAGGAAGACAGCAGTCCTTCAGAGAGACGCTGTGCAAAGTAACGTTTCTCTATCTGTGTGTTCTGCGTTTGCAGGTGGTATTTTTAACAGTTTCTGCCACGATGCTCCTGCATCTTTATCCTCTGTGGTGATGAAAAGCATGAAGATCTCAACAGTGATGAAATGTGCCCAAGGAACGCCGTGCTCTCTTCATTTAAGTATTAAAGGAACGCTAAGTCTGGATGGTATGAGGCAGATTTATTACTGAATCCTTTTTTTTTTTTTTTTGACATTTTTGTTTGTAGCTGTTCAGCCAAATCTTGTTCCTTGTTGCTCTGTTTATGTTCAAGAGGTTTTCATGTATCAGTAAGATTACATATGGAACCATTTATCTAAAATCCATGGTAAAACCCTGATCTTACTCAAGGTAATGGGAACTGACATAATGAATTCAGTACAGCAGAAGTTTTACAGCCAATATTTTAAACTTAACTTTTCCTCTACTAATTACCCAGGTACCCTGATGCCTTTTTCTTTCTTGCTGTCTTCTTACATGCGCTAAAATATCATTTGCCCTGATTGATTAACTCAGATTGGTATGAGTGACCCATAGATCCTATGCCTCAGGAGAAGTGTCTGAAGTTTTAACTCTGCATCAAAATAAAATGAAAGCAGCTTTTTTGGCATATCCTACTTTTAATAACAGTGCCATTCATGTTCTTAGTGTGTTACCATGTAGGTATTTCCTGGTGTGCTTCACTCTGAGTTAATGGGCTCAGTCATTTGCATAAGAGTTTGTAAAGTTAAATCTTTTAGAGGGAAATTTATTAAATCCTTCCTTCTACCTTTATGTGTGTATATATGTAATTTCCTGTTTTACTTATTTCCTTTAATACATGTCCCTTTCACTTAAAAGGCAAACTTAGGACATGGTACATTTTGTTTTAATTTAGTTTCTGTTTTTGCTAAAGATGCTCAAATTAAACTTTTAAAATCTATTCTGAATTCATTTCAGAAAATATTCGTGGGCTGGAAATATGTTCTCTTTCACTGGACACACAGCAATCTCAGTGCACAAATGTGAGGTTTGCTAGGAAAAAAAGCAAGATGCTTAATGGAAAGAAGGTAGATTATGTTTTGCTATTTTTATCATTTAAATGTGTATGAGCCTATGGAGAAAAGAAGTATATTTCATTTTGCATCTCTGTTTCTTTATTCCCTTATTAACTTTTTGGAAACCTGCAATGAAATGGTAGCCTTTTGGAAAACTGCAATAATGTTTCAGCAGCATCACATCAAAGCCAGTAATGATAAAATGACCTTTTATAACCTATAACTTTGGTTCTCCACCATTTTCCACTAATCTATTTGCAAGAGGACCTGCCTCTGCAAAGACTGATGTTCAAATCAAAGTTATTCACTTCCTTTGTTCTCTCTACCAAATTGTGGGGAAGCTTTTGTACCTCCAGTTGCTACAGAGAGCAGTCACAAGATCTTCTAAGTGCATGTGTATCATTTAAGTCTAGATACAAAAAAAAATTGAGTTATTAATCATATCATATCATATCATATCATATCTATAGAAATTACACATCTGGAAGTGAGTTAAAGACCTAAATATTTATGCATATCAGTCCAGTACCAGTTCATGGTAATAATCATGGAGTGCAATCTTGTGCTAAACTGAACCCAGAGCGTTATTACAATTTGCAACTGGAAAAAAAAAGAGCCATGCTTTGACCTACTCTTTAAAAAGAAATGATCATTTGTTTTCAATTACTGATGGATAATATTATAAAATCCATTAAATCCATTACTCTTTTGCTTTATAAATGTTATACTGGCCACATGTGCAAAACTTCAATTTCAGTTTCCATTCTGTATTGCTCCATAATTAAAAGTCCCCATGTGCAATGCAGGGCTGGCAGTGAAAAATTTGGTATCTTTAAGACTAAGGTAAGTTTTATAGGCATGACCCAAAAATAAGTTTATGGACATTTTCTTAGTTTTAATTCAGTGAGTGGAATGGTGACATAAGATGCCTTTACTCTCTAAATATCTTGTGCTAAATAGGAGCATATTCAGTGTGAAAAGTTACATGGATTGTAACAATACTTTTGTCAGTGAGGGAAGGACCTGCTATAAATGGACCTCAACTTTTGCCTTAGAAATTACCTTTACTCTCATAAACTGTAACTAGAATGAATAAATTTGCCAAAATGTTTTAACACTTTTCTTTTCCCTCTTCTGTAAGTGTCTATGCTTGTAAAATGCCTATACACTGTGACTTTCTTTTTAGTATCAAAGGCCATTTCTTTTTGAAATTCATTGAGCATTGGATACCTGTATCTCTATGATTTTAGGATTATTTGGTAGTTTGTAGATATTTGGCCTTCTGTGAGTGAAGAAGAATAGTAACCTCCAGGACTAGAAGTGCTGTCACTCTAGGAAAACCTTTTATTAAATAGTATCTGCTTCTTTTACCTTCTTTATGTTGTAATAAATCTAATTGAATAATGGCTATTGCTTGCTTAATTCTGATAACCAGTAGTCTTCCTGTGCTCTAGAAGTCACTCACAAACTTAATTTTATGTATGTTTTGAACAGGTACATGTTCAATTCAACTGCTTTGAAGTCAGTGTAGCACAGCACATCTATGTGACCATGCAAACAGTACCAAATTACTGTGAAGTAAAGCTGAGTCAGGAATACTACGTTGAAGGTAGGAAAACATCTTTAAAGTGATGTTTCAAATAAAAGCTAAGAAAGAAATGAAAGTCACATCTTCTCCTAGGATGCATCGATTTGAATGATGCTGAATCATTCAAGCCTGGACCTAACAGCTGAAAATCTACTGTATTCTACATTTTAATGTTTTATTTTGTGCATAAAATAACGAAGCTTGCTTTTGAAACTATAATCAACCTGTACTGTACATTGGTCCTAATTTGTGTTCCAGTGAGTGGCGAGTGCTTTGGCTTTGCCTGTGGCCCAGTCCTGTGCGCTCTCTGTGCCTCTGCTGTCTTTCAGTGGCTTCAGATGGCTTCAGAAATGACTGAAGCATTTTCCTTTTGAGAAAAGCTTAATAAGAAAGTATAAAGAAATTTCTTTCCACTTCGAGTTAGCTTGCTGTTCTGCTATCTGTTTTATGTAACTGGATAGCATTGGTCTGTGTTGTTAAAGCGTCTACTATATGTATAAAAAAATAGATTCTGCACTGTTACACTATCAAGATAATAGCAAAGCTGCTGCAAGTAAGTCATAGCACAAAAAGTGAAATGGGACCCTTTGTCCAGTCCAGTGCTTGTGCTTGTCCCAGCGGCTTGGCCTATGAGTGGGCTGCAAGCAATAAATTAAGTCGTTGTTGTTGTTATTATTATTGGTCCTGGGTAAAGAAGTGTAGTCATAGTCTAGATTTTTGACATATTTAAACCGCTGATAGGATTTTACAGTAAAAACACTGAACTGGTCAGATAGGATCCTTAATCCGAGTTATGACACAATCAGTGTTTGTGGAAAGGGAAAAAATTAGATGGATAGTTTGGCAGTCTTAACTGCACTGCTATATAAATAAAGCATTTCTGAAGAAAATTCTGGTTTCTGTTTTGCAGATTGCAGGAATAACGATGTGGGAAAATATATTCCAGCCTGTTTGGGTGAGCTGATATATATGCATTGAAGCTGTGAAATATTTCTGCTGGCTTATACAATGACATCTTTTCATAACTGAATATCAGAAAAAATGATGATATAACAGTTTTTCTAATTATCATGTAGTTGTAGGCTATGTCCTGGGGGAAACCCACCCCCCACCACAAATATTGTATTTGTCTAACATAGTTGCTTGTATTTACAAAGAAATAAAATTGCAACTTGAGAGTAATCAGCTTGTGTATCAGGATTAATGCTTCAAGTATCTGTTCATGTATCTGTACATGAATTACTAAGGATTTCAAATACTGAAGCTGTTTCAATCCATACATGTCCTGACACTTCAGTATTGACTATTCTAATTTCAAAATGAATAATATTTAAATTTATATTCATGAAAGTCATTATATATCATAAAGCAAGATTACACTCTGGAAGATCTAGATATTAAAAATGATTAATTCAAACATCCTAGATATGAATCTATAGAGGTCGAATTTCATGTCCGTCAAGTTATGAAATACATTGTGAAGATTAAACAAATAGTAAAATAAGAAATATAGAGAGTAATAAACAGAGGTAGTAATTTCATATTTGATTTTTCTCTTCTCAGGTGGAAAGTTAGATTATAATGTAGACTGGGCCAAGAAAGTCATATCAGTGAATGTATCCAACTTGCTCCGAGATCAAGACTATTATGTTCGCTTATGTCACAAATGGTTTACCTGTGAAGATGTGGGGGCATTTGCTGTGGTGAGTTAAAGCTGGAAGTATTGCTGTGTTGAATTGAGTGGGGGACTTGTAAATTGAAATGGTCATTAAGATTATAGCTACAGGAATGGACCTTCGGTATCTTTATTTACCTGTATTAAAAGTTATTTACTGTCCTGGACTCATGATAATCTTTTTCATTTCAGATAAAAGGGAAAGAATCTTTAAAATCAGTTTCTCTGAAGTATTCTCAGTTACTCCCTTGTCTTTGCATTGAGGTAATATAGTCTGATTTTGACATATATTGTGTTTCCAGTTAAAGATATTTTATTCAAGATTTGTGTCCTGAGAAAGGAAGAAAAATCTATACAGAAAGGCTCTGGACATAAGTTTCTGACAAAGTTGTTCTCACTTTATAATTCAAAACATTTTTTTTTTGAAAGATAGATTAAAACATGGAGATAAAAGCAGAAAGGAATACAATTCATACTATTTTATCAAAAGTATTGTGTAAGTCTAATTTGGCTGATAGATTAAAAAAAATATAGATGTAAAATCAAGGAAGAGCTATCAGATTTAATCAGACTGAATTTCAGCAGAGGATTTGGTATTGTATCATATGGGAAACTAGCAGAAACTAGCAGTTGAATTAAGGAAGCTGGGGATTAGGACAAGGTTTGTAGGGTAGATAAATACCTACCTGGAGGGCTAATTCAACAACTTCTGTTGCATGGGGCAGTGTTGATAGGAAAGTTATTTAAGGACCAAACTTAGAACAGTCCTTATATAATCCTTTTATTGGTGACATTCCCAAAAGAAGTGGGAATATGCTAATGAATTTTGCTGATAATACAGTTGAGAAGCATGTCAGCATATGTATGTCAGTTGAGAACTAACATGGAAAAGGATCAGGATAACTGGAAGAGTCTGAAGATCTTTGTAGGTAAAATAGCTAGAGGAGGAGGAAATGATAGTAGTGTCAGATGTAAGTTCATACTTGCTGTAAAATGCAAGAATGAATGAAGGTGGATAAACTTCAGGGTACCTAAAACAATTTTTCTAAAAACATGCGAAGTTAAATTTTGGAATATTTTTCAGAAAAATAAAAGAAATAAAAATTAAAAAAACCAATTTAAAATGAGCTTGATGAGATGCAAAGATTATCTAATCTAATTTATCAAGGAATTTTGCAGTGGGATTCAGCTTGCTGATATGTGTAGATATACAGTTGTAAACACTTATATTTGAATTAAATGTTCCAAGCTAGATATTCCAAAATCTTACAGTTAGTAACTAGTTAATCTAATGATCAAGCAGCTATGCAATAGTTGAGTTGCTCAACTAATCAAATGTTAATGCCCATTTTGAGATGAGCTGAACAGCACTTTGGACTCCACAGGCTGCATTAACTAGATCTTCACATGGCTAGAGCACCTTAGTCAGGTTCAGATGTGTAGACGCCTAACATGAAATATCTTAGAGATGAACCAGGAGTTCTCTTGCAAATCTACATTTTTCTTCTACTCCATTCTGCAAGGTGGGAGGTCACTGAAATGATATTATTCCACTCAGTATATATACAATAAATTCAACAATGTGATTAGTGCTGGGCAAATAAATGGGAATTGTATTTGGCAGCTGTGAGTAACAGAAACATTTGCATGTGAATCTGAATAATTAGGGCATGGTGACTAGACATGCACAGGTATTTGTGGAACTGGGTTTAAGTGTTAGTCATTATATTTTAAAGACACATCGTTTACCATAAGAAAGATGAGGTTTATTAAATAGGTCATAGGTATTCCATC
This sequence comes from Nothoprocta perdicaria, assembly GCF_003342845.1. Taxonomy (NCBI): domain Eukaryota; kingdom Metazoa; phylum Chordata; class Aves; order Tinamiformes; family Tinamidae; genus Nothoprocta; species Nothoprocta perdicaria. Next base: position 878,428 of record NW_020454305.1, read on the forward strand.
ATCCTTGGATTACTTCTGATACCCTGATTTCTGATTATTAGAAATGATTATTTCTCATTATTATGAGAGTATAAAAAATGAACAAAAATATTAAACTGGCAGATTTTCTGAACAAACTTACACAAAATATGACTCAATATATGCTAGAAAGGATTGCCTGGTCCTTCAAATCCAGTCCCCTAAATAATGAGCAATGCCATAAATGACTAGTGCAAAACAACTTCCTAAAAACACTCCTTAAAGCTTTATTATGAACATAGCACATACATAAACATATTTGGTGAAAAGGTTCTTTGTCTCATTCTGTCTTGACATGATAAAGATTGGTGTATCTGAGAATCTTTAGCTAATGATGACTTCTTATGTTGTAGGGTTGGTTGGCAATTCCAGATGCAAGGAGGACACAGCTTTGTCCCTTTGAAAATGGTGAGTGTTGTGTGATTACTCTCTGAGTAGTTCCTAGCAGTTCCAGTAGTATATTGCAATTGGAATTGCAACTAAGTTGAAAATCATATACAACAAAATGTTATGGAAACTGTTTTTTTTTTTTGATTATAGTGTGGATAGATGAAATATCTTCCAGGTTACATTGTTCACAAAGTTTATGATAATATAAGCATTAATTAATTATCTTGTAATTTCCCATATTTTCTTAAATCAGAAGGAAGAAAAGCCACTGAGGTCAGTCTTGGAATGATGATGTAAGAGGAGAACTTTAGGAGAGATTTGAAAGAGGAACATAGCAGTCAGCTTGGAAGAGGGAACTGGGAGCTGAGAACACAGTTAACTGCATGAACCCAGCTATTTAGAATATAAAGCACAGTAGAGTTCCAACTTTCAAGACAAATTGTTTTATTTTTAAGTTTTCTGTATTTCTGAGCTGACAGCTCTGTGTACAGGAATATCTAAAGCCGACAAGTTCTTTCCTGCCACATTTCTCACTCATGTAAAAAAATCTGGGATGATAGAGTTAGTTATGTAGCAGCAATCAATTAACAGTTGTGTATCAGAAAGAACATCCTCTCATGTGTTAATTTAAATATGGGGAAGAAAAAAAAAGGAAAGAAGAGAAAGAAGAGTACTGGTTACTAAACAGTGCAATTTAATGAAAATGAGGATAAACAAAGAACATGAAGTAGAAGAGAAAAAAATCTTCAAACAAGCATCTTTATTATAAATAGATAACTGATTTCCATAAAGGAAAGAGACAGAAGCAAAGTCATTTAATAGGTCAGTGAGCAGACCTGGAGAGGGCTTGGAGACAAATCTTAGTTATGGTGCTAGCTATGCTCTGTTAGCATTCTACTTATAGCTACACTATTAAAGACTCCTGCACATTCAAAATGTATCTGTGAAAACTCTGCTACAGTCCCTGGGAACCAGGACTTTTCTGATTATAATAAATCTTGTCTTAGCATTAGCTTTACAGTACCTATCCATTTGTTACAAACAGTAGTTATAAAAAAAAAGATATTTCCACTTCATAGGAATATTCAGTATTTTGATATATATTCATTGGGACAGAAAGTTAAGATAGTACAAAGTTCTGCAGATTTAGGAGGTCTGGAAGATTTCTAATAGAAAATATCAAAAGGTTTTGCTTTAGAACATTTTGAAAAGGAAGCCATAAAAAGCTATAAAAGTTGAATTTGTTGTTATGCTTGATGAGATTTTGATGAGGGCTGAATTTTGCTACCTTATATTTCAACTCTTTGATGTAGGCTGCATTCCTTCACTTTGTTACATTTTCAAGAGTCATAGGCACTGTTTGTTCACACATCTTGAAAATCCAAATGGCCAATTTTTCAAGATTTTCCTCCAAAAGTATTTGCAGGACATGAAGGTCCTTGGTGAGGGGTACACCTGCACTGTGTTCCCTCTGTAGCTGTTGGGCAGATAATACACCTCCATGGACACTTCAGCCTCCTTGAGACTTTGGTGCCGTTCCCTAGTGGTGCCTGATGGCCATCGCAGAACTCTTCAGTACTTCAGCAAAATGCCAACACTTTAGTAGGATGAACTGGTGGAAATGACAAGGAATGAAAAGCAGTGCTTTGGGTTTTAAGCACTTATATAAATAGCAAATTTACGAATGAGTTTGATTTATTTTTTAGACATCTTGAATAATGTTTCCACTCTTTCTGTACAGATACAAAGGCATTATGGGATAATATTGTTTATAATCCAATCACACAAACCCTGGCTTGGGAACCAACCTGTCCGGTGTTTGTCACGGTTAACCTGTGCAGGCTAATGAAGCCTAACCACCACTGTGAAGATATACAAAACACGTCCAAGAGTTCTCCTGAGAAGGTAAGAGCCACGTAGACTTCAAACTGAGACTGAAAGCTGTGCTAGAAAGTTGTGATTAAATGCTTCATGCGAGCAGCTAGACTTTGCACTAAGGGCAGCTGCAAACTTTTCCTTTCTGATAATTAAAAAGGTTCATAATCACAGTTAGTTGATATGCTTTATTTGGAGAGCTGAAAATTGGCTAACTCATTATTAGGGAACAAAAAGTGGAGTGACTGTGAAGCTCGTAATGTTTATTAAATTCTTTGGGGTAAAGAGGGTCTGCTTTTCATTTGTAGTAAAGGCGTGATTCATCTGCTCTGACTGTTGTCTAAAAGGTAGGTGTCCAAGTTTCAGCTGTTCAACCCAGATTCCCTTTAAAGTACTCAGCCATACTCAGAAAACAATGCTTCTAGCCTGAGGGCAGGCATTTAAAACAGGTCAGGGGGAAGTTTCCCTAAAGGTACCTGTTTCTCTTCACTGGCTATGACAGGAATCTATTGTGATTAGATCAAATGTATATATTTAACTACTAGGCATCTAAACTTTAATTGAGATGAATCTGAATCTCTTTATATCTTATTGGAGGTGCAACTGTACCTCCATAGGGCATGATTGTTTTTCACTCTCTTAAGTTTTTTTTTTAAGTGCCTTCTTGAACCTGGCCTAACACCTTGAAATTTTGGGTGTTGAAATATCGAGCACTCAGCTCTTCCTGCATTCATACTTTAAAACTGAAAAGGATGGTGCATAGCTCAAACTCCTTCATATTTAATCTGAAGTTGCATGAATTTGAATGCACTGGATTTATGAGGTTGGTTAGAATTTCCACTTTCACCTTCAAAGGTTTCAGGTCTCCCTGATGATGTAAAGAAACTAGTCAGCTTGAGGTAGAAACTCAAAAGGCAAATAAAAACAAATTCAAATCTTAATTTTTGAAACTTTTAGTCTTATTCTGGTGAGATGATTTGTCAGGATTGACTCAAGACTTTTGAATGTTTGGTCTTATAAGCTGAAGAAACACTGAAATATTAGAGACTCTTGGCCAAGCGTGTGGTGCCTACACAGATTCACCATTTTCTGTCTAGCTTTCAGCAAAGCTTCAGACTTGCAGAAACAAATATATTTAATTTGGCACATGTGAGTGCTCCCTGCGGAGTTCACCATCTGCTGACAACAAACACAATACTTACAGGAAAAAGAAAGAAGTCTAGAATGAGGTTGGAATGGCATTGGTCATATCTATGACCCATAACATAATCCAATTAGTTTAGTACCAGACAATGAGGGTTTTCCTATGTTTACCCATGGCTCAATATTAATATTCATAGACTGGATGAATTTTCTTTTTTTCTAATTCTTCCTAAAAGATGTAATGTTGGATTTAGTCCATTTTTTGCATGCAACTGTAATAATGAAGAACATGTCCATAGCGTGCTGGAGACCACTGAAAAGGTTCCTTAGTTAGTGTCAATTTCCCCCACTTAATCCACGTGGGGCTGCACACTCTTATGATACACACATGTGCTGACTCAGGCCCCAGAGCTACAACACTCTGCTCTCTGATTTGGATGTCTTTCTCTGTCCAGGGCAATGCTGTTTCCGTGTCTGAGCTTCCATGCCTGGTTCTTATGGAACCTTCCCATGACTCTCTTGTTGCTACCATAGACAGGCCTTCAGTTTGTTCTCAAAGAACTGCAGGAATGAGGTGTTACTTTGCCAGTTGTCTGTAGGGCCCTTAGTCAGTTGTGTGACAGACACTCAAGGAAGATGACTTATATGCTTAGTAATTGCTTATATTGGACAAGGCTTTTCATGTTGAAGTCTTTGGTGGTTTAATTGGTTGCAATTCACTAAAGAAACATTTTTTAAGTCAGTTAAGCAATTGTTTAAAAATCCATTTCTTTAAGTTTTTTCTTGAATAGGGACACTGAAAATTGAGAATTTATTAAATTGAAAACGAAGCCCCAGAAAGCCTTTAACAGCCCTTTGAGAATATGGCAGTATTCAAGAAATGTGTACATGAGGCACTTAGGGACATGGTTTAGCAGGCATGGTGGTGATGGGTTTACAGTTGAACTTCATGATCTTGAAGATCTTTTCCAACCACAGTGATTCTAGGATTCTATTCTATGATTCTATGTTTACCTATTCTGCTGAATTGGTGATGATGGTAAATAAGATCCCAGAACAAGATGACTCTATAATTAGAATTACTTAAACAAGTCACCAGAGAATCCAGCGATTTAGTTATGCTAGGTCAGAATGAATGTCAAAAATGCTACATTCTATGCATGGAACATGTGATTTATTTAGCAACTCAAGAACAGTGTTATACCTATTGTTACTATTTTATGTGATTAACTCATTGAGATACAGTAAACAAAGCTGCTCCTTGTTCAGTAATCAAATCTAGAAAATCCTAGATAATTCTGTGAAACTGGCTAATGAAAGTAGCTAATGCTAACCACTATCTTTTCAAGCAGGTTAAATATTCTCGTGTGGACACTCACCCAAGACTTTGCATGAAGGTAAAGTGATTTTCTTCTAAATGACCTATTTACTGCCTTTCTATATGTTAGCTATCAAAGAAGAAATTGTTAATATTCTTCAGCATTAATATTTTCTTTTATATCTCTGATGAATAGGGAATAAGAATGAAGGAAATGTGAAAGAGTAAATTAAAAGAGGTTCTTTCCAACTGCAGAAGAATTGCTAGAGGTGACACAAATCAAATTGTGCCACCATTTTTTTCTGCTTATGAAAAGCAGAGAAAATGTCTTAGTTCACACACTGCAGACTCTAAAGCACATATTAAACTTGTTCGATGAGCTACTTTTATTGTACTAGTTCACAAAAGTGCCATCTAGGTGTATTATTAATCTTATACGATATATAAAAATCATGTTATTAATCTAGGCATTTTACTGGTTTCTTTTTGCTTACTTTTAACAAAATGGAAATGTATCAGTGTCTGAAAAAATGGAGTTTAACCCAGACCAGTTCAAATCAGGGGTTAGAAGATACATAAGACATGAAAGCTGTAGTTTTACTTTCGCCCTGCTGGAGTGCAGTGATGATCTCTAGTTGAATCTGTAGCCACCAATTCAAATTGAAAAATTGGTTTTCCTAATGGATTTCTCTGCTTTCAGTTTACAACCAAGCAAGACTCTTGGGTTAAATGTCCATTCGCTCATGGAGAATTTCCAGGTAAATAATTGTTTTATCAGATAATAGACAATATTGAATTGGAAAGAGACTTCAATCAATCTCTAGATATGAATCTTCGCCACTAAACAAGCTTTGCCCTTGGTCAAGTGTTCAAATCACTATGGCTTGTGAATTTTAGCAAAGACATTTGATGGTCTGTTACTTGTATGTATTGTTGTTTGCGTGTTATTTGACGGTACTCAAGTAGTTAAAATGGCTTTTACTTTTAATGCAACAATTATAAATATAATATATGGTAAAAGTAAGTCTATTTTCCTTAAAAATCAGCTTGGAAAATGAGAACTGCTGCAGTGGCAGAGCAGATACACGTTTTCTTCACATCCCAAACCACGGCGCAATTCTCCGTGCTTGTGTGTAACAGGACGCAGCTGGGCTCATGTGAAGCTGTGGGGATGCGCCATTCAGTCTCTGCGGTTTGTATATATTATTTCTTAGACGTTTTAAATCTTTTTAACTTGTTTAACTGTATTCGTTATTATTCCATTTATCACTGTGCAGCCTGAATGCATTAATAAGCCTGTGCGTGAACATACTGAAACAATTAATGGAACATATTTAAAGCATGTAGTTCTAATTCTGATCTCACACTGATTAAAGATAAATAAGGATGTTGAAGTCAAATGAGTCACATCAAAGGAAGTTATTATTGAGTGGAACATTAATATTCTTTTAGCATCATTTTTGCGGTATAATGTACGTATTATGCACATAGGAGATGTTATTGTTAACATTTCATATATGGGTCGCTGATGCAGCAGACCTGGCAAATCTCACGTTATGAAATATGAGAGTTAGAGCATAATTACACAATGATCTCAAGCCACGCTAAATCCAATGGCTGCCAAAACTAACTCAGTACACAAAAAGGTAACTTTTCAGCCAAATTAACTTTCAATCCAGCTGTGTGACCATACAACTGCTTTTCCCAGCAAAAGCAGTGGGGAGAGAGGGAAAGGACTATGGGAAAATTGCTGTTTTGGGCAGCAGCTATTCATGAAATGAGAGCCTCATTCCTCTCTTGCAGCTAAGCCTGTATCTCATACATTTTCAGTACAGCTCTGTGGCTTGCCCTTACCCATCAACCCTGCATGCCAGAGTTATCTTGTTGTCCTGATCTGTGGTTAGCCTGACCTGTGGTCTACTGAGAATGTGGGATTAAAGAGCAGAAGAGTGTCCATAGCATTATTTTTCAAATAGGAGAGTATTAGAAATAATATATGTCTAGGAGCTACTAGGACTGCCATGTTGAGAGGAATCCTCCCAGCTCAGCAGCTAGCTTCTCAATAGCACTAGGACAGCTCCCAAGTGTGTTCTCCTTTCACATCTCCCTCTACCATGTGTATCAGATGCCACACAAGAAACTGAGAAATCGCTATGGTGTGATTTCATTGCTTACTCCTGCCTGTGTTCGTTGACATTGCTGTGCTTTAGGGGGCTCAGGGAGAGAGGAGCATGCTGTAGCTCTGCCACATATACTCTTTTTCAGGATATATTCCAGCTGTTCATCTTTGCACTGTGTGCAGGTATGAGCTGCAGCTGTGTCATGTTTTCCTGGTGCCTCTGATGTCCAAGGTGCCTATACCATGGGTAGCTGGCAAGCAGGCAGCTGTAAATCAGCACTTCTTACATTTCAAGGGGTTAACACTGAAAGTTGAACTAATTTTGTAATTAATTAATTTAGGTTTTTAATTACATCTCTGGCTCTGCACTGGACAGAGAAGCTGCTAAAGCTCTATTTCCCAACTCTGAGCTTATTTTGCTGCATGTGTTCAATGTTAACTTGTCCTGCAGACCCTAGAGCTGCAAAACCACTTGAGAAAGAAGGTTTAGGAGAAAACAACTTTCTTGATCAATATAGATCACAGAGGGTGCTGGTGGCACTATTAAGATTTTGTCTTAATGAGGCAGGATATGTGGGGACATGTAGTATTACTGTCAGAGATGGAGGTCTCTGTGGTAGGAGGTTTGCTAAACAATGAATTCAGTGAACACTTACCACTGTCATTTCCCTTTATCTGACCTTTTTTTCCACATAAGGTTGTATAATTCAGACCTTTTGGTTTCAGAGGTACCCTGTGTGACTTGATAGGTAAGAAAAGTTATGGTAGAGCAGTGAAAAATCACAGCTAGTGGGTGTCTCATGAAGGGCATCGAAGTATTTAGAAATGCTCATTTTTTTTCTTAGTGGTATGAAGCTGTTGCTTCTTCTGCTGCCTCACCACAATGGCAGCCCACCTAAATTACACACAGTTCCTGTCCAACACCATGAGCGATATGCACAAAGGTTTCATTATGACTTAACTGTGCTCCCAGAAACAATAATTCCTATTTAATACCATCGGAGTAAGGCTACAGGAGTAAGAATATGTTAGCCTTTTTTACTCCAAATTTGTTTAGGAGTTTTGACATATTAAGGAGAGCAGTGCTAGGGTGCGTAGTTATTAGTGGAGTAACTTATTCTTCTGAGAACAAACCACAAACAATCACATTTTAAGTGGCAGATCAGTCATTTAGGACAAGTCTACCCTAAGGCTGAACTTGTTCTCAGTATACAATGTGATGGGCAGTCCTCAAGAACTTCAAAATAATGGTATTTCCTTCAAGTTCGTGTACACTAGAGAGCAGAAGTGAAGATGTTCAGTGGCTGAGTGGTGTCAGCAGCCATGGGGGTGGTGTCTTCACTTAGGATACTTCATTAAATGCAGGAAAATCAACCCTCTTCCTGTGCTTCCCAAACCATGCTTAGCAAAACTACGTCAGCTTCATATGGTCACTGAGACCCAGGGATAGCCCCTGAAAATAAATAGCCTTCCATAATGAATATATTGTGTTAATTTTCGGAGGCTGTGGAACATACATTATGGGCAAATGAACCAAAGAGCTGGAGAGAGACAATACATATGTATTCACTTTACCAGGATATGGAAAATAATAGTTTTCCACTTTGTTTTCATTAGGGAGATTCTGTATCAATCACTATGTCCCAGGAAATGTGTGGGTCAACAATTTGCATTCAGGTATGTGTTTTGATTTTTGCCAGGTGCACTGTACAAAATAAGCACGCCATGAAAAAAGAAAATAAAACCAGCAGGCTCTCTGGCAGTTTCCTTCTCCTCGCCAAATCTGATTATGCTGTAAATGAAGTTGGCAAAGAGCATTATTTATAGCTTGATTTGCTGCCACCACCTCTGGTTGAGATGATATTAATTAACACAGAAGTTGATCTCCTGATCTAGCTGCTTTGTTGGCAGCAGATAAAGGGATACCAACAGGAAATTGTTAATTCTGCCTTTATGTGCTCCTTTGTAATAAAAAGTTAGTCAAAAGATCCAAGTGAATAGCAGATGAATGTTTCAAAAACTGACATTAACTGAGAAAGGCTAGGCATATATATAGCAAGCAGCACAGTAAATACCTAGTATGCTAGAATAAGCACTCCCGAAAGCAGAGCTGAGTAGACTTTTTCTGACTGCTCTTGCATGTTATTTGTGTAAATGAACTTTATTTAGACCTTGCTTCACCTTCCGCTCCTGGGAAGATGAAAGGGAACCTGGCAAGAGCCTTCTGGGCACAGGAAGGGATTTTTCTTTCCCCACTGAAAAAGATTTGGTGGCAAAATTGGTATTTTCCTACATAAACCGTCTATCATGAAAATAAGACATTATCTGACAAATACAATTCTGCACAAAAAGAATTCTGCTCAACCTCGTGCTTTAGAAATCTACAAGTGATTAGACTTGCTAAATGTAGGCAAGGCCAATAGTACATTTATTTAAAAACAGATTAAAAATGCAGTCAGCTGAGTAAACAAATAAAGCAATGCTTATTTTGTCAAGGCAAATCTTCAGTACTAGTGTGCTGAAAGGCAAATAAGACTTAATTCTTTCTTTTAAAAGGGCTGGAGGACAGATGTAGATTATTCAGTTCCTCTACAGATCTGTGATACCCACTGTGGTAAGTATTAATGATAACAAAAGAAAAATTAGATTGTGAAATATGTTTTTACTATTAGACTGACATTTTACTTCCCTAGAATATTTCATTATTTTCTACACTTTTTACTGGGATTCATGAGACAAAAATGGATGCCTACAGGTGAGTTTGATACGTTTAGCTTCCTTTTTTTGCAATGGACCCATATAGACAAACTAGCATTTAATTAGCTACTACAAGGGCAATTTCTGTGGCTATATCCTCAGCTTCCTGGGTGACTTTTTCAGCCCGTGCCAAGTCCTGTGCACCACACCTACGTTTACCTTGCAGTGAGTGCATGAGGTAACTAGTTAAAAGCAGTCCCTGGCAAGCAGGCACACCGTCATGTCACTGCAGAGATTGCAGCACGGCCCTTCTGCTGATTTTCCACCTCTGTAAACGGGTCAGTAGAAATTCCCAGTAGAAATTACAGAAAATTATTTCTATTATGATTTGAAACCCACCCAGAGTAAACTGAGGCTTGGGGACTTAAGGTGAAGTGCTCAGCAGGGGTGGGTTCACTAGCCTAAAACTACAAAGTGCAAAGACAGTAAAACTGAGGGAAGGTTCAGGCTGAGCATTGCCAAAAAAAAACCCAAAACAAAATACACAAAAAATACTCAAACCTACCCAAATAATCTGCCCTCCTCTGGTTCATTGTAAACATGGCAATTCCTAGGACAATTTTTTCAGTACTTTAAACATACCTCACGGTTAACTCTAGTTCAAGCTTTGAAAGCCTAGCATTAAAAAAGAGCGGGCTTCAGTCTGGGGTGTCACTGCACTTCTCTGGGCAAGCAGCTGCCTAATGGTGGTTCAGGTTTCCTATCTACTTAAAAACTCCTACCAAGCCCGCAAGGTGACTCAGTTAAATACTCTGTGATATAAATACTGTGATTCATGCAGTCTGGATCTATCTTCCTTATTCATATTTTCCATTCCACCAGTGTGAAGGATATGACAAAAGTGTATAAAATAATGAAATGTTCCACAGAATTAAAATGTGGAATTTGTCACAGGTTTTTGTTCTGATAAGGAACCTATGGAGATTCAGATGTGGGAGAAAAAAGGAGAACACTGTATATCAAGAGCATCAGAATTGTAATATGTGATTGATCTGGCTATTATGGGGACCATTTTAACCTCATGCTTTATGGCTTCTGCCAAACTGTTTTTTGGATTTTTTTTTTTTTTTTTGGATTGGTTTTGGATAATGCAATGTGCATGCATGGTCAGGAGGGGGTTTTGAAATTTCCCTCTCTAGCTGCTGGTGCTGGTTAGTGTCAAAGATAGAAAAAGCATTGAACTAGCAGGTCCAAGCCCTTGCTGTAATTCCTGTGTTCTTGAGGACTCATTAGGTGCTATCAACACCTTGCTTGATGATGTTTAAGATTTTATCTATAAGAATAACAGCATTTTTAGTAAAGAGTTTCTTATTCTTGAGTTCTTATTTTCTCAAAGTACTCAAAAATAAAGCCACTTTTCAAGCATTAGCTTTTCAGAGTAGAGATCATCATAGAATCATTATGGTTGGAAAAAGACCTTTGAAATCATCAAGTCCAACCATAATGATGAAAGTTATTTGAAGGTCCTATCACTTAGAATAATAATTCTTATATGGGGATGCTACTATGAATATCTCTGAATACAAAATGTTAACAGGTTAAATCAACATGGAGTGAAGGGAATGTTAAATGTGCGACTCATCCATGATTTTTGTCAAATTGAATTATACAAAATGTCAAACAATCCTTAATCCTATAATGGCACAGTGAAAACATTTATTGTATATATCTCTGTGAAATGGAAGTTTACATTGTCAAATATGACTATTATTTAAAATATCATGCAGAATCAGTTTGCCCAAAAGAGTAGGGGTATTAATAACATGCATTTTGCACCTTAAACCCAGCATCCCAGTGAGGACAGGGATTATTTATCTTTTATAAAAACCACTGTAGCTAACTATCATGAAACCTATTCCCTTTCCAAATTGAAGAAAAGATTTCTATTATGTATAATGCAATATATTGTCTTTTATATCTATTTTCTATCAGTAGTCATGCTTTGGAATTGGAGAAATTTAACCTTATTTGCTCTAAGGAACACAGAAATAAAAAAAAAAATTTTGTCTGTTTTTTTAGAGGCAAAACTTTGTGTTCTTTTGAATTTTTGGACAGTTCTCTAGATTTTATTTAACATATACAAACATTTCAAAGCATTATTTAAACTTTTAAAAATATATATTTATTCCAAATAAACCAACAACCAAAATCAGTTAATATGAAAAAAAAGAACCATAATTAAAAAAAGGTCAGCCTACATTTGAACTTGTTTCTCCAGGTTTTCACAGGCAGACATACAGTGATGGAAGCCCAGCAAAGGCCATGACACACAGGTACCTGGACTCTTTCTCTCACATATAGTTTAAAAGTGTTCAAGAGATGATAGAGTTAACCCTGAAAATATATTGTTACCCTGTCTAAAGTAAGGCAATTCTGAGTGAATTTAGTACTCCCCTGTGAGAATATCTGGTTCCTGTCTCTCCCAAACCTTGTTCCCCTTGAAGCCACCGCTTCCCTCTGTGCTCTTCCCCCTCTCTGCTGGACAGCGGTGCAGTCTGGCATCAGAGGTAGTGAGAAGCAATAACCTTCAAGAGCCCAGAACATCTGACCTGCTGAGCATGACACTCGTATCATTAGCACCTGCCTTGTGCTTTCTCCCTGGCATTTGCAGGGAGATCACAGTCCCCTTCTGTGCTCTCACTCATTGGTGAAATTTCCTCAGCTGTTCAGTGTTTCCTCAATTCTCCTAGCCCTCTGAAAAACAGCAACACGTAGACTGTAAACCAATGAGATGGACCACAGTAATCAATGTAACCAACAGATACCTGGTTTGGTGGGAGCTCCTATTCTTCCAAAAGCTCTTTGTATAAGGGTACCCCATCAGAGGCAACCTAGAGCAGTGGCTGTTTTATAGAATATGGCCTCCTGTGTCACATCTATCTCATGGCATGTGATGCTAGTGAAGAAGATTTTGCATCTGAAATCTGCAGCACAAGGAGCAGACACTGCTTCATACGCAAGGCTTTGTATGAAGATGGGAAAAAAACCTTGAGGTTTCCTTGAGGAAATCGTGGCTTCCCAACTTTAGTTGGGAGGGTGCTTTGGTCTTTGCTTTCAGGCAGTCTCTTCCTCTTTTCCTTGTCAGAAGATAAATGAAATCTTTTTTTCACTTGAGAAAAAAAAGCCAATCTTCTTTAATTTTGTTTCCTTTAGGCTGAAGAGCGTGCATTCCTTGCACTGAAGATGGATACAAGGTGAATGAATTTACCAACACATTTTTAAGATCTTTGGTATCTCCTCAACATCAGGTTGTCTTTTGGTGTGACTTGCAAACCCTCTAAGTGGTCTTCTCTCACGTTAATGGTTTCTGCTAACTACTGTGGGATTATTCGTATGAGTGAAAAAAATAGCAAATTAAGCCTCTTTTAACATCTCCAACAGAAGCTGGCTTATGATTCCCCATTTCCCAGTATTTTAAAAACAAAAAAGATGTCTTAGATCATGTAGCTAGAGAATCAGGTTCACATTTTCCTTCTAAATTAATGTTTTATATATAATGAGCTATAAAGGGGCACTTTCCAAGTACACCGATTATCTACAGAGTGACTATTTCAGATTTTTTATTTGTAAGTCATAAGCTTATTTTAAGTCATAAGCAAAAGTTGTGGGAAATAAAGAAGAGAGGAAGTCTTTTCAGCTTTGTCACTTTATCCTACTTTGTAATTTCCTTTGTTTTCTGATGCCATTCTGATGACCTCACTGTGAGAGACTACCACTGAGAGCTGTCTAACAACTGCCTTTTGTGATGTTTGCATTTGTATTTGACTTGGAGAGAATCTTCCCACTTATCTGAGGAAGAATATGTCTTTGGTTCGATAGCTATTTAAATATACTGTGTGTAAATGCATCCTAGAAGGAGTGTTTCACAGAAAGAACTGAAGTATTTTTTTTCATTCTATCAGTATTTATACTCAACAGTTGAGAACAATACTACACATTGTACTGATTATCAAGCATTTGGCCTTTATTTCGCTGAATGCTCCTGTGAGCCATCCTTACTTCCTGTTGTGTAACAAGGAAATAAAGTCAAGTAAAACACGAATAATGACAAATCCTGAAACCATGTGGAATTGCTCATGTGAGCTCAGGGAGAAGGGTGGGGAGTGAAGATATGGAACAAGATTCTGATCAATAAAAGAATGTTTTCCATCTGAATGTGTTTTTATTTTAACACTTTCAAAGAACAATTTTGAAAAGAAAAACTATGGTATAAACTTGGTTTTCACAGGGCTGTGCAAAGGACAAATGCTCTCTGGTTCCTTTCATATTAAAGCTCCTTTGTGTGAAGTGCACATATATTAGATATATTCCTATCCCATGCAATGGTACCGGTCCAAAACCTGAGGTGATCAGGAAGCTTTTTTAAACCTTTCAGTTATTTGGAAGTGGAGACCTTTGGTTGTGAAGCGGAAGGGCCATTCTATTCAGACATCTGCTTTTCCTTTAATTTCCTCCAGACTGCAGCCAGAAACAAGAAAATCATCTGACACAGCATTGTAACACTGTTCTCCTACATTTTAGCCAGTGGAAAAGCTTTTCAGGTAGGGAAAGCTGATTTGTATAGGGTGTTCTTTATTGCAGCCAAGTCTTCATCATGTCCACAGACCAAAAATGAATTGAGAATTACATTTGTGTGGCAAAATCTGAACAGAGCACCATCTCTACTGACAAGTTTCCATAAGGACCCGAAGCAACAATATATGTAGGGATGGTTGCTAGATCCTTTTAATTATAAGATCCTGTTTCAGCTGCACAGTCTCAAATCTCTTGAAGTGCATCTTGTTATTTACAGGCTGCAACAATGGAAATACCAAAAAGGATGTGAGATGGCTGGTCATGATCACATTGGCGCTGTTCTACAGGGAAAGCAAGTCATGAGTGTATCTATCGGACATGACTTAAATTAACTGTCTGGAAATTAAGTATTCGTTCAAAGGTAGCTGTTCAAGCAATGTCTACAAATTCCTAACAGAATTTCCATACTTTGTTTTGGGTCTGCCTGTTTGCATCTCTATAGTATTGTATCTGTGAAAAAAAAAAAAAGTTGGTAGTTTTTTCTAATTAACACCCAACCTGATCCTTAGAAGTACTATTTGTAATGCAGTACCTCTCCCAATCACAAACTTCCTACTCCATCTGAGATCATCTCTTCCTGCTCTCTGAAAGGGTGATTGAAAAACCCTGCAGATCCAATGCCCTTCAAGGAGTTCCACTCAGTGTGTGACTTCTAAAGAGAATTTAACGTGACTTTTGCAAAAACAAAGCTTTTTTATTTCACTAGGTATTTTAAATAGTGATAGCTTAAGTCACAAACATAAACAGCCTGGGTACAAAAGCCTTTTCCAATTGTATTTCAAAAAGTATTAATTTTAATTTTGAGGACCTCTGAAATATTTTCCTTTTTCTCACCCAAACTATGCAATAGATTCACAATATTGACCAAACCACAAGTAAACATGCCGTGATAACAGCCAAATCCTCAGATTTCCTATGTGACTGCCAATAGACTTGGCTAATATTGTAAAGCTTCCATTTTTTTTTTTTTTTGGTTGATGGAAGTTCCCTTATTGCTCATTGTGGGCCCAGATTAATCACCTTGTTTGGAGACAACTCAGTTATATGGTTACTATTTCATATGGACACACTGACTATCATGACAGAGTATCAATGCTCAAGTTCTTCCAAGATATAAACATATATCAGGATATCAACAATATATAGCAATGGGCTGATGAATGCTTTGTAATCTCTCCAAAGGACTTTCAGTTGCATCCAGTGCATTTTAAAAACCTGAAAATATAATTTTAAGTTACTACATAAATTAAAGCTGTTTTCTTTCACTTATTTAGGTATTTATTTCCACTTGTCGGACTGATACTGGGTCAGTTTGGTGTGGAAAACCAGACTGATTGTGATGCAGTATCTTTCATATCTTTTATTTGTGGTAGTGGGTGCATTTCCTTTAAACCAAGATACAGTTAAGAGGCCTGCTTGAATTGCCACATCCTAATGAGTAACTGTATATTCAGTGGGCCACAGTAACAGCAGATCCAGTCCAGTGCTCTGCAGGCTGCGTGTTCCTGACCCATCCCTTTTCTGGCTTTCTGATAAACTGTTCCAGAGAAGTAAATAAGCAAAGAAATAATGGCTACTTTTGTAGGGTTGTTTTTCAGCGGATTTCACACCCTGACCTGCAGACACAGGTACATGTCAGCCAGCACAAGTGTAACAGCCTAAGTATGGGGGAGTGGAGGAGGGCCACTCCTGTTAGCTCCCTAGACAGCATGTTGACTGAAATGTAAGGTAACATGGCAACTTGATCATGTACTTGTTCTTGGCAAACAGAAGACAATGTATTTGCTTCAACTTACTGTCAAAGGTTTCAGTGAGCAAGTCTCCCCATCTTGCTTTTATAGCAGGTAAGCACACAGAAACTCTCTGTTTCCAGTTAACCTGAAAAAAATGGTGACTTTGTACTGTATCTCATATCCTAACTTTTCTATTGCATCTCATATCCTAACTTTTCTATTGTGTCTCATATACTAACTTTTCTATTGTACATAGAAATATCTCTCCTTGACTGTGAAGACAATTTGTCTTTCTTATGCAGAAAACCCTTCAGCAGTGTCGTGCTGGACCAAGTCCAGTAGCAGTGGTGGGAACTATTATCCTCACCCTCTTCTTGCTTTGGGCTGCCCTGAGCCACTGGGGTCAGTATCACTTGCTCACATTTTGAAGGAATGTGCCCCATTTATCTCCTAGGTGCTGTTTTTTAAAAGCTTTAAACAAATGAGCAAAGATCAGTTCACAGAATCACAGAATATTCAAGGTTGGAAGGGACCTCTAGAGATCATCTAGTCCAACCTTCCTGCTCAAGCAGGCACACCTAGACCATGTGGCACAGGGTGGCATCCAGGTGGGTTTTGAGGACCTCCAGAGAAGGAGACTCCACAACCTCCCTGGGCAGCCTGTTCCACTGATCTGTCACCCTCACAGTAAAGAAGTTCCTCCTCACCTAGAGACGGAACTTCCTGTGCTCCAGCTTATGGCCATTACCCCTTGTCCTATCGCTGGCCACCAATGAAAACAGCTTGTCCCCTTCCTCCCTGCATTCTCCCTTCCTGAACTTATACATATTAATCAGATCCCCTCTCAGCCTTCTCTTCTCCAGAGAAAACAGGCCCAGCTCACTCAGCCTCTCCTCGTATGGGAGATGTTCCATTCCCTTAATCATCTTGGTTGCTCTTCTCTGGACCCTCTCGAGAAGCTCCACGTCCCTCTTATACTGGGGAGCCCAGAACTGCACACAGTACTCCAACTGCACACAGTACTTCCTTTACTGGATTTCCAAGACATCTTGAATTTGTTTCCCTAGAGACCATCCATCTCAAAACAGATCTCACCCACTCCTATCTTGATTCCACAGTATATAGCTGATGCAATAAAAATAGGGCAGTTTATCCATTGCATGCAAGATTTCATTCATCCAGACCAATCTTTCAACAGGCGGATACATTTTCTGGCATAGGGCATTGCTGGCATACTCACTAACTAAAACAAAGCTTAAACAACTTGTTATTCCATCCTGGTTTTCAACTATATAAGTTCCTATCCAAAAGGTCCCATTTTCAAAATCATCTTGGGTCACATTCCACATTGTGTCCTCCTCTTGAGTGCATTAAGATTTTGGATCTTTTAATCCTTTACCCAGCACAATCAAAACAATTCTTGCCTTTGAGTCAATGCCCATTCCTCTGACCTATTTCACCGTTTTAGCTCAGTGGCTGAACTCCCTTTGCAGTAAGGTTCTATGATGGATGTGTTTGGAAAAAGAAAGGATAAAAGGCAAAGGAAGCCCAGAGATACGAAAAGTAGATAGAAGATGGGGAGAACATCATTTCAGATGTGTGAGAACATCTATGGGCACCAGCAGGAAGAAGCACTTAGTTGGCAAAAGTGCATATGAAGCCTGCAGAAGGAAGCCTATAAGGGTGAAGGATGAAATGGGCAAGTAGAAACAGAGAAGAGATGAATGGAGGTAAGACAGGGTAAATGGACTGGAGGAGAAAAAGAGTGCAGAACAGGAGAAAAAGAAGAAGGTGAAGCCAGCAAGACGAAATAATTCATGTTGATGGCTTTGATCTACTTGTTCAGAATTTCCAGGTAAAATGGGAATTTGAGCGGAGATAAACCAAATCTGCACTGCTCTGTATCCAGCACATACACTGGCATTACCTCTTTGCTTCTCACCTTCACTCCTGCCCTCTGCTATCCTGTCCCCTCCTTCATGGAGCTCCTTCATGACGTCATGGTGAGTGACAGGCAACTGCCCCAGAACCTCCTTATCTGACATGGAGTCCTCTTCAGAGTGCGTGTGGGCTTCTTCCTCAACAGGGCTTCAAAGGTTATTGGGTCCTCCTCAAACTGTCCTAGGTCTCAGCTCCTAAGTGCAGAGAATGAGTTAGAAAGGGACTGGAAACAGGCTGATATTGCTTTTTTTTTTCTCCATCACTAATAACAGTCCTAACAGTGCAGGGAAAAATGAGAGAGCCTCAAAAGGCTGGAGAAATATTGAGTTACATAATGACCATATTTTTTTAACAGTCCTTTTGTGAACATTTTCCCCTTCACAAGTAGTAACTCTAGCTGATTCTTTCACTTTCCGCATTACTGTCAGTTTCTCTTTATTTTTGGAAGTAAAACTTTCCCTTTCCTTAATTACTTAATAATATCACAAGCCTTTTTCTCTCTTTCAGGTGTTGGACTTGAATGGCACCTGGCAGTCAGATTCCCATATTCTCTCCAGTGAGACTTCCTCTTCTGCTGTAACATTCTTTGTCAAATCCAGAATCACTTTCTAAATGTGTAGTTTCTTTTCATAGATTTTGCTGTTTTGTTTTTAAATTTGCAATACCGTAGCCAGTTGAGTGCCTTCAGACTGGCCTGCTCCCAATTTATGCCCAGCCCTCTGGATGTCTGCAGAGTGGATGTCTGCCCTCTGGATGTCTGCCAGCGATAGGACTAGAGGAAACGGCCACAAGCTGAGGCACCAAAAGTTCCACAGGAACTTGAGAAAACACTTTTTGACAGTGAGGGTGACAGAGCCCTGGAACAGGCTGCCCAGAGAGGTTGTGGAGTCTCCTTCTCTGGAGGTCTTTAAAACCCGCCTGGATGCAGCCCTGTGCCACGTGCTCTAGGTGACCCTGTGTGAGCAGGGGGTTGGACTAGATGACCTCTGAGGTCCCTTCCAACCTTAAGCATTCTATGATTCTATGATTTTCATTCCTGGTTGCATGCTCCGTCTGCCTTCCCCACAAAAATATGCTCAGAAACTCCTGAACTGCGTATCTTGGGGGGGATTTAGGCCTTTGTGACATGTCCAAAATCCAGGGTAAATCAAGAACCTATACTTTGGCAGATGAAGTCTATATTAGTTCCTCACTTACAAGCTATCCTTCCACTTCTCTTATGACTCTTTAGACTGAGACTTTTGTTCCTCTGTCTTTCTGCAGTCCAGGTCAACATTGGATATCTGTTCACATGTGAATGAAGTTATTAGTAAGTAGATCTTTTTCTTATCTTCCTATTTTGCCCAGCTGCAGAGCTAGGAATGTGTCTTTCCTTTTTTTTTTCTATATTTAAACTTGCATTTTCTTCTGTGTCTTAGGAGGTAGAATGCCTCTGAGAAGGCAGCACTTTCAAATATGGCCAGCTGGAATTAACTCAAAGGAATACTTTGGACAGACAAACCCTGACAGAATGCTGAGCTAAATATGTTGCAGGTGCTGCAAGGGTCTTATCAGGGACTTAAAACCGATACAAACCCAGTTTTTAAGAAAATTAACTCTGGAAGGTCTTTGTAAAATGGCCCTCAGTCTTGGGGAATACGAAATTCTTGAATATTTTGTTGTTTTCTCTAAGAACTATTTTGAAGTCTCTAGAGTGAAATTTCATTGTTTCAGTTTACTTCAGGGTTCTGACCACCTACATCACATACAAGAGTTTGCTCCAGGGTTCTAATTTGGAGCAAACCAGCATATCCTATCTGAGACATAGCCTGGGCCCAGCTTAGGATTTAGGGTACTTTCCTTCCAAGGAGCATGGCTGTAGCTAGTCTGCTCTTGAACGAGCCCTTAACAGTACATAAACAACCTAGCCTACCAAAGATGATACTGCAGACTAAGATTTACTCCATGGCATGGATCACAAAAACAGTGTAAATATACTCATAGAGGCTGCTGTTTATGAGTTGATGTTATCTGTTTGGTGCAGAGATGCTGGATAGTGTGGGAAAGGCTGTGCTGAAATTGCTGCTGTTGCATCATTGCCTGAGATGAGAGCCCTCTGTGCTTCCTAAATGAGTGCTCTACAGTACTCCTGCTTAGTGATATTCTGTCATCCTTTAATTTGTATCCTCATAAAGTTTTACTCTCTTTCTTCATTAAACACCCCAACATTTTGGTTCCAGGAAGCAAAGAATGAAGCTGACCATCTGTTCATCAAGTCTTTCCTGGAGATAGGTTTGTGTAAAACCTTACAGGTGTGTGTATAGGAACGTACAGAGTAGCACCACTTCTTTATCTATACCTTATGTCTGTAAAGAAACTGCTTTTAAAAGTCAATTTTAAGTCATTCTGAAAAACTACAATGAAGATGGCCCTTAAGGAATGTTCATTGTACCACAGTTTGTAACCACAGTTTCCACCCCATCCCTAATCTGATGGCTGTAAATTTTTGTGAAGGGTGTGTGGCTGCATGTGTGAGAGGAATGAAGAGAAAGAACTTCAGGGAGAAAAATTTCTCCAGTGAAACTGCCCAGTGAACCAGTCCGTAACAGCAACAGTCCCTGTGCCTGCCAGAAACAGCAGTGTTCACTCCTTACCTGGTGGTGTCACAAAGAAGATGGCCTTTGTCCAGCTCAGGCTAAGTGTGCCTCTGATCTGTAAGTCATCTATGGTAATTAGTCAAATTCTACTTGTCATATATACTATTTCTTTGCTTGGCAATACATGTATACTGCTAGGTTTTATTTCCCAGAGGCACAAAAGTTCTTAATTCTCCTGTGGAGCTCAGTGACGCATTTCTAGGTAAGTGGAAAACAAGGCACGTCTCTGATTTTGAGACACATAGAACAGCTTTTCAAATGTGGGTATTTGTAGGCTTTGGCCAAAAAGTGCAAATGATAAAGATGGAACAGAAGCTATCAAAGATTTTTCCTTAGTGTACAAATTTTGACAGGCTATGGAAGAGAACATCACAAAATTTGATACTTTTACATGAACCCTTGCCAGTTCCCAGAGCTGCTTTTAAGGCCATGAGCTGAGTCTAGAAAGGATGTAGCCCTGATTATTTTGGGCTGGTATCTCTTGTATTATGACAAGTGGCCAGAATGATGTCCCGTTACAAATATGTTCCTCCTTCAACCATGTTGTGTCTCATGATCAGAAAGGCCTCTTCCCGCTCCCCATCTCCAAATGCAGCCCACCCTGGGGGCTCTTGTGGGTCTTGTGGGTGTGGAGAAAAACATTCCTTGATTCCATACAAAATGTTGCACCAAGGGGGGTTCATGTTAGGTATTAGTAAAAATTTCTTCATGGAAAGAGGAGTCAAGCATTGGAACAGGCTGTGCAGGGATGTGGTGGAGTCAGCATCCCTGGCAGTGTTCAAGAAATGTGTAGATGAGGCACTTAAGGAAATGGTTTAGTAGGCATGGTAGTGATGGCTTTACATTTGGATTCAATGATCTTAAAGGTCTTTTCCAAACACAGTCATTTTATGAGTCTATGATACCTTCTTTCTGAGCCCACATATGGTTGGCGGGTGACCATCTTCATCTGGGCAAGCAGGAGTCATCCAAGGAAGTAAGAAGAGCTGTGCAGGAAATGTTAGGGGTGGCATACAAATCCTTTTCCCTGTAAATATCATTCTTATCTGTTACAGGGGACACCAAAGCCAGTCCTGATGAGTCAGCCAGGATTTCAATGCATCAAGCAAAGTAGAGCTTTTCTGCACCATTATCTTATTCAAATTTCTATCTTGTCATAAAGTCTTGCTCTTTATTTATAAAATGGCATATGAGAATTTGCACTGAGTCAAATCAATAGTCCATCTAACCTGTACTCTGTTTTTCACAGGGCTATTTGCAGAAACGCAGAACAAGCATGGGGTTATACACCTCAATGTTCAAACCTTGAGAACCTGATAAGTGAAAAGTAGTATTTTTTTGTATCTAGTATCTTTAAAAGATGGTTTTGTCTTTGAATTTATCTAAGCCTTTTTAAACTCAAGTAAATTTCTCAAATTTTCTTGTGGCCATTTCTTGTGGTAAGGAACTCCACAGTTTACATATGTGATGTATGCAGAAGTATCCGTCTTTCCTTACAACTTGTCACCAGCCACTGTGTCAGTCGCTGCTGTACTTCACCATCTGAAGAATTTAGGTCCATTTAATCATTCTTTTAATGAAAATCATTTGGATTTTGTACAGAATTCTAACTGTTCAGTTAATGGATGTATTTTGGATCTATAAAATGGCATTGTTATGTTCTATCCTGTTCTCTGCACCTTCCCTAGTAATCCCTAAAAACAGACTTGTCTTTTTGACTACTACAAAGTATTGAGCTGATATTTATATGGAACTGTTCATTACAAATCTGAGATGCCACAACTTATTAGTTATGGCTAAATCAGTTCATGACTAGGTAATCTTATAAAAAAAAAATGGAGCATTATCCTCTGGTCAGACCCTACTTACTGGAGACTGAACAGAATAGAGGTTTCACTTTTACTTCTCTAACTAAACAAAGTCAGAAATAAAATGATACATGTTAGCATTTGTCTTGAATTACGCAGCTTTGGTAGCACATACATGCATATTAATATACCTACATGACAAAACTGAGTAAACCTACCATGACAAAATGCAGGTAAGACTCAGCCTAAGGTGATCAGTCCTTATTCGGATGTTTGGATGGAAAGTGGGTTTTCTCTGCTTGTAGCAATGGTGCCTGTGCACTAATATAACTCTACGTTCTTTATATAGTGAGATTTCAAGGGAAAATGGTTCTCCAACCCAAACCATTTTTATCTATTGCAAACTTTGCAGATGCAGAAGGTTGTACATGACTACATTATGTATGAAATACAATACTGTTGTGTAAGGTGGCTTAGTTTTAGAAAAGTTTTGCAACCTCCTCATGAACGGCAGCTTTCATTTTCATTTCTCTGCTAAGTTATTGCTGAGGATGCGTTCTGAAACTAAAGTGTCTGTGCTCAGGGTAGTGATGGTGGTGACAGCGTCTGTGGAGTTTTCTGTAGCAGTGAAATTTCTTTTTCTCACACATATCATTCTTTAGTAGCATGGAATATCACGTGCCCTTATATTACCAGCTGCTCATTGTGAAACCCATCCACAATTTGTCATACTCAGCTTTAATACCTTAGTTCCATCAGCAAATGGTTGTATTGCTGCATAGATAATTTATAAACATGTGGAATAGTTGAGAAATCAGCACGTGCCCTCCCTCTAGAATGGTAAAAATTGACATCAATGTTCCTTCTTAAATTACTGGATATATTTTCCATGCCCTCTATTCTGTCCACAATTAGTTGTCACTAGAAGACCTCAGTATCTCCAGAAAGATTGCTTAACAACACAGCTGTGGCTGTAAAAGAAAACTGAGCGGTGGAATTCTACTGGCGTGCAATTAGCCATGGAGTGCTCCAAAGGGAAGTACTCTGCAGTTTACAATATATCACTGTGTATTATTTCTTAATTTATGCAAAGCACTGTTTGCTTTGGCTTAGTCATTCTCCTTTACCTTTTCAGTTGTGATTTTTATCAGGCATTTCTTAACAGCTGAGTAAGTTTAGCACTTATGTGATTAACTGTGAAAAACTGAACACAGGATTCAAATCCTAATCACTGGCAAGGAAAGAAGAGAGTACACATTGGATCTAAAGTGAAGTTCTGCTGCATTTGGGAGTCTGATAGGAGAAATCTCAATCTGTATTGAAATTTATTTCTACGGTCACATGGTTCCTCTGAAAATGCACAGCTGAATTTTCCACGCAATGTTCAGACCACTTATGTATGTGTTTGTTGGTTCGTTGGTTCGTTGGTTCGTTCGTTCGTTCATTCATTCATTCATTCATTCATTCATTCATTCATTCTTTGCCATTCTTCAGTTTTTCTTTTTTTTTTTTTTTTTTTTAATTATTTTTCAAGATACAGGTGATTTGAAAAGCTCTTTCTGCCTGCTGCTATTCCATGTATTTTCAAGGCCCAATGGGACTCTTCTGCAGAAACCTAATCTTTCTTTCCCCTTAAAAGAGAGACAGAAGACATCTCTCTTGTTATCTTTGATTCTTGAAGTTTACTATAAGATAGTCTGGAAGTTTCTGTCTTATTCAAGCACGTGAAGCCAGATGTTTGCTAATGTAGTCTGTTTCTGAGTTGTATCAGGCTTCATTTAGAGCTTGACTTTTTGTAATGCCACATCCTCGGCCTCTGGAAAACCAACAACACACCTCTTGGGTCTGGCAGAAAATAGGAGGGGGAAGGGGCTCCGTTTCCCCTATGAAATAGTAACTATAAACCAAGGCCTTGAGCCTTAGTGTGAGGAGAACAAATAAAGCTGGAAATTCCCTATGGGGACTAAAGAGACTGAGTCTCAAAGCAAACTTGAAGGGGAAGGTCTATGACCAATACCCCAAAAGTCTGGGCTGCCTTTGTTCTGTATCTCAGTAGCTCATGGGAAAGAATGGGAACCTCTCAGGCACAGCATGAGGGCTGGCAACGAGTTATGCAGTTATTTATTATTTATCTATTTATTATTTATTATGAATTATTTTCCTCATGAAAAATAGTTGTGATGGCTGTGGGTCTTGGCTGTGCTCTCCATAGATAGCCATACTCTGAGCAGTTTGTCAATCTTTATTTCACAGCTTTTTAACTCTAAATATCTGACTTACTTAACTGTTCCTCCTCATATAGCTAGGTCAGACCCTGAGGGAGGACTTCCACTTTGAAAAGAAACAAATGGGGAAATGAATGCAACCTTTTTTTTCTATAAAATCTCAATTCCATATAGACAAAAGGGGAACAAAAGGGAAAAGAATGCTAAAATGATATATGAGAGAGGAATGTGCAACAGAGTACTGTGCAATCTATGACTAATTTGGTACCTTTTGAAACAATATACAAATGATAAATTTCCCTTCAAATTATCCTCTCCTATGAGGCAATGACTGAAGTATGGACTACAGAGGCAAGCCTTGAGAGACCACACATGCACACACACAAAAAGTGATAGCTAAGAAGGGGAAACTTTGACTGATTTTGAACGTTCCTTGGCTTTTCTGTTATGGTTTTCCCCATGATAGCAGTATTAGTTTGTCTTAATATGTCTCCTAGCATTACACAACCAATTATCTCTTCATCTGGTCATAGCCCCTAGACCAAAGATTTACTTCTATGTCTGTGACCACTCTTTCTTTTTTCTATTACTGTAGTTTCCACTGGAAGATAATCAAATAATAATAAAAAAAAAGCATAGATGTTTGAGGGTTTTTTTGTGTTGTGATGATACAATTGTTGGTTAACTTTTGTTCCCTTCATTTTTTTTTCCCTTCATTCATCCTTTATTTTGTTAGGGATTTTCAAACATATACTTTGCTCTATATGGTCCTTACTGTAAGCTACTGGCTTCAAATGTAGTTTCTGCATTTTCTTTTCAAGAAATGCAGAAACTTTTGTCATTTATACTTTGGTCATTTATATCCTCCAATTATTGCAGAAAGATGTACTATGTCACTGGGTATGAAGAAGGACATAGCATCTATGTCTGTCATATTAATTTTAATTTCACAAAAATATGAATATTTTTCAATATTCTAAGTTGTCTGGCAGAACTGTTTCACTAACAGGCAGTAATGTAAAACCTGACACTAATAATCTTTCCTTACCTCTTGGCTTATTTATTTTTTCTAGGTCTCCTTGAAAATAGTTACAGTTCTTAATCTGTGTTACCTTCAAGCTGAATTAATGGATTGATTTTTAACTACAGTCTCACCAACAACTGCAATCATATTGATATCAAATCTCCTTCCAGAATTTGACTTTTATCTTCAGACAATGATGAAGGTGGATGCTTGGATGATTCCAAGTGCCTTTTGATGCAGACCCATGAAAACTATGCCAAAGATTTCAAGGGCGAATTCATACAATCGGTGTTTGTGGCCCCATGGCTATGCCACTGCAGGGCAGCAGCCTTTTGTGGCTGCCGGTAACAGCGTTACTTCCTCAGATCCCATGGCTGTATTTTGTGCTGGGGAGGTGAGCCTGGGCACCAGCATCACGATGACCCAGGGAGTGATCTTGCACATTCTCTGGTACATAACTCCTTGTCTTTGTCCTCTTAGTAACTTGAACACAGTTTCAAATTAACTTTCAGAGGAGGGTGACTCATGGAAATCAAACCAGGTAACAATAAAAGCCTAACCTATACTCGGTTTCCTATAAGGAAACTATGCAAACATAACGTAGACTGTAAGAATAACGTAGACTCTCAGAGGGTTTCCCCTAACAGTTTCACGATAAAACCAAGTCAGCTCATGCTGGGAAACCCTGACATAGCCACAGAGCAACACAGTGTGACAAAAGGAGAAACTCCAGCAATAAAGCAAATGTTATCAAGATCAATCCTCTTTTATGTGCGTGTGTAAGGAAGTGGGACTTCCTCTTCTCTGCTCGTTATGGGCTCTTTCAGATGAGAAAACCCCTGGGAATTTATGTAGATAATAAGAACAAACTCACAAAAGCAGGACTCCTCCTCTCCTTGAGGGATTGTTGCAGCTGAAACTAGTGCATCTGAGAGCTCTTAACTGCTTTGCTGCAGAACTGAAAGGAAATCAATCCGCCTAAGGAGGATATGGATAGTTAGGAAGATCTAAATTACTGTTATTTACCATGCAAAACAATCCTGTTCTCAACCACCTAGCTGCTAGGTTAGGTTAAATTGAAAGGTTAAATTAAATTCAAATGCTCTGCAGATTTTATTCTTCCTAATACTATCACCTTGAAGAAGTAGAACAGCTTCCGAGGAGGTCAAGAATAGAGTGTCCTATCTCCCTGGATATCTGGGACATATGGAAGCCTCAAGAACACTGCACCTAGTCCATACTTTGCCATCAGAAACTGCTGCTTCCAGCACGCTGCCTTCTGCAGGAAGTAGGCTGAGGACTTTGCAGTGGGTGCCTGGCTGGCTTCCCAACAACATTTAACTCTGCTGGGATTATGAAAGGGAAACCTGGGGTTACCCAGGAAATCAGTAACACAGGGAGTTGCTCTTGCTAAGCTTTAATCAGAAGATATCGCAACTGTTTCCTTTTCAGTGGAGCTTTAGGGGCCTCAAAGATCCTGGCAGCTGAGGACAGTTACGATGAATGCACTCCAGACTTGCGGAGTGTCACCACTCCTCTGCACGTGGGAGTGGAGGGAATGAACCATCATTTTCATTTTCATTTTTAATGAGGCAAATGAACTAAGAAAGCTGAGAAAGACTGATCACAGATGGGTATGCTCAGTTTGTTTTAGGTGTTTACTCTGCTACTGGATAGTTCACGCCAGGTTACTGGATGCTGACACAGCAACCTGAATTATGGAAATACCAGGCATTTCTTGCTGATATGTAGTAAGCCAGAGGGCAGTATGTAATCAAAGGTGGTAAGAAATGGCAACTTCCTCCTTCCGGTGAGCTTTTCAGGTTTCATGTGAATGCTAGGGTTAGACTGTAAACTGACTTATTCCATGACTAATATACTTACCAGTCTGATTAGACCTATCTGAAATCTACAACACATTTATGCCAACATTTTTTTTTAGCTTTTAATCATGACAGAGTTGATCACATTTGTAATACATATTTCAAATTTGGAGGAGACAGAATATAGCTTTTTGTGCTCATGCAAGTCCAGCTTAGGCCAAAGCCACTTATAATAGATCCTTTCATAAAGAAATGTGCCCCTTATGATAATCTGTCATACAGAGCTGAATAGGAAGTGTGAAGGGCCTTGTGTGCTCCAAGAGCCACTTCAGCAACAGCAGAAACTTAAATGTTCATGCTGACGCAGGCAGTAAAACGTCCTGTGAGGACAGGGAAGTAAAAATAAAGATAATTAAAATTTTACCCATCTTATTTACTAGACTTCTAAAGAGCTAAGTACAGCATGCTGGTATCATGGTGTAGATAATGGGGCTTGTGAAATGAGGAAATGCAAGCTGCTCTGGAAAGATATGTGCGGAACTGCTCAGTGACCATGACTTTCCAGGAGTACCTAGGACAGGCTAGAGGACTGGAGTGCAGATAATGCTGTGCCATCACACCTGGGGATGTTTCCTTCTGGAAATACTTGGCATGTGATGCTGGAAGGCTTTCAAGGCATGGCTCAGGCCACTAGCTACTTTGGATCTATGTTCTGGGTCATCTCTCTTCCTCTACTTCTTACCAGTAAGGAAATACCCTCTACAGCTGGGAGTTTCTCACAACTTGACAACGCTATTTACAGTAATTCCTCCACCTCTTCTCTATAGGACAGAGTATCTCTACTTCCTTGTCTGCTTTTCTTCATTTCCCCTCCCTGAAGTTAAAGGAAAGATGACTTTCAGTTTTTACCTCTTGTCAAGACCAGGAAACAATCAGTCTGAATGTTAGGGAGGAGTGGAACATAGGTGAACTCAACAGTGATAACATTCAAGAGAAGCAACATTGTTGGTGTTGTAAAAAAAAAAAAAAAATTTTGGGTTTTAAAAAAAAAAAAAAAAAAAAAAAAAAAAAAAGATATTTATGTACATGTGGATAGGGAAGAGGTGCAGACAACTTACTTGCCAGTACACTTGCAACCTATACAATACAATGAATAAATTTAATAGCTTTTTTTTTTAGACCCAATCCTATGTTTGGTTTCATACAGCTCATGGTTGCATACATGTAGAGCCTACACCCTAGTTGGTCATTTTCCCTTCATAAAATATATATATTTTTTACTGTCTAGATGTAATTCCTTTTTAGTAGTGCAGGAGTCATTCTGGTCATTCGGTTGACCCTTAGTTTTATCTTAATCTCAGTATTTTGGGAAAATGACTTCTTCCTAGAAACCAAACTACTTATGCATTATCTCAGGTCACTGCATTAGCTTTCCTGAGTTTGTTTTACCATGAAGACAGTGCATCCTCTGAGATTTCTTTCTGTGTATTTGTCCATGTCATACCCACCAAAATGGGGACTTTGAAGTCAAAAAACAGTGAATACCAGCCAGTGTCCTGAGCGACTTGGGTGCATGGCTTCTAGTTGGCCAACTATAGCTAGCAGTTGTATAACTTTGCTCATGAGTGCGGCCGATCTAGCAACAGATAAATAGGGACAGGCCACGATGGGTGTCGGTGGAGCTGGTGGTGGGAGGGCTCTGGATTATCGGGCATTTTGGATGATGCCTTAGAGAGGATGATGCACTGCGGATTGTAGGAGGAAGGCTGCAAGGTGTAGTTGTCAGGTACTGAAGCAGGCAGAGGGATATTGGGTACTCAGGTGATTGTTGCTGGAGCTGTAGGTCTAGGTGTACCAAACACAACAACGAGACAGTCTCTGGGCGACTGTGAGAATTCCTGCCCCTTCCACTTCCATCCCAGGGGACTGGGTTATGCCCTACTGTGCATGAAAAAATAACTCTTCTTCCTCATTTATCTGACAGAAGACACTACTATACTTATCTGAAATGATTTCACATTTATTTCACTATTTATTGCTATTGCTCTGAAATACAGGTTTCTGCGAAGAACCATCCAGTCAGTCAGGTTGAGCTTTAAGCATAAAAAAGTCTGTGTGTAAAAAAAGTGATTCTTCGGGGAGTTTCCCAGTACATAGTAAATCTATATTAACAAGCTTTCATATACAACCTTGGTTCTAGTAATTAGTGTTTCTACAAAGGTAACAAAAATAATACACATGTACAGAGCTGGAATTTGGCTGGAAAACATCCGTCCATCTCACAGATTTATTGGTCCATAAAACAAGCCTTCTTTTGAATTTTTTGGAATTCTTTTTAAAATTTAACACTATAAAAATCTGATACAGTTTGTGACATAGAATCATTAATGTTTAGAGATAATCTAGTCCAAAATCAGTCTCCCTCTGCTCAGCCCTGGGGAGGCCACATCTGGAGTACTGTGTCCAGTTCTGGGCCCCTGCATTACAAGAGGGATGTGGTGGAGTGTCCAGCGCAGGGCTACAAGGACGATCAGGGGCCTGGAACATCTGCCCTATGAGGAAAGGCTGAGAGAGCTGGGTCTGCTCAGCCTGGAGAAGAGAAGGCTGAGGGGGGACCTGATCAGCGTGTATAAATACCTCAAGGGAGGCAGTGAGGAGGAGGGGGCCAGCCTCTTTTCAGTGGTGGCCAGTGACAGGACTAGAAGAAATGGCCACAAACTGAAGCCCCAAAAGTTCCACAGGAACTTAAGGAAAAATTTCTTGACAGTGACGGTGACAGAGTCTCGGAACAGGCTGCCCAGAGAGGTTGTGGAGTCTCCTTCTCTGGAGATCTTTAAAACCCGCTCGGATGCAGCCCTGTGCCACGTGCTCTAGGTGACCCTGCGCGTGCAGGGGGGTTGGACTAAATGATCTCTAAACCTTCCAACTTCAATTATTCTATGATTCTATGATATCAGGGAGGTTGAAGTCCCCCGTGAGAACCAGGGCCTAGAACAAGGCTATTTCCATCTGTCCGTAGAAGGCCTCATCAACTTTCTCATCCTGATCATGTGGCCTGTAGCAAATGCTTAACACAGTATCTCCTACATTAGCCTGCCCTCTAATCCTTACCCACAGGCTCTCAACTCGCTCATCGTCCACCCCTCGGCTGAGCTCCATGCTTTCCAGTTGTTCTCACACATAAACAGCAACTCCACAACCTTGCCTTCTTAGCCTGTCCTTAAAAAACATATAGGAAAGATATCCTTTAAGTTAATATCCCTTAAGTTACCAAAAAAGACAGAATCAAAGCAAATCAACTCAAATTTAAATATACTGCCTATGCTACTGCCAAAAAATATAAAATCATTCTTGAGTGCTACAGTCTTACTTTATAGCATATGCCTGAAGATAAATTTTATGGTTCAGATAAGGCCATTTGAAAATAGACTTTTATGAATCTTTTATTATAGAGGGCTCTTTAGTGGGCGCCACTGTAATAAAATCATATCTCTGTAAGACAGATCATAATGTCACTTTGCCTGTTACCATGCAACAGAG
Organism: Nothoprocta perdicaria; assembly: GCF_003342845.1. NCBI lineage: Eukaryota > Metazoa > Chordata > Aves > Tinamiformes > Tinamidae > Nothoprocta > Nothoprocta perdicaria. The sequence goes on from NW_020454305.1 coordinate 909,353, forward strand.
TGTTGTTCCAAGCCAGTAAGCGTACACAAACATGCTCCAGTTAGCGACAAAAATGGTTTAAGTTATCCTCTGTGCGTAAGCTGTAGCTTCAATGTTTCTCAAAATGGGAATGAGATTTTGTTTTGTCACTGGAAAGCTCAGGCTTTAAACAACCTAAGAGCTATAAATGGTTTGACCCTAGAGCCTGATCCTCCAATCTGTGGGGAATCCCCAAAGGTAATGACGGTGACTGCTAAACATTTGCTTACCACCTGCTGTAAAATGAACAAGGATGACCTTCGTCATTCATACTTGCTTAGCTGTAGCTTCATTCCTGTCTCTTTTTGCCTTCTCCAACCAGCTTTCAATATGATAAAGCCTGGGTATAGTTTTGGGGCTGTTTTCCTTAAAGGTCGTACGTATGAGGCTACTTTGGCTCTCTTCCCACATACAGTCCTTCCACAATATAGCAGCAGCCTTTGCCCTCCCATCTCACTCCACACACTCTTGCACCATATCCCTGGGCATGCAACACACACACCCTAAACTGTTCGCTATAAAAACATAGTGCTGATGGACTGCAGTACACCTACATTAGTTTAGACCCTGTGAACTGAAGGGTACAAGACAGCACATGGAAACAACAACCATCTTAGAAGCAGTAGGCACTGTACAGGGAGACCTAGGTCTAGTCTGCTAGGCTCAGAGCTGAGCACAGGTGCTCTTGACATGAGCCAGTTTCTGCCACCCTGTGGCTTCTTTTATATGGCTGTAGTAAAGAAAAACAAAAGGAAAGTAAGTAAAACAGTACAGGAAATGCCATTTACCATTCACAGCATTTACTACTGCTGTGGCCCAGTTTTGGCCCATAACCACGTGCACTCCCTCAGATGATGGCCAGGAGAGTACAGACCTGGGACCACAACGTGGCCAGTAGGGCCACACTGTTCTGGAAAGAAAAAGGGTTTGGCTACACTAGTTTGGCGTAGGTTTGGCAAGAGTTTGGCTACTGCCCCACTGGCTTGTACAGCCAGAAAACACCTCTCCAGCCCAACTTAAAAATACTGAGGTGGCTAGTCTTTCAAAGAAGTCGATATTACAGTTTATTAAAGCAAATGTCAAAGAAAAACACTACCTAAACTGTTTATGCAGTGTAAGTTCTTCTTTGCTGTAATTTCCTTTGTTAACATGGTGACCTAATTGGCTGAACCTGGTATGTTTTTAGTGCAGCTAAACAAAATCCAGGGTTTCAATAACAAGCAAAAATCCAGCATTTCAACATTTCTGTTACACATTTAGAAAAGAACATAAAACATGTAGTTCTTCACAGAACAGTCATTGCAACAAAGGTTTAATTAAGAATAAAGAAGCTTTCTCTACTGTTTTTAAAATCTAAATGAAGTGCTATCACAGTCCACAATCAAATGATTTCCCTTTATTTTTTGAAGTTGGCCCAAATGGTTCATTTTCAGTTCCTCACCTCCCATCAGCCAGCCAGTATAATGAAGTAATATTACTATGCAGAGTGACCAAGAGAGGTCGTGTATGGAGAATGTAGGGATTGAGAAGCCTCTAATCTAGCAGTTAGGGCAATGATTTGCCCGAGGATGTGGTTCATCTGACCCGGTGCAGACATCTAGAGCCGTCTGTCTACACATTCACTGAAGTCATCACAAAGAAATAAGCAGTGTTTGGAAAATAAACAAAGTTTGCTTTGTGCACGTAAACTTAACGTGATAGAGACAAAAAGACACAAGGGCACATATTAAACATATTCAACTTACCTTTTGTATTTTATCATACTTACGTACATCTCTATTAGGTATTTTAATCCCTATACTGTCCGAGATAGGCGTTCTCTGTGATCTCGTCCCACAGTGGAACCTGAACCTGAAACAGTCCAGAGAGCCTGTGAGTGATCACTGTTACATATCTCAAGATCAGTACATATAATGATGGATTCTCAATAGTGAGGCTTTTTTTTTTTTTTTTTTTTGGTAGTTATGAAGGTTTAATTTGTTTATAGAACTAACTCATAATAAAAGTAAATTTTTCTACTTCTGGAGAGCTCAGTACATCATTCCAGTGTTTCATGGCTAATGAAGGAATTGCTATATGCTTGTTCTCAGCTACTGACGACTGCTAGACAGAGCTTTTTGCAAAACCTTCACACCCACCTAACCCAAACCTTCTGTGTCCCATTCCGGTGTCAAAATGAAGGCCAGAGGAAAAGCATCTCATCGCCACACAGCCTAAAGCTAGATAGAGCTGTAATTAGAGATACTATTGCCCACTAATATTTGCCATCTTATCACCATCAGCGAAATCTTGATAGGCAGAATCACCTCTTGTTTTAATGAAATTTCACACACAGAATCACAGAATGTTTGAGGTTGGAAGGGACCTCTAGAGATCATCTAGTCCAAACCACCTGCTCTAGCAGGGACACCGACAGCACAGGGCACTGGGCTGCATCCAGGCGGGCTTGGAAGATCTCCAGAAAAGGAGACTCCACAACCTTCCCGGGCAGCCCATTCCAGGGCTCTGTCACCCAAGGTGCTGTGTAGTTTCAGCTCATTGCAAAGCAAGGCCAGGGAACCCAAGCAGATGGGCCAGTGGCTCTTGCCTCTGCTCCAGGACTATGTCCCCGCTCTGGTTGATATTGAGTATCTAACACTGTGTGAGATATTTTAAGTCTAAACCATAAGTACTTTCTGGAGATGTACTGAAGTACTGAAGGAGTACTGAAGCAGCTCGTCCTGAAATACAATCGTGCTATGCTAGCAGATCCTAAATACATGTGTAACAGGCAAGGTACTTCTTAAAAAAATACACTTGCTAAAAAAAGCCAGAGATTCCCTGCTGGAGCAGAGAGGTTGGACTAGATGATCTCTGGAGGTCTCTTCCAGCTTCAATCATTCTGTGATTCTGTGATTCTTAGATAAAACAAAAAAGTTTAGTTAAATTCTTCCGTTACACAGACCTCACACACCCTAGACGGGAATACTGCTAGACGCAAGATATTCTTTGATTTGGGGTAAAATATCTTGGTTGTCTGCTGTGTGGCCATTACAGGGATGAAGCCCTTCAACAACTTAAGAACTCCCTGAAGAACAGCAGGTTGCATAAAGGGTTCTTACAAGATAGTCAGAACATACTTATGTTTGTAAGAGTATTTGGAGCATTTTTTTATGGACTGTTTCCTGATGATGTTATGCTGTTATTTCTTCATGCTGTGAAACAAAGAGAGCAACAGATCTTTCAGAAGTTTCAGTGTAAAAACAAGGCTTTTGCAAGACACATATATGCTTTATTCAAAATGTCTAATGACACATTTTTGGAAACTTTTGGTTGATAAATCCCAGTTCAACCTTCTCACTGAAAAAGAATGAGGATAAATATCCTTGTAAGATCTTTTAACAGGTCATTTATATTCCATGGAAAAGTTTTCTAAATGTTCCTGTGTTGTTCACAAGCAATGAAGTGTCTTTGCTGAGTTCCTAGGAACTTGGCATGTCTTAGCTCATGAATAGCAGTCTTGGTGGAAATGTAAATCTTTGTACAAGATTTTAGTCACATTTTATGTAGTGACTAGAAACTACTTGACCTACTTCAAAATATTTCCAGAAAATAGTTTAACTTGTTTCTTTTCTGCATTTTGGAAGCAGCAGCAGCAGTTTCTTACTGTATCTTCCCACACTGGAATGCTTTAAAGCAGCCTGTGCACCATGACTTGCTTATACAGTTTGGTAATCCTCAATGGGAGATCAGTCTGAGCTGTGACTCCCATTCTCCACAGCCACTATAAAGCTCTGCTCAGAATAGATATTTTGGGCGATTCCAGCAAGCTGTGCTGTTTATTCCAAGAACCTATTTAAGGTGGACACATCCAAGTTCATGCTGCCGAGAACATGGAAATCATAACTGCAAGACAAAGGATATTTAATACAACCAAGACACAGTCCTAACAAAATAATTGTATATTGCATCCACTACAGTAGGCACGAGACATTAACGTGTGCAAAGGTGTAAGACAAAAATGCTTGCTCTTCAAAACTGCAGTATAATTATTTTAATAGGATAACAATTAGCTGAAGACACATTTGGGTCATGTCAATGAGCTCTATCTTTCACAAGCAGAAGTGCAGAAATTGTACTTGTGAGTGGAAAGACGGTGTTCCTGCGATTTGTTCATAAACCATGTGGACACATTTCCCATAGCGGCAGAGGGGCAGGTACCCGCACTTCCCTCTGAGCTGGCATCATATATTGCTCAGCTGAACTTGCAGCCTCCATCCTTCAGCTTCCATTGCTGATATTCCCATTGTTTCTGCAGATCTCCTCTGACAAGGCAATATTGCCCAGCTAGGTAGGTCATATCTTAATGAAGAGCCAAATGTCTTGACAAATGATACACTTGTAAGTGCATGCATACAGCAATAAGGATGCAGAAAGTCCTGCTCCTTTTCGTACCTGCTTGGTACTGCCACCAACATAAATGGAAACGTCACTCAAACATATGCCAGTGTGTGGGGAAAACACTGGTCTACACAAGGCCATGACTCTTCTTGAGGTGATAGTCACCATCATGAGAATCTACAGCACTGGCAAGCCTAGGACCTTCTTTCAGTTGTGGTGAAACAGCTCGAATAGAAACCCAAAGTATTTCTCAAGAAGGGGTAAGAATTAAAAGCGTCAGTTTAACTGCTGCCTTTCCTGTGCAACTACAGTTCCAAGAAACTGGAAAAGAAAAACAAAAATAGGAAGTTACATTGCAACATGGGGCTATTTTGTTCAGGAACAGTGAGTGCTTCCATTTAATTATAAATATGATTCAACACTGCTTTAGGTGACAGAATATGGTACCTAAAGCCAGGGCAGTCTGCTGCATTTGGAAATTGAAGAGATTTATTTTCCTTGTCTTTAGCAGAACTTGTAGAGGAAAGCCCCTACGCAAGGACTGAAAGCTGTATTTTTTTTTTTCCCCTGGGAACATGATTTACACCTTTAGGCTACGGAAAACAAAAGGAATCTAGTGATAAGGTCTAAAGCCGCTCAAGAAGGGCAGGGTGGTCTATAGAGTTTGTCAGCTATGGGTCAGCACTCATGACTTAACCAAGTTAATGCAATGGCTCTGGTCGCTCAATGCAAATGAATGATCGAGGTTTTTCTTCCTGCATTCTCTCCCCCTGCTCTCAGCAGCATGTTTTCACTCATCATTTTGCAACAGCTTCCACGTCTGACCCTGAGCTGATTTAACTCCCTCACCTGGCAGAAAATTAACCCATCAAAAAATGGTTGTTTTCTGCTGCTTGTTTAGTGAGACAGGTTAAGACTTCACAGTAAGAGAGAACATGGGGAGAGCACAAAGAACATTGTCTCTTTCCAGCCCTTTTGTATAATTTAAACCCTGTTTTCAAAGGGAGTTGGAACCCTGTACTGATAAAAAGATCTAGTCCCAGTGTACTTAATGCTTTTCTTGTATTTCACATACAGAATGACCTCCTGAACCCTTTCAAGCTGTAGGAATTGACTCTAGGAGAACCGTAATTCAGCCTTCATTTGTAGATTTGAAGTTGCTGTTTAAGATGACTGCAGATGAGGAGTATCCCACTCCTTCCTGCAGGCTCCTTCCTGCACCAAAACACAACATCTTCACATCTTTTAGGGCAGGTTATGTTGCTGAAGGGAGTTGATGCTGGAGCTTAAAGCTGTGCAAGGGAAGTGTGGCACACTGAAATGCACTGATTGTGTGTGCGAGTGCAGCATCAGAGCTCAAAGCTGTGCAGGCCTCGGTGAAACTGACTTCTGCACTTTCCTCCGCACCTAAAATGAGCCATTTCATGTGAGTTATTAGGAAAAATAATGTGCGCGCCAATGTGTGGACGACTCAAAGTCGATATTCACTTACAGGACAACTTTCTCAACAAGGAATGAAAACCTGACATAAATTTTAAGTTTACAGCTTACGCTACAGGTGACTCCCACGGATTGTTTTGTAAGTGGAAGCGTAGCTCTTTGCACGCCACAAGCCCTTTCTTCAAACCACACATACTCTGCTAACCGAAACCTAGAGACTCCTGCAGAGCTTTGTCCCCCACACAATTCCCAACTGTTGCAACCCATTACCACACTCGGACTCAGTCTGGAGCACTTGGCAGCAGCACGAATCGGTATTTCTGGGAAAGTCAGAACACCCCCGATTCGGTACCAGTCCCTTTCCCCGCCGCCCGCCGCCATTTCGCCCTCCCCGCCCCCGCCATGTCGCGCGGGCCGGGCCGCGCTGCCGCAGCCCGCGGGCGCCACCTGGCGGGCGCGGGGCCCGCAGCCTCCCCACGGCGCCGCAGCACGTTTCAAAACACGGTCCTCTCAGTTTGTATCATCCCTTGCAGGCTTACCATGAGCTGACTGTGGAGAGCCAGTAGAAATCGGTGTAAAATCAGTGTAAATCCTGGCTGGGAATTCTGTTGCCTATGAATTTTTGTTATAGGGTTGTATAGCAGGGATATGGCAGCTTTTCTCCGTATTCTCACATTGTCCCTGTGCATCAAGGTGCGGGCAGCTCTCTGAGGCCTGTGCGGGCAGGAGCTGCTGGTGGAGCGGGACCAGACCCAGACGTGAGGGCTGGTCACCCTGCTGCAAAGGAGCAGGACCCCACGTGAACCTGGGCAGCCCTATGCCATGGGTTGTCAGGCTCCATTGTGAGCCAAATTGAGTATCTGGGAAGGTTCCTGAGTCCATGTTCCACATTAACAGGAGGCTTATGGTTGGACTCGGTGATCTCAAAGGTCTCTTCCAACCGTAATCACAATCACAGAATGGTTAAGGTTGGAAGGGACCTCTGGAGATAATCTAGTCCAACCCCCTTGCTCCAGCAAGGACACCGAGAGCCTGTGGCACAGGGCAGCATCCAGGCAGGTTTTGAGGATCTCCAGAAGAGGAGACTTCACAACCTCCCTGGACAGCCTGTTCCAGGGCTCTGTCAGCCTCACAGGAAAGAAGCTCTTCTTCACATGGAGGTGGAACTGCCTGTGTTTCAACTTACACCCATTGCCCCTGTCCTGTCACTGGCCACCATTGAGAGGAGTTTGGCCTCTTCCTCCCTACATTCACCCTTCAGGTATTTATACATATTGATCAGATCCCTTCTCAGCCTTCTCCAGGCTAAACAGGCCCAGCTCACTTAGTCTTTCCTCATAGGAGAGATGTTCCAGTCCCTTCATCATCTTTGCTGCCCTCCACTGGACCCTCTCTAAAAGCTCCACATCCCTCCTATACTGTGGAGCCCAGAAATGCACCCAACACTCCATGTGCAGCCTCACCAGAGCTGAGTAGAGGGGCAGGATTCCCTCCCTCACCCTGCTGGCAGCATTCCTGCTGATGCAGGCCAGGAGCCCATTGGCCATTTCCTGGGGAATCACAGAGGAGGTAGCTCTCTGTCCCGTTGGCTTTTAGGTCCTGGCCTCATTGCCACCTGTAAATAGTAGACTAGACTTCAGATTTCTGTAAGAATAACAGAACGTTCCAGCTGGGATGGGAGAAAAATTGTGTTCACTGAATATATGCTCAGCGCAGTTGGTGTGCATTCATGTGAGAAAGGAGGTCTTGGGTTTCCATGCCATCTTCCACATGAGGCTTTCACAAGTCTGTATTAATAGTCTTAGAGACCAGATAAAGGTTTCCTTTCTGCCAGGTGTATTTCTTATCAAGTAAAAAGATCATTTGTCTTTGCCCACAAATGGAAATTTTGTCAGTGGGAATTTCCTCTACAGACTTCTTGTGTATAGGCTTCTTGTCTGGGACGTTATGGGTTTTTATTCCCTCCAGTTCACATGATCACACCCTGGGAAGTGTTTTGTATTTCGATAGGGAAATCAGCAGTTTGTTTTTATGCCCTTCACCATAGTCAAATTTACCAGCACTCAACACTGGAAAAAATACCTGTTTTTTTTTGTATTTCATATTTTAATTAGGGCTTTTGAAATGCATGCAGAATTTTGGGACTCAATATATCAGACATACCCTGAAGTCCTGGTTAAAAGAAAGATACTTTTTTTTTTTTTTTATCAATTATAACAAGACAAAAAGTGTGCAAAGCTTTAGGAGTCCTTAGTGGGGGACACTTAAATCTCTGCACCTTTTGAGCATAAGAAAATACATTATTTTGCTGTGGGATTGAGTCTAACAAACAGTGGAACAAGTTGCGCAGGTAGGTTGTGGAGGCCCTTAACTTCAAGATATTCAAGATCCTGCTATGGAGCAGAGGGGTTGGATTAGACAGTCTCCAGAGGTCACTTTCAAGCTTCTGTGATTCTAGGAAAGAGCTTTTAAAGCAAGAATCATACCCCAAGTGAAATGTGAAGAAGAAAAATGTAGTAGGAGAGAAGATTTTTGTTCCTCTCTGAATCCTAAGGGCTAGATAGATTTTTATTCTCCTTTTGTTGATGGGCTTAATGTGATGGAAATATAAATAAAAGTGAGAAGGACACGAGTAGACAGTGCTTCTATTATTACTCAGTCAAAAGGATTGTAAGCCTCAGATGGGGACTTTTTGCTCGCATCGGAATCTGTTGGGAATAACCTTGTGTTTTGGCTGGCTGCCTCTTTCAGATTAGCAATAAATAGATGTCTTTGTCTTCTACAGATTGGTTGAAGGCACCTTTGCCCTTTGAATATTTTGCATGAGCTTGTTCTTGGCAATTTTTTAGAAATTAATTTTAACTATGTATTCTAAATGCCACAGAAATAAAAAATGACTTTTAAAGTGAAGATCTGGACTGGGATTTAGAGCATCAAGCAATACAGACTACAGCAATATGCTCCTCTAGTCCAGATGGAGGCTCTGTGAAATTTACTGGAACATAGCAGTCAGCTTCTCTGTGTTAAACTGAACATCACATTATTCTTATCTAAAAAAAAACCACAGCTTCAGCTTTGGGTAACTTTTAGTTCTCTTAATCACTTTTCTGTAAGTACTACATTGCTAATACCTATGCAGGAGTTGACTTTTGATACCATCTAGCTTTCAAGAAGTGCTCTTTATATGGTCTAGTTGGCCCAAATGCTACTGTTATTCCCCATTTCAGTTTCCATCCACGAAAACAGTATAAGATGACTGAAATTATTAATCCATTTAGGATTTTGTGCACAATGTTAAAAAGCAAATAAACAAACTAGGTAACTGAGCTATAGAAATCTGTCCAGACTTTTCTCAGATTTTTTTTTATAAGATTATTTTCTTTTTTTTTGTATATATTCTCAATTTAAGGTAGATAAGTTGCTTTTTGCAAGTTCTTTTTGGTCTTCCAGACTGAAATGGGTCACTCATAGCAGACCTGATATATATATGTATATATGTATGTATATTTTGATGGATAAGAACCTCATGAAGTTCAACAAAGGGAAGTGCGGGGTCCTGCACCTTGGGAGGAATAATCCCATACACCAGGATAGACTCTGACCTGCTGGAAAGTAACTGTAGGGAGAAGGTCTTGGGGACCATGATGGACAACCCCATCCATGGGGTGCATGGACAACACCTATGAGCCAGCAATGTACCGTTGTGCCAAGAAGGCCAATAGTATCCTGAGCTGCATTAGGAAGGGTGTAGCCAGCAAGATGAGCATGGCGAACCTCTTTTATGCTCAGTCCTAGTGTCCACTTCTGGGCTCCCTTGTACTCAAGGTAGTCTTGGAGCCCAGTAGAACCTCAGCCGTTCTGTAATGCTGTGATTTCAAGCGCTTTGCTTTCATGTTTTGATTCAGCAAATCTAAAAATCTAAAAAGGAGTTTGATCAAAATGTTGATGAAAGCAGATGTCTTGTTTATTAATCTATATTTTTGTCTCTGAGATGGCTGTGGAGAAATGTTGCCTACCCGTATGACCATATTTCCTATACTTTTACAGACTATAAAATGTTGTTGTATCTTTGGTATAAACATGGGTTCATATTTCTTTTTGCTTTAAGTTACAATGTTATTGTAATAGAAGACATATAATTCTTTTATAGCTTGTATGGGCTTCTGTTTTAGAAAGTAAGTTTTCTAATGACTTTGTTCCCATATGGAATTTGCACACTGTAGATGAACCTTGCTTGCCTAGGGGTGCATGATGAACTAGTTGAGACCTTATGGGTCAGATTTTTTTGAACAGGCCAACATGGGTGATGTTGTGAAGGGAATCTGCTGAAAACCGCTTATTGAGAATGAAGTCAGTCTGGCCTTCTTCTGAAAGCTGGAAGAAACCTTATATTTGCAAAGTCTCTTCTCATGGCGAACTTTAACCATCCTGATATCTGCTGGAGGAACAATGCAGTGGGGCACAAACAGTCCAGGTGCTTTCTGGAGCGCACTGATGAAAAATTCCTGCTGGATGTGAGACTTACAAACAAGGAAGGATTGTTTGAGAATGTGAAGGCTGAGAGCAGCCTTGGCTCTGATAGCTGTAAGATGGTAGAATTCAGAATCCTGAGAGATGAGAACAAGGCAAATAGCATGATAATGCTGGGACTTCAAGAGAGCAGACTTTGGCCTGTTTGGGAATCTGCTTAGAGAGATGGCCCTGGAGGGAAGCAGATAAAGGAGAGCTGCAAGCTCTTCTGCAAGCTCGACAACAGTTGGTCCCCACATGCAGGAAATCAACCAAATTGTAGCGGGAAGTCTGCAACAGGGGTATCCTGACTAAACCCAGACATGGAAAGGAAGCTTACAAGAGGTGGCATCAGGCACAGGTAGTCCATAAGGACAATACAGACACTGTCCAAGCATGCAGAGGTGGGATTAGGAAAGCCAAAGCCCATCTGGAGTTTACTGTGGTGAGTGATGTGAAGGGCAGCAAGAAGGGCTTCTATAGGGCTTTCTTTAGCAGGCATAGTGGCGTGGGGTTTACATCTGGACTCAATGATCTTTAAGGTCTTTTCCAACCATAATGATTCTATGGTTATATACAAGGTGTATCAACAACAAAAAAGAAGACTTGGTAAAATGTGGGCCTACTGCCGAAAGGATCAGGGATCATGGTGACAAAGATGTGGAAAAAGCCAAGGTACCCACTGCCTCCTTTGCCTCTGTCTTTATTGGTATGAATTGTCTTGCGAGGAATCCCAGACCCCTGGGATGTATGGAAAAATCTGGAAGAAGGAAAATTTATCCTCTGTGAAGAAGGATCCGGTTAGGGAACATTGAAGCAAACTGAATGTAACAAGCGGGATGTGATGAGATGTGCCCACAGTTGCTCAGGGAGCTGACCTTTGGCCCTGTGAGGCTGCTGTCGATTATCTTTGAAAAGTATTGATGATCAGGGGATTTTCAGGTGCATAGACCTCTATTTTGGCTCCTAAAACTTGACATGTTAGAGCTCCACTTAATGCAAGTATTAAAGGATTAAATGCATGAAGATGTGAAGCAAAATATGCTTGGATTACAGCTGTCCACGTTTTTCAAGCAAAACAAAATAATCTGAAGTGAACATTTTTCATAAGGAACAGATTCAAACGAGGATTTCACTTTCTTTAAGGCAGGTATCTTTTTGACATATGAGTTCACAGTTATCTGAAGATTCGATTCCTTCTAGCCTCCCACTAATGAATAATACATACAGAATTTGTATTCCCACAGCACATTAATGCTGTGGTGCCAGGTATCTAGTCAGTATGAAACAACCAACAATGCAGTAAAATTTCCCAGTGTGATTGTCTTGTTTTCTTGTCTGCCTTCTGTCACAGTGCTTCTGTTTACTGATCATCACGTAGCCAAACACTTCTAGAAAAGAAGAGAAAATCATCCGTAAGATCAAAAACTTGTGAGAGAAATCTTAGAGATTTCTTTTACAAAGTCAGCACCAAGGAACCTGGGTCACAGGGTGAAGAGAATTCAGGTGTCTAAAACAGTAATTGTTTTCTAAAAGTAGCTTTCTCAATTGTATTTTCACTAAAGTGATAAAAAACAATCTTACTCAGATAAAGGTCTCCTGAACTTTCTGATAATGTGTGCCACAGACTTTCCTTTTTGAGACTGAGCAGAGTTCAGTCACTCTCGGTTGCAAGGTCTAGTCCTTTAATCAGAGCATGGTGAGTGTCCTTGTTCTGGCTGCCAGCGCAGCGTTGGCTCAGCCAGTCTGCAAGCGAGCCGTGGTGGGAAGCAGAGTCAGAAATACATGATATGGATTTTGCAAAAGGATTGCTTTGCTTGCTGGATGCAGTCCTTGCTTTTCTGGGCAGCAGCAGCAATACCTGGGAGACATGAAAACAAAGTCTGTGAGGACTGGAGAAAAAAAAAAGATTCCCACTGGGGAGTGCAGTTGTGTAGCTTAAGCATATACTTACTGAGCATATAGTTACTGATTCAGGGTACAATAGCTGTGTTTCTTACAGCTCATCTGCAGCATGCAATTTTCCATAAAGTACATGACCAAAATAGGATCCACTAAATCCCTTCTGGATCTGGATGTCTGCTGTTGTGTTACATCCGATGACCACTGCTTAACTCAGATTCCTGAAGTCCTCACAGGCCTGCCTGGATGAAACTTCCATATGGAGAAAGAAGACAAATCCAAGAGCTCAAATGATGATAGCTTGGATCATCATGCAGCTTTTACCTTATACGTATGTGCCTTCATTGTCAGGAACTGCAGACGAACCATCTATAAAGTTCCAACAAAATCTTTTAAAATATATGTGAGGTTTTGGGGAGATGCTTAAAAAAGATTTTAAATTTTTGTTTTCTGGTTTTATCCTTAGGCTTTGTTTCAACTGCCATGAGACTTTCATCTTTTTCAAAAACTATAGTTTTAATATGACTTTGCAGATAGGGAGGGTCTCACTAAATTAGTAAGTTTGCATCTAACAGCAGTTTCCTTTCAGCTATCAGTTTCTTCAGCAGAAATTGTCTTCACTCTATTTTTTTTAATTGGCCTAATTTGACATTAGTCTGTTTCCTGTTAGTCACAACAGACTGTGGAATGAAATTACTCTTATAATTGAAAAGCTGAAAACATTGCTGAAATTCATTGTTTGAAAGACTTTTCTGTTTACAGTTTTGTGCTGAAAACATTTGCAGGTCAAGACGCCAAAATTAAAATCAGTGGGAGTTGGAAAACAGATTAGCACAGCGTTATATTGTTAAAGATGCACATGTTTAGTTGCAGATGTTTGCCTTTTGACTATCTTTGAATACATCCATTGGATTTAGGCTCCAAAAATGTTTATTCACATCATGAGATGTTACTCACATCTAGTGCCCCTGGATACAGGGGTACGTGGATTTCTGCTCTGTGCACCCCTCCAGTGCACAGGTCTGCTTGTAACTATGTCCCTAAGAAGCTGGAAAATGTTCAGGCACTTCCTTGAGCAAGGCCAGTGGAAGTAAATATTCACAGCGTGGGTGAGAGTGAGGTGTCTTTAAGATACACATTGCACAGTGGCTCATTCTGCCTTCTCAAATGCATTACTCCTCTGGAAGCCAATTGGATTAGGGAAGAATCAGAAGTTATTTCTTACTCCTAAAGAAGATATTTAAAATAGAATTATCTCTTGCCTGCAGCTTGTAAAGGAATTTTCTCAGGTGTTAAACCATAAACACCTTTTGGAAGCCTGGCACAATATACACTATACATATTTATAGTTAAAATGCCTAAGGTCTGTATTTTAAACATGTACTTCTGATTTTATACTTCCAGTAAACTGTAGATTCGCTTTAAATTGTCGCCTGGTTTTGGATACGGGGATGGTGCTACAGATCCAGAGGTGGTGGCAGCGTGTTTTCTAGCTGGCTGCCTGTTTTGCATGACATGGATTTTAATACTATTCTGGCATTTCATATGCTCATTTAGTGGAAAGATGGATATAAACAATATTCCTGTAGTGTGGAATAGTGCCGCAGGATGGTAACACAAGGCCTTCCTACTTGTAATCAAGTCCACTAGATGTCCCTCCAGCTCTTTGCAATGACAGCATGTGGCCCCTGTACACAGACCAGATGAATCCAGGTTGAAGAGCAGTGCATTTTATGTCCTGCACTCTGCGTAAGTATCTATTCCCAGGTTCCTGCAGCAGTTAGGAGTTCAAAATAAATCTGGTTTTAGCAGATGAAAGTAGGCTTCTTCCCTCCACATGTGAACACATTTATTTTTGATCTTTAAAAATGTTTTTGTCCTTGTTGCCTTGCTTTGTGTTGGATTTTTTTGTACTATTTCAAAGGGAAAGATAATGGAATCTCTCACTGTATAGATAGTAGACTAGTAAGAAAATACAGCATTGGATTGGAAAAGTGAATGTAGCTGTAGGTTTTGCCTGGCTTTTTACGGCAGCAAGGTGAACTTCCATGCTTAGTTTCAATGAGTTTCTACTCCTTTGATGAAGACTAGGTGAGATGTTAAGCTGTATCAGTCTAGTCAGGTGGCCTGAACACATTCACTCTTACTATGGCAGTGGCCAGCTTGGGTCTTCAGGGAAGAAATGTCCTTTGCCAGTTAAGACATTTTTCACTGCACTCTGAAACATGAAATTTAATCTCCTCTGAAACGCTGAAACGGAGCTCCATTCCGTATTTTCTAATGTTACCTTTGAACATCTAATCTCTCTTTCCATCTTGCTATGCTCCTGATTTTTGTGACATCTGGAAATGTAGTTCCAGAGTCTGAGTAAATGTTGTGTGAGAGGACATTCTATTTTGATTGAATATCCCCTTGCTTTTGTGCTTTAACACAGAGGAGCAGACTCGCCCAATCTTAATCTTCAGTTCTTCTTTATACATTTTAATCACAGTCACTTATTTACCTTTTTTCCTCAGGAAAAAAATCCTATTATTATTATTATTATTATTATTATTATTATTATATTTTCTGCCTAGACTCCTGCCCTTTCTCATCACTTCTCCCTTGAATTTCCTTCTTCAATTTCTCCGTGTTATGTTTTTGTTGGAGAGGGGACTAGCGTGGCATAAATTTCCATAGATGACGAAACCACAGGAGATGCAGCTAACTTCTCAACAAGGCCACCAATTCATACATAGCTTCCTCCATCAACAAGATGTATATGGAACAGTGTATTCGTATTTATGTTGGCTACATAATATATTAAGAATATTAGACATAGGCAAAATAAATTTAAGATACAAAAAAAAAGAAGTATATATATATACCTATACCTGTAGCACCACTTATGTAATGATTACATGTATCAAATAAATCAGTACGGATAATAATAAAGGATATTGCTTTATAATGAGCAGGTGCCTTTATTGTTAAATTCAGTGTGACCATTTGCTGTTTTCTGCTTGCTGTGTATCTCTAGTCTCTCAAAGCTCATCTCCCATGCAGTGACAGCAGGAGTATCCAGATACAGAATTAACAGAAAGTTAATGGGTGCTCCATAGTAACCCTGTTGGATATCAGGGATGTGAAAAGAGTAGAGGAGACTCTCATTTTTTTATCCCTTGGTGTTGGTGACTCTGTGGTCACAGAGAAGAGAGATGCTTGGTTATGTGGTGTGGAAACGAAGAACAGAGAGGCCCCAAACAACCAAAACTGTTATGTTAGATTGAAGAGGAAAGTGTAGTTTATAACCAAAGCAAATGTTCCTGGAGTGCTCCTGAGTGCTCCTGCTCCAAGAGGAATTGTCAAATCCTGGTAATGAATGTAGTTTTGCTGAATTGAAGATGCATCTGAGAGTCATGAGATGGTAATTATTTTCTTAGTGGAGATGACGAAGGCCTTCAATAACCTAACCAATGATAATAGGTGAAGATGGACGAGAAGAAACTATACAAAGAGGCAGCAAGGGTGCTGTGCTGAGTTACATTAACAAATCAGGCCCCTGGACTATGAATCAGCTTTGCACAAAAGTGCACTAATTCATGCCCTTATCAACAGAATAGACTAAGCCCTATCTAAAATAAGAGTGTGGTAACACTGCATCTCTGTTAAAACCAAATATTACATTGTTTATTCTGTTTTTTGCTGCCTAGAGCTTGACACAAATCACATAGGACATTTTTCTCTGACCACAGGCACACAGGAAATTTAGAATAATGCAATTTAATTCACTGGGAAAAAATATATTCTCGGTTATATATACAAAAAAAAATGAAAGGGAAAATGAGGATAGCCAATCAGAGAAGCTATCTCTACACTTGTGGGGCTTGCTGGTGTAAGCAGAAGTGGGGAAGCTAGTGATATTTTCCTGGATTGGGAAAATCCAGGACTCAGCAGTGCAAGGGTCTGTGTGGATGTATTACAATGGGATTGAATATAAGCATAGGACAAAGGGAACAAGCGTTTAGCATTGCCACAGACCCACTCAAACCTTTCTGGTGGTGTTGAAGTCTGTGTTTCTATGAAGACTGGGGCAATGGGAAGTTTCTCAGGTCAAGCAATTGTAAGGAGGCTGGTGACTTATACTGCCCCTATCTTGGGCCTTCTCGCCAGCTTTGATCCCTTGCGCCTGCTCGTGTTCCTGTGCTGCAGGCTGTCACTGATAGGGAAGAGCAAGAGAAGAAAACAGCAACCTGTTTTTTTTTTCCCCTTCTGCTCACCTATTTTCTCACTTTCTCTCTCAGAGGAGGGAGGCAAGACTATGGAGGCTGGTGAGAAATTTCTTTCATATCTTCATATGGAATGAAAAATAGTTGCCTTTACAACTTCTATAGCTCCTTCTAGTCTTAAATGTGTTACCTCATGCCTGTCTCTGACCCTACCACTTGATCCTGCTTTCCTGTCCCATCCATTCCTGTGGCTGCTGAGTACTGTGTCTAGCAATTAGCTGCTTAGGTTCTCTGCTGCTGAGTTTAGTAATCGATACTTTTACCAGTTTGTCGTTGGTATTGTTGAGATTCTACATGAGATAGTTTTCAAAATCAGGCCATTGCCATCAAAGTTAAGTAGTAAATAGCATAATTTGCACCAAGTTTTTCACTTTGGGTCAGGGATTCAAGTGGAGGCCCTTGTGATGCATTGAGGGGCTATTTGCCATCTCAGGCACATGAAGATGGATGCACGAACTTCTGACCTTGCTGTAGTTTGCAAGGGGAGCCACAGTACTGATGCGCGCCTGGACAGATGGTCATCGTTTATCATGTACAAAGAAGTTGCAAAATACATAAGATTCTTCGTGTAATGTTCTTCAGGGTGGTTGCAATAGGGAAATCATTCACTTTTATTTATTTAGAAAATGGCTCTTATTAAGTCTTTGCCTGTTATATCTCATGTTTTCACTGCAAAATATAAGACAAGAAACAAATCAACTGAGCCAGTAAGATATGTATGTTTTTTTTTCCTTTTGAGGAGAAATGTCCAATTTTGGATGGACGAACAAGAATACTATCCATTTTTCCCTATTTATTAATATTTTAGAAATTAAGAAGTATTAATGGTATAATGTAAAATCAAGAGATAAACATCAATCATTAAATACAGTATCTGAAGTCTCTTGTATAGTTCAGACACGCACAGCAGATAGATAATTCATGACAGTGAAGCCGAGTAAGAACATTATTAACTGCTTTAAATGGAAATATTTCCATCATCGAAATTGCAGTAGCAGTTTTCGTTGTACAGCTCTTTGTTTTCTTTATGTTTTAGAATGTCTGTTATTTGAGAAGTCACCTCTGTTGAGTCAACTCAGTGGAAACTGAAATTCTAGTTCTTTGAAAGATATAGGGTCATAACTCCCAAATTACTCCTACATATGTTTGCTTGTAAAATTTCTCTTTCAGGCCAAAAGATAACCATGCATAAATTGTTAATGATTTCTGACCCCAGAGTTGCAATCTAGTAATCATTACTCTGATACAAGGTGATCACAGATTGCTACTTCCCTCTTATGCCATCATTTTAAAGAACACATGAACAAACAAACACTTGGCAGGAATGGTAGGAGCTTTAGTTTACTGGTGTAGCTCAGATTGGAGCTGGGCTGTGTTTTCAAGGTTGTTACCGTGGACATTTAGCTTTTGCTTAGTTCTTCAGGGGTACAACTTAGTGAGATCATTTTTGTGTGCTTTACCTCACCATGAAAAGGCTCATTCTTCAAAAAGGGTAAACACTTAACCCATAGCTTAAATCTGGGTTCCCTTCCTTGCTCTCCCACACTTTTTTGATTGTTTGATTGTTAATTCTCTGGAGGATAATGACTGGAAATGAGCCTAGACTTTTCCTCACTACTCTCTCAGAAGACTTATCAGCCTGAGTTGGATGTGAGGAAAATTTGCATTAGTTTCTAATTATATCATTTCTTGCTTTTAATAAACTATCAGGTAGAACCCTCCCCCCCCCACCCCCCCCGCAGTCTGACTTGTCACAGCTTGCTCGGAATGTAACAGGTTTATATTATAGTCAGAACTGATAAGTCACTTGGTTGAGCAGCAGCCTTCAGCCTTAGAAGTTGTTACAAAACACCCCACTTTCATAAAAATAACTACAGACAAAATTCCACTGCTGTTCTCCTGTGATCTGAATTATCTCTTTTTCACAACAGAATATACTATATGCTAGTGAGTGAGTGCTACAGGCAGCTTTGGGAAATAGGTACCTGTCTTGATTGTATCTAACCCTACGCTGGAGTAAAATGTGTGTGACCGACTTCTCCCATCCACCACTGGTAGGTAGGGAGGGGGCTGTGACATGTGCCCCTAAGTCTCAGTGTGGCGAAGAGGGTTGTTGATAAATTTGAGATGTTATAAAATTCTGAAGTCAGAGTTGTTAGGAAGATGAGTTTAGTTGAAATAAAGTGCATATTGTCCTTTGCTCTTCGGCAGCCTTCTCCACACGCAACGTTTTACCCTAATGTGAGTTCAGGCTGGGTGTGTGAGTGTCTCCTGAGAGAAACTGGCGCTCGTGCCCTTCTGAAGTGGTGGAAGCGACAGCAGCAATTATGCAGGAAGAGATTACCCTGATTTCATCAGATCGGGAGCTGTCTCTTCAAAACTGTGTGCGTGAGCGTGGTGTTAGCAAATGCTGCTCTACTTTGGTTTTTAATGTGCATTCAGGATGTTTATTGAAAGATGCCCCCTGAATCCTGTTTCTAAGAAGTCAAAGATTTGTTGTTTGTGCTGAATATCATGGAAAACACTTTCTTTTTCCGTTTTAGTCATCCTATTTACTATGTGCAGCTTCGCAAATCTCTCATCGTGCTGTTGTTCTTGATTCATGTTTTCATCCTTTGCTTTCTGTACATTAGGTTATTTTGATCCAGCCTTTTATTTTCTTTCAGTTGGGTAATTAACAGAGCTGGCTTTGCTCCTTTTATGCTCATGCTGCATTTGCCTCATTTCTATTTTGCTTTTCAATTCATACGTCAGCAGAGATCTCTCATTACAATAGCTTCATGTTTCCTGGAAATTCTGCGTCATGGGGCCAAATTTATCTCCCGTGTATTTTCCATTGACACTGAAATTACCAAGAATGAATCATCCCTGGTGTTTATGTTCATCTGCTCTCTCTCTCTCTCTCTTTTTTTTTTTTTTTTTTAACTCTCAGACACTGGCAGAGTATATTAATCATGTAATATTGGTAGTCATTTGAATGATATTGAATTATGTTTTGAGGACTTGGCAAAGACATGAACAGCAAAATAAAATTATGGAACTCACAGGTCCAAGCTAGACCTCTTGGTTTCTTATAATCTACTTAACACATGGTAAATACTATGTCTTCTTGTAGTCTGCTCATTGCTGTTCTGGACAAAAGAGATATTGGATGCAATTTTTTCATTTTGTTTGTTCATTATCCTAGAAAATTATAAACACATCAAGGTAAAATACTGCTGAAGCTGCAAAATATTTAATTGCGGTGGTTTCCTCCTCAGTACTGTCTGGTTGACACCAGTCCGGAGACCAGTGTAAGACAGAGGAGTGTTTTTATTCTCTCTACAGTGCCTGTCTTCACTCTCGTCCTAAATAGCCAATAAAGAAATTGTCTGACTGCGCCCCTGTATCTCCTGTATTTTCAGTGAGTCTGTGGGGATGGTCCCTGCATTGGTTACAAAGCAGGAGTTATAAGAGCAGAGATGAGTTCCTTCAGTTCCTCCTTGGTTTTCCCAGGAGCCGAGACGCAGCAGTAACCAGCCAGTCTCCTCATGCTCCTTGCCAGCTGGCCAGGACACTGTGTCAGCTCATGCGGCCTCTGTTTGGCCTGGCCTTTGGAAAGGAGCAAAGAAGCAGCACTTGGTAAGGAGGGAGCTACAGGAAACCAGTGGGAGAAGGAGAAAGAGTTTAGGAAATAAAAACTGGGATTCTTGAAAGGGCTGCCCATCCTACTGGGTTTGTTGATTTGAGTGGATTCAAACTCAGCTCCAGATCGTTGTTTGCACACAGGCTGTCTGCAGAGACTGTAGTTGCTGAGGGCTATGAAGTGCTTGTTGAAGATAGGCCGTCTGCATTCCTCTTCTCCTAGAGGCTTCAGGTGGCTGCACTCTATGCAGGCTTTTCTTGAAGATAGCAAAAGTCATTTTCCTTGCTATTTTGAAAGCTTTTTCCAAAGCTTGCAAGGATAAACTTGCCTTAGCTGCTTTCTCATATTCAACTGAATTGTTTGGCTGCTATTCAGAACCAGGGATGTCATGAGTGCTTCTGCTGTGTGTTTTTCAGGGTGCAGTGAGGCTGTTTCCTGCAGGTCAGGGAGCCAGCAGCTCAGGAGGGTGTCAGAGCTGGCAGGACAGGGACCTCACAGCCTGGGAGTGCTCTGCCCAGCAAGAAAAGGGGCCAGCCCTCGGCTGTGCTATCTCTGTGTTGCTCCTGAGCTCCAACAGACAAACCTCCAGGAGCAGGGATGCTCTTGGAGGCATGTTTTTGTAATCTGGAATAAGTGGATATGGGAGAAAGTCAACCAAATTAAACAGGCACTTTGGAGTGCTTCATGGCTGACACAAGTCTGTCTGCAACTTACTGCACCAACATTGCTTGGGCTGTTTGCTAGCTCATTTAATAGTGCTAGGCTTCAGCGTTAACTATACTCTGCTGTCTGAAGCGATGCTGGAAAGATTTCTTCTGGATCAACATGCTGATGAACACAGTTGTCTACCACTGTACTAATGTAGTGGTGGTTCTCCACACTGTCTTGCAGGTTGCACTCTGCAAAGAGAAGACAAGATGAAGACTAGGGCATATGGTTCATGGTACAGGAAATCTTCATGTATAAAGAAACCTTTCTCTGGAAATCTCCCTTCTTGCATCTCCCCTTAACTGATGCATATTGTACAGCAACCAGTTTTGTCTTGCAAAATCTCTTTAGACTGAGAACAGTAATAGGTGGGGCAGGCTCTAGCTAGAGATGACAGAAGAATGGGATCTCTAGAGCCAATTTTCTCCCTTAGACTCATCTCAAGCTGGGGATAGGTACCAAGCCAACTTCTGCTTCCTCTGCATCCAGTGCCATGAGGGGCTGGGAACTTTTTCTTTCAGCTCTGTCTTAGAAGCAAAGCAGATTTGGGCCAAGGTTTGGTATGAATTTGGGTGCTGGAAGGCTGTCACTCGGTCTTTCTGGAAAAGATGGCTGATGAAGTGAGTTCCAAAATGTGAGATAGAAATAGTAAGAGGCCTTGCTACTTCACAGATGCAAGGAGAGCTGAGCAGGAACCAAGACAAGAACAGCGTAGGTGAGTGGACCTCAGAGAAACTACAAACATTCCTAGATTAGGTGAAGGATCTTCAGTCCTCTTAGCTAGCAGAGTGCTAAAACCTCCTCTGCCCTGTCCATTCTGGGTCTGAGCCAATACTGTTTTTGGCTGGCAAGACTCTTAAAAATGAGTTCTGCCTACTTTTGCCCGGGTAGACCAGATTGGAGTTGGAGTAAATGGTTGACAAGGGTAGTGAGAGAGAGATTCTCATCCTTCCTCTTCCTCTGCTCTTCCATGGCTGCAAAATTGCATTTTTCCTTTTAGGATGAAGACGCAATCTTGTCCCTTATCTTAGGACTATGAAGGACAGAAAGTTCAGGTTTTGTCTGCAATTTTCAAAAGCAATGAGTTAGTTTTAATAACAGTCACCAGGAGCATTTAAAATCCAGTCAGTAAGCACACGTATTCACTACCCACAAGGTACCACTGAAACTGTCAAAAATAGTTTGAGAATATTAACTTGTCAGTTATAATGCATATGTTCTAATGTCCTTGCCTTCATACATGTTTTTGCACAAGGAGAACTTGAGATTTAGTCCCTGCACGCTCTCTTTTTTAAACATAAATGGAGTCCAGAATAATATTTGGGAGAGTTGTTTCATCTGTTAAAAATTTAATTCTGATATAGTCAAAACTATCAACACATTTAATATCATATTCACCAAATCATTGTGTCCAAAACAAGAAGACAGGCTCTGACAACTGTATATCTACACATTTCTGGTAAAAACATGAAGAAATGACATGTATCATTAATTAAACAGATAGACAGAAGAATGTCTGCCTTCTTACTTTTTCCGATCCAATTACTGAAGTCTAGAGTATTTGTTCAAGATGCCACAGATCTGGATTCACTTCCTTGCAGTTCAGGGCATTTGAGTCCATATCTCACACCAGAATTCATTGCATATGTCTTTCTCGAGTGGGTTTCACTCAAGTACTCCAGTCAACGATGTTCAGTATTGCACAAAACACTAAACCCCTCAGTGGAAAAGGGCAGAAACTGAGTTGTCTGTTTTTCTTCTCTTTGGCTTGGTGGACATCCCAGTATTTTATATGAAGTGGACCTACTTTAATAGGAGAGAATAAGAGCAGCCCTTTGGAGCTGTTAGAACTCTTCACTCCCAGGAACATGGATTGAAATGCCCCTAGGAAGTGGAGGGGTCCTGTATCCTACAAATACACCAAATATTGCATATCTTTCAAATACTCTACAATCTTTGTGTGCGATTTGGGGAGAGGGTGCTCATTATTTAGTTCCTCGAATTTGCTGTCTCTTCTGGTATAAATTAAAGTATCAGAACACTTTGCTTGATCAGGTTCCTTCAGGGATGCTCACCAGGAAGGGAAATAGAGTGAATGATGTGAGATGTCACTCACAGGAGCATTTAGGGAACAGAAACAAACACTGGTTACTCCCATCTTGTAGCAACCAAACAGGAGTGAATGAACTGTTGTAAAGTAATCCTGCTCAGCTTTAATACCTCCTGCAGGCATATCAGCATCCGCTCTCATCGCATGCTGAAAAATCAAGTAAAATTGGCAGGAATATTTACTGCTTTGAATGATAAGTAATTATAGCACGGAAAAGTAGAAAGAAGCAGGAGTAATGTAGAAAATTTTGAGGCCTTATGTGGACATTTGCACATGAATG
The DNA here is from genome assembly GCF_003342845.1 of Nothoprocta perdicaria. NCBI lineage: Eukaryota > Metazoa > Chordata > Aves > Tinamiformes > Tinamidae > Nothoprocta > Nothoprocta perdicaria. The sequence continues at coordinate 932,593 of NW_020454305.1, forward strand.
CAGCTTGCAATTCTTTATTTCCTGGTATGTGAACTTGAGCAAATTCAGACCAAGTACTGTCTTTGTTCTCTGCTTCAGTAGCTACAAACCTCCGTAAAGGAAAGATGTTTTTACTTTTATCATTACAACTTGAGAGAAAGAGCCTGGCTTTCTAAAACAGCCATATATCTCAAGGTGCTCTACAAAGCAGGAGCTTTGTAGACACTGATTGTGCAGTGACTTAAGCAACTGGAATGGACAGGTGTGTTTGACAATAACTTTTACACTGTGTTTTGTTGGAAGGCTTGGAAGAGCTGTCCAGCTGTGCTGCATAATCTTGTTACGTTTTCTTTTTCATGTCGTAAAGCCCTTCTGACAGAACCAGGGTGTGATGAAAAGAAATTGCTCTTACACACATTTAAGTAGACTTATAGCTTATCAGTCAGTTGTTAAACAATGGTAACTTGGATTATCTGCAGATGGTTCCCATGTGGTGATAATTCCGTCTTTGAATGCTTCTGCTGTGGGAATGACATTTTTAAATATGAATTAATGCATAATAAACTGTTCATAGGTTAATTAAAGATTTATGTTTTGCAATACAAGTTCTCATGTGTTAAAAACCATTATTGACACTATGATGGTAGTTTCTAAATGCTATTTTTTCTCCACATCAGCTCATATCAGTGTTATTTAGCTGTTGTTTAAATATTTAAAACTCAATTTAAGTGTAAAAATGCATACATCATAAAAGATAAGACTTACTTGTTTTTTATAAATGTAAAAGGCAGAGAGGACTGCAAGCACAATTTATTCTTAGATTTAATTTGAAGTGGCTTGCTGATCACAGAAATGAGCTTCATTTCAGAGTAGTATGTTTGTTCTACTTGCAGGTTTTGGAACAACACGTCCATATTATGTATTCACTCTGATAAATATTTCTTGTCTCTCTCTTTCAAAAAGAGATCCAATGCACAGCATGAACAAATGTAAATCTCATATTTGGAGAAACATGATAAGCAAAATTCAGCCCAAATACCATCAAATATATTCCTCAGTTAAAAGAAATGCTATAATTAACTTACTGTAGCTTTTCACTGTAGATGATCATAGTTGTTTTTTTTTTTCAGGAGCATATCATCAGAAGCATATGGTATTTTAAACTAAAGATAAAACCTAATGGTTTGTGTTTACTTTGAGAAGACAGGTTTATTGCTAGGTTCAGTGGTGTGTCTTCTCCAGAGATACCTCTTTGTAGGAAACTCAGGTTCTTTAATGAAAAACTAGAGACCTGCCTTTCTCCCAGTTTGTATTCTAATGACAGCACCAAGCTATATATGTATGTATAGGGCAATGAGAATTCTGACTTTCTTGCTTTATGACTGACTAGCATATGCCCATCTGAGATTGCCTGGGAATTTTTGTGTAAGTTTTGAGGGTGTCTGTGATCTGTATATCTAAACCCGCCATGAATTCTCTTCAAATAAAGCACATGTTGCCCTGCACCTAGAGGGCAATAGTCACCTGGTGGTGAGAAGAGCATTCTCTGGCAATGTCTGTTTATGAAGAGGTTAACCCAGGCTAATCCTAACCACAATTTATTCCCCTGGGACCTTTGTCAAATGACCTGGAAGATCCCATGAGAAGTGGGATGATGATACAGCTTGCTGACGTTTCAGTCTCTTCTTTCACTTCTTTCATTGTGCTGTGCTCCAAGAGACACATCTTGCCCAGGGTATCTGCCATCCCAGCGCCTTGTGTTCCATTCGTAGCACTGCATTTGTTAAGTGTGCTGAGTTGCTCTTTTTCTGATGGATCATGTTTAGCTTGTTTGCCCACTTGTTGCTCAAAGATGATTAAACCATTCCTTTCCAGAAGAACTGTTGGTGTGGTCCCTGCTGTTGATAGTGCCTGGATTTTACCCAGGAACTGTATAATACAGAAGCAGTGATACTGGGAAGGAATGGCAGAAGCTCAGGTATCCAAGGCAGGTCTGGTAGTGTTTTACAGTTTCATTAGCAGTGTTGAAAGGTGCTGCTCTCTCTGCTCTCTTCGTTATAGCTTCTGACTAGGTTGTGACAACGGTCTTTTGAGAAAGCAAAGGGTCTGAGAAATGCCTTGACCCAGTTTTCCTATGTGGGGAGGAAGTCCAGCAAAACCACAGTGCACTTTGCAATATTTGTGAGACTATGAGAATTAAAGTGGATTTCTCAGCTGCAGTTGGCAGCGTGTGCCATCTCATTAGGAATTCTTGGAGGTGCTGGGCTTCAGGTAACCATCACTTCTGTAATTGGAGAAGACTGAATTTTAGTCCTTAGGCTGTTGCAATGTCATACCTCATTTGTATGGATAACTTGCTTTTGTTTTGATAACTTGCTCTTTTCTTTCTGGTTACAGGAATGATACAGGTTCAAGCAAAAGTGTTGAACTGTCCGTGCAGTTTCACACAGTGTGTATATTGTGCTGCAGGGATATTATCTTTAATTTTGGGAGGGGTGGGATTTGTTAACATTATTAAGACCTATTAACATATTTTTTGCTCAATAATGTAGATATTTTCTGCATTTTTTCTCTTCCTTATTTTTTCTGGGGGTTGTATGCAATATGCAGACAGTATGAGATTTAGCAGGATTCAACTATTTCCTTGCCTTGGAGAATGCAGGTGTCCCCACATATATTTAATCAGAGTAAATGAGTGCTATTTTTATGCCCTAAATATTCAACTTCCAGTAAAGTCAGAATGCTGCTTCTTCGCAAGGACATACAATCCAAGTCACAGTCCAGCTCAAGGTAAATGTTGCTTTCCAGCCGTGTGTCTTAATCTGTCCACACCAACTCTAATTACATGACCTGTTACCTCTCAAGAAATAATATGTATCATAAGGTCAGAGTGAGCCTATCTGGATTCAGTTCAGTTTTGATTTAGCTCAGAGGTTGTGATGCTTGCAAAACACAAACCCAGGTCTGGGTTCCTCAGAGTTCAGCACCGCTCTGGATGTGGGCTCACTGTCGCTCTCATTCCACTGATGATAGCCAGGGATATCTTGTACTTCACTGTCTAGTTTAAGGGGGATTTTGTTACAGGCCTCCCAATGACATTCTTATTCGGAGCACATATCTAATTTCCAGCAGGCTCTGCTAGCCTAGTGCCATTAGATGTATTGTTTGCACAGTTGGTAGAATTTTGAGGAGTGTTGAAAGTAACAGGTGGATTCACTTGTATCTTTAAATTGCCAGGGAAACACAACCATGCAATCAATTTTTCCCTGACACTGCCATCCTCAGCCAGCTTTCTTGAAATTATGTAGCTTCTCCATGTGAAGCATTGATGAGTCTAGTAATTCTCTACTACATTTAGAGTGAATAGGGGTCCACCATTTATTTTTTATTATTTTTTTACAGCTACAGTGTGTGCTGGGAAATTCACTGTACAGATAAGGCGTCTAAGTCACAGTTACTTAAGTCAAAGGGAGTTCTCAGGGTACCCAACAGTAAGAGCAGCACGCTTGCAGTGTAGGAAGATTTGCTGTGTGTCGGAATATTCCGGGAGGAAGAAGATGAAACACTGAGGTGGTCATGGGGATGGAGCAACAGCATGCCATAGTCATTTAAAAGTTTATCACCAGCTGTATGAGCAGAGGAGTCTGGCCACTGCTCATGATCTGGCCAGAATGACTTGGACCAGTAGCTGGAAGCAGAGATTTGGGAACGCTCCATCAGGGCAACTGAGCACGTGTGCTCAGCAGGGAGTTTGACTTCTGAGTCATCAGAGAGTGACTCAGAAAGCAGCAAGTCAGGTTACTGTCAGTAAAAGAAATCTGATTTCTGTCTTCTCTTTAATTGTATTTAATTGGCACTCATTAATTTAATTTGTATTTTTTTAAACCTCTGAGGTTGTTGCCAGTAGCCAAATTCTGCGATAAGCTGAATGCATTTAATTTTTAAAAATCTCAACCCTTCTCAGGATTTGATTTAATGGCTCAAAGACTGATCTCACTGATACAATCCCTTGAATAATAACTTGGTTTTCTGACATATTTCCTGATCTATTACAGAGGATATTGTGAAGAAATCTTGAATCAGCTGCAATATTTGTTTTTAGCTTTTTTAAATCAATTTTATAATTTCTAATTCTTTGTCCTAAAAATTGCACTAGCTTATCTGTGTTACAAGGATCAAAAATCTCCCATCCTCCCCTGTAAACAGAACATCAGGGAACAGTGAAAACAGTAGAGGTTCTGTTCCCATTTTTGTTCCTACTCTTGCACCTTATTGCTCTGTGGTTCTTTAACCATTCCTCAGTATCTCAGTCAGTAACTTGTTGCTACTTTCACTGAATATAAAAGTATAACTCATTTTGCAATGTTTTTTAGGCTGTGAAGGACAAAGTGGAGCTTTTAGCTATAACTGATACCATATGTGTCCTGTAATTTCTGGAGAGCCTGAAATCAAGGAAATCATATTTACTTCTTCACTATGGTGAGAATTGAATATTATAACACCCATTTTTCTTTATTCTTCTCCTTGTTCCCTTTTCACAAACATGGGAGTTGGTCTTTAGAAAGGTTTCCTGATCCTCACTAAGTGATTCTATGTTTCAGACCTATATTCAATGACTGACAGCAGCCTAACATCTATATTAGAAGCTGAAGAGGCATCTGAAAGGCTTTGAAACCTGTAACAGCAGTTCAGAACATAGCACAACCTGTCTTTCAGTTACAGTTTTCAGAGATTTTAATACTGCTAACTGAAAATTTCATGTTACATACATACACAAAGGATTTGAGAACTGGTCATCTGAAAAACAACCTTTACACGTGTTTTTAAACAAGCTAGCTCATCTCTCTAAATGCTAAAAATATTATGATTTCTTGCAGAGCCTTAGCTGTTCACCCAGCTTATTATTAGTCCGTATCTTTCCTTTTGCCCCCCAAAAGACAAAGAAAACATAATGCCTCATTTAGAAGCTGACTTGTTTGTGGAAAAGTTTGTGTGTGGGGAATAGAAAAGCAAAGCCAAGCTGCAATAGCTCCTTTTTCTTTAGCATCCTTTGAGGTTAAGTAATGCTTTTGGCTTTTGTTTTTCTCCTGGTGGCCTCTGTGCACAACAAATCCTTTAAGCAAGCCTATTACATTGGCTGTGAATTATCTGAGCAGCACACCTCTGCTGACCTAGCTTCATTTTGAACAAGAATTCTGTCCTGAAACAAGAAGCCAAAATAAATATATACGGCTTCTTCTCAGCTGAAATTTCAGGGGAATAGTCTTTGTAAGAATATGCTTTTAAACACACAGTCTCATTCCAGGTGCGTGATGCTGTAGCTTACTGTTCACCTTTGTTTTCCATAACAATATTACAATATTGCAAGGGTTCCTGTGGCCTAATTTCCTACTGAAAGCCTTGATCATCTAAAGTGCTGTATACACAAGGCATTTATATACAGAGAAATCACAGCCGAGAAGTTTGCTTTTGCATAGAGGAATTGTTGTTAGGAATAGATGATTTCAAAGATAAATCAGCTGTAAGTTCAATGTTGAAAGTATTTTCTTACCACAGTTATCTGGGTCACTATTAAATCACTGCCATTTGCTTGAATATACTGGTGCTACAAACATTTCTTCTTAACTCTACAAACCTCCTAGTTCCATGCAAAAGGCTAATTTTTAGCTCTTGTGTATATCACTTAGCCTGTATCTTTATTACTGCTGCTGTACCTATTTCAAATTAAGCCTATTGCCTACTCATCAGTTCCTAGGAAAAGGATGGCCAAATTGCTAAAAGGAGCCTTTTGGCCTATTGGCTTTTTAATATATTTCAAGTTTAATGAGGAAGCAATCATTAAAACTAAAACAAACCTTAGATCACAGTACAGATCTCTTGTAATGAATTTGGGAATACAAAATATTCATGTAGACAGCTGTATCACCTCTGCGTGTGTGTATGTAGTATATTTAAAGAGTATAGATCATCTGCTGGTCTATCTGCTGTGCCTCTAATGTTGTCAAAACCAGAGCTGTTCTTTAAAAAAAAAAAAAAAAATGAAACAGGCAGTAAGTAGCAACATTGGTTTCCTTTACAAATATTTAACATCTCAGTCAGAGTAGCTGAGTGTGTTATACAACAGCAGGTCAGATTCAAACATACAGGTTTTGCATAATTAAAAGAGATGTTATTGATTAATGGATTCTCCTAATGCATAAACTACCTTAGGTCATTGTGAATTTTTGTCTTCCAAGTTTCCCAGTTCTGTTGGAAGGTTTGTGAGCACATAAAATATTTTCAGAAAAATACTATTTATAACTCCAGAATTCCATAATGGATTAAGGAACAATCAAAGAGCTGAAAACAACTATGGTATAACTAAAATTATGGTTATACTTTTGTGTCTGATTTTTGGATTTTAATGGTCTGTTTGCATAACTTTCTTTTCAGTTGACGTGTCCCTACAGGAAGACGTCCAACAGACATAACCTTTTTGATAATAATAATGATGAATCAGTCAATTTTTAAAGGAGAGAATGGAGTCCTCAGAAGAATAAATGCATTTATTTGTAGGCTAGATGGTTGGTAGGCTAACACATCAAAGTAGAAATCTTTGGAAGTGTACCTTTTCCTCCTTTAATACAGTGTTGATGCATGCTTAGTCTTTTATTTCATATGCTTTAAATTGATGATATTCTGTGAAGTCATTCCAGTGGTCACTAAACATGGAAGAGTAAGGGTTACTTCAAATCTATTCAGCCTGGAAGAACCAAGTAAATTAAATGTGACCACAACACACTTCTCTGTAGAATAACTTGGTGATAGTTGGTGTAAATACTTACGAGATGAACTGTGGGTTTAGTCTTCTGCCTTGATTCAGTTGTGGTGGAAATAGATGCTACTGAAAGAGAAGTCATGTGTCTGTTTCTATCAGAAATAGTTGCGTTTATTGGAACTTTTTGGACTAGAGATGATAGTGTCTGGACTGAAGAGAATCATTCTTATATACTGAGAGGAAATTATTGAATTTGATAACTTAAAAGTTGCCACATTTTTGTCTAAAGGCATATGTTAGTCGTGCATATTTCCTTTTGGGATTTAAGCAGTAGAAATAATTATTTCTAAAACAGAAGTTGCTGCATTTTGTTCATACTGTTGTGAAAATACATGTTATTGGAATGTATGGCTGATCTAAGAAAACATCTGGAGATTTGTCCAAAAATTTGCCACAGTAATGAATAATAGGGCTTATGCATGGCAATGTCACAGTGTCATTGTTTCAATTTTTTTTTATGTGGGGTTGGCAGAAATTGAAATATATGTTGTATGTTTTGTCCAGGCCCATCTCCTGCTAGTGCTTAAAACTAAGGAAGTGAAATGTCTGCATAATTGTCAGAAAGTTTGTGACTGACTAAGAAATGCAGAAAAAAAGTAGAGTGAACAAACCTACTATTTGTTTCAAAGGCATTGCTGGAGAAGAAGGAATTTCAGAATCTCTTTCTGCCTTTTGGAATGTCTTGTTTTGGGATATATGTGATATATGGTAAAATAGAATAGAGTTTTCAAGTTGAGCTTTTGCTAGAGGAGGAAGCTAAAATATGGATCTTAAATCTAAAAATTATGCCCCAATTTTCTAACTACGTGAACTGAAATCAGAACTTCTTTTTCCCCTAAATGTATCTATTTTTGTGAATCAGATATTATATTTAACTTAACCATGAGTCATCACTTTTTTATATTAGGTTTTTCCATTTTCATCACTTTTTTTTTTTATTTCATAATTTGCATTTTATATATATTTTGTATATTTTCTATAGATGTCAGTGTTTTCCTCTCCTCTGTAGTTCTATTTTAGGTGAAGAAAACAAAGCACTTACTACATATTACGGTTGGTCACTATATTCATTACATGCTTAGATAAGGAAAAAGTATTATAATTTTAAATCGACCCTTCCAGACACAAAACATTTTGATTTTTTTTTAAATGAATCTCAAATTTTTAATCTGGACTTACTTACTTTCAATCACTAAACAAACTGATTGATACTTGCATTTTCTCTGTGAGTGCCAGTAGTTATTTTTATGATTTTTCTTATTATTAATAATATTTTTCAGAGCACATGCTTATCTATTTTAAATGCTAATTGATGGCAGGGTTCAATTTTCCTCTCATCAGTTGGGGTTTGTCAAGGACAGAGAGTGAAGACTGGGAGCTCCTCTTAGCTGAGGAAACACTGTCTTCCATCACTGTAAAGTTTCTAGAGCATTAGAAGAAGCTAATTCTAGACAACTTCAATATTTTAGTAATGTGAAACAGAGATACTCTTGCAGCAAAACAAATGTATATGGTACATTGTTGGTGATGTATTGCCATTCAAAACCTTTTTTTGTTTTGTTTTATTTTATCCTGAAGGTTCACGGTTAAACTACAAGACTTGGAAAAATGTTTCTGAAAGTTTATAAAGTTCATTTCATAGATGAGTAGTGCTTCTACAAATGCAGCTTTGATCAGCTGGATACTATTTATTATTCAACAAGTCTAAGTATAAATCACCAAAGACAATGCTTAGGCTTAAATGAGTGATTTAAATTTTCTACCAGTGCAGTTGTCAGATTTTATTAGTTTTACCTCTCTGTGTCCAGAGGTTCAGAGGCCTCACTATGGTGCACACTTCATAGAAAAAAAGCAGAGCTGCTCTCTCTCACATCTTCATCATAGGGAGCTTTTGACCTCTATTCAAGCTCCTAAGCTGAATGCTGCTATGCTGAAAACCTACATTTTGGAGTGTTTTGGAAGTGAGAAATCCAGGGAAATGGCTGCTTTCTGCACTTCCTTGCCCCAGGGGAGAAACAGTTCAGTGAACAGGGAGCTTCATCTCACTCCCACCTCTTACAAGTAGAAACCTTTCAGACAGGAAAGCTATACAGAGGAGTAAGTACTTTCTTCTCCATCAACAGTTAGGAGTACAGAGTTTCGGGGAAACCTGTTTTTGCTTCCTCCTGCAAATAAAAATTTAAATAATCTGTTGTTACTTGCCTCTTTCCTCTTCCTCCTTTTTTTTTCCCAAATCCTTTTAGATTTGAAAAGGGAGAATGAAGAACTTCCTGTTTATCCCTCCACACAGAAACAGTGGGAAGAGCTGAGGAAAGGCAGCATCAGGCTCAGTTTGGGGAAATGCGAGGGGACCATGTGCAGGGCCACAACTGTGTGAATCTGAAGAGAGATGTGAGATTTGGAATAGAAGCTAGTGCTGGGGAGAAGACAAACCCTTTCCTATTTAAGTTGACTGTATGAGATAGCAATTACACTGGACCTAAGCAAGGTGAAGATAAAATCTTAATGAAACAACAAACCTTACATTGAGTCTCAAGTTTAAGTTTTAGGTTTGAGGAAGGTTTGAGTAGTGTCTTTTGGAGCAAGAAATAATGAAGTCTATTCTAGTTTACAAATCTGTACTCTGAACCACCCATTAACTCTTTATATAGCTTAAAATGAGAGGAAAATAATAATAATTAATAGGAAGAAGCCCTCAGTTCTCCATCAGGAGATAACTTGATTCAAGGAAGTGGACTGCTTGCTGAGGACTGCTTTCTGGGAGAGCAAAGATGAACATTGCATACAAAATCTGTGTCTACTTAAAAACAAGATTTGTTGAGTCAATTATGTGTCATATAATAGAACCCCAAATTTAGATATGTTTTTCCACACAAAATTCAGGTTATTACATAATATTTTCTATCAAAGTATTATCTGTTATAATTCTTTATTCTGAAAATCTATAGCTGCTGTTATCTGACATTTATACAGTTGAGACTCTGGACATTCAGATAAAGGAGACTGGGAACAATTTTGGAATAAAGTTTGTTAAAGCAGTTGAGTTGAAGGTTGAGTCTACGTTTTTCCCCCTTCCCCATGAGCTAATCTGTACATATGCCAACACTGATGGCAACCAAATGCTTCCTTGGATCTAGCACTGATAAACTACTGGTTGGATCAACTACTGATAAACAGTTTAGTAGCTGGATGTTCCCCAGGAAGAGACAGAGCATAAGTATTAAACATCGTGGGAATGTCCTTGTTGTAGTAGACATTTATATCATTGCTTGATCTATTGTTTCAGCCAGTTTCTAAATTTAGAAAAGTCATGATTCTGTATTTTTGGTAAGTTCTTGTGCTATTCTGGAAAACTACAAACTCTCTCTGTTTTTTCTTTCCTCCTCATCCTTTGTTCCCCGTCTCTCTTCCTTTTTCTCTCTCAGCCTCGAGGAGAGATTTGTGACCCCCACAGATCTGGGGATGTATCTGGGCCCTGAGGCCCCCCCCCACTATCCCTGTCCCTGCCCACCCCTTGGACCTCTGCACTTTCCTAGCCCCAGCCTGGGCCTGTGAGTCCCTGCCCAGGGACATGCAGCGGTGCCGGCTCCTGCCCAACCATGGCCCTGGGGGGGCCCACCCAACACCATCCCCAAGGAGCCACTGCCCTGTGTGCAGCCCCTGAGTTAGGAATGCTTATTAACAGCATGTCTAAAAAATAAAAAATTAAAAAAAATGACAATAGTTGACTTTTTTTTTCCCCCTAATTCAGTCGTTTCCTCAGCCTTTTCTTCCAATTCATGTTTGCAAGATGTTTTTCCTCTCCAGCAATTTGCACTGAATTTAATAATGAAAGGTTAGCTCAGAATCAACGGTGACGCTCTAAATCAGCAAAATAATGTTTATTATTAGCAGCCATTAAAACCTACGTCTTATTCTAAGGGGAAGACTAATGCAGGTTTAAAAGCACCTCTGTAAGTCAGTAGCGTGTGTAGGAAGCAAAGTGGTTTTGTGTAAAGGAAGGAGCAGCCTGGAACCAATCCTGCCATTTTTTTTTTTTTCCCAGGGAAAACTGCCAGAGATTTGAACTGTTAAGTCAATGTTACTTTTTAATGAAATTCTTGGCACTCCTAATGTTAAAAGTACCCTTAAGGGAAAATATTGCAGATCTTGCTGGGAGTGCTCACAGAGAGCACGGTAGCTTGGGCTCCTTCTATTGCTCATGGGGAGCTGGGAGAGGCCGTGGGGCAGCTCTGCTCTTCTCATCGTGGAGGGTGTCCAGACACTGCCGTCCCATTGCTCTGTGAGGGCCATGACCCTCACAGTCCCGGCATGAACAGGGAAGCAAGAGTGTCTGCTGGGGCCACTGCGGAGAACTGGGCATCAGTTTAATAAATCAAATTATATTTTCACCTATGAAGCCTATTACTTGTTATGAATATCGATTTATATTAGCCCATACAAGATAAATACCTGAATTTATTAATAATGCGAGTGTATTTGTCGGGCTGTTCTGTGGCTGGGCATTTTGTCGTTGGAAAGCTCCAGATCATTTTGGCTCTAAATCTTTTAATATCAAGTATTTTCTATCTATCTTACTGTATAGTAGCATAACTAAGGCTAAACTGACCATATGCTCATCAAGGTGGTAAATTTGCTAAGCTGCTCCATATGCCATTATTTTTTGCTTTGAGGTTGTTTTACACTATTGCTTCTGTTAGGGAAAACAGTCAGGCCTAGTGAAAAAGCCACAATGCAATAATAAATATGAAATGCACCAGGTATTATTGTTCACTTCAGATCTCATGCTGCCTTTAACATTTTTTTCATAACCCTTTGAACCTCCTTATTTGGGCAGTACAAATTTTTCCTCTTCCTCGGATGATCCATTATAAAATTATTCAACAATATTCTTCACTATTCTTAGATATATTGTGCATGATGTTACAGAAGCAACAAGAACATCTCAGCTTATGTTTAACAAGGGATGTAGCCAACTAGAATAAGAAAGGTGCTGAATCCTAACTTGCTCCACTCTCCAATGCACATGTCTGTTTTGTAATAATGATGTTATTGTCTGAGGCCTGACAATGCATACTGTAATACTAAGTACATAATATAACGCATGTGGATGTGCCACACACTGTTTTTCTTAGAACATTTTCCATAAAACTGAACAAAACCTCTTTAGATCTCTCTAATAACTACTGCTGAATAGTTAATATTAAAAGTATATTTATCTACCATCTTAATTTTGTATGTACTCAGCAACCAGGATTCTACTTGTGTTTATCTGAGACATTTCACTGAAAATACCTTGCAGTGTTTTTAGGAAAGCACAACTGTGGCAGGACGTGCTGGATTTACAGCTCGATAGTCCTGCTCCATACTCGGGCAGTCCAGGGAGGAGAGTCTGGATCCTCATGGCTACTTTGGTGCATCTCACGGTCTCCCTTCCTGATGCTCTTCTGTGAAATGTGCCTTCTTTGAAGAAATAAGCTATTATTTCTTCAAATAAACCCATTAATTAGAAATGGACTTTCTCTATAGCCATGCTTATCCCATCCCTGCTTGCTGCACATTTTGGGCTGAAACAACAGGCTGATTATTTGTCAGATGTAGATAATTAGCAAATGGCACGAGTGGTTTGTTGCATATTCTCTTTCAGTAGTGTAGGGACTGATATGTGGAACTTATTCAGCTACAAAGAGCTTCTTCTGGTCTAATAATAATAATGATAAGAATATATTTAAGGAATTCTGAAGAAAATTGCATATGTCCCTAATAGGCCATAATAGTAACTTAGTAACTTAGAATGTCTTGTAGTCTGCTATGTGAACATGTACAACAAGGTATTTCTTACTGTGCATGTCATGTAATCAGTTTAAAGAGCTCTTTTTTTTAAGCAAATATCTTCATAGGTTATATGAGCCCACGCTTCTGTTAGACATTTCATTCAGTCTTTGTGGGGTTGTGGTTTTTAGCATAACTATCTGTTTTGTGAAATTGTAGGTTGAATTCCTAAAAGTCTTTTCTATGCAGTGGTTGAATTAGAGATTATTGAAATTTTCTAGTATTTTCTGTTTTACCTATAATTACTATGTGCTCTAAAATACAACTTCTGATAAGTTTGGAAGTGAGTTTTCCATTAGAAGAGAGTAAGTATTGCAAAAGAATTTCCACAAATATTTAACCTTTCAGTACTTTAATTTTTTTGCTCATCATATCACATTTTGTAATCACTTTCTGTAAATATTCCCTTTGAATCCTCAACCAACATGGAGACAATTAGTATGTTCATGGGCCCTGATGAAAGAGTCAAGTTATCTCCATCTAATTATGAATAAGTCATTCCTCTGTGCCTGCGTGTGTTGCACAGGTTGTAGCTTACACAGTATTATCACTTCTCTGCCCATTACGTTCTCTGTCTGCTGTTTAACCTTCCTGCAGGATTTTGCTGCAATAAAACAAAAGCACCTCTGTCCCTCCCAGACGGGGACCCAGATACAATCCTACCTCTGTTAACTGCTTATTATGGAGCTGGGCCAGCTCAGCTACATTTCTCTCTTTCCAGGACATGCAACCACATAGTTTTATTGAAAGTAGGGGGTTAGTTAGCAATGAGAACAAAAGATCACTTTAGAGAAGTGATTTTATAATTAGAAGTGTCCTATGTATATTTTCCTCCCTACTCTTGCCATCAAAAGCTGCTTTGGATAGGATTCCTTGTCTGTGATGCAGGAAAAGAGAAGAGCCAGTCTGCAGTATTCTGGCAAGCCCAGAATCTCTTGGGACTTAGTGTGGTCTTTGTGTTCCAAATAATAAACCCTCTTTCGTTGTTCCTTTTTTTTCCCCCTTGTTTTTATTTCCAATTTCTATATTTTTTTAATTCCCCACTCTCCTCTACTGTTTTAAAGGTACAACACAGAGAGGTTTTGGAAAGAACATCTGTAGGCATGATGCATTGAGAATTCTCTTTAGCTAATTGTGTAACTCCAGTGAACACAGACCAGTGGAAGAACACAGCAGTGTAACACAGATCTCACATAAGTATGGAATTTTAGGAGATTCTAAAAATCATTCCAGGCAAACTTTTTTTTTTTTTTTTTTTTTTTTTTTTTTAATCCTTGTAATTTCCTGCAATGGAACTCGGCTAAGGAAAATGGTGGTGTTTTTCCTCAAGATAACTTCTCCTTAGGGAAACCTACCCCTTTACCCCTATGTCCTGTTTCAGTCTTCAGCCATATAGTAGAGGAATAATTGCAAAAAGAAAGATAAGACCCCTCCACATACATATGTATCAAAAGAGGAAGAAATAGAGAAAAATGAACTACTTAAAAGAAGTCTTGTCAGCTTGTACTCAAATTTTGCACATGAAAGTGTTTGTTTTCATAACAAACAGTTTTCCATAAGAAATGGAAAAATACAGAAGATGAAGCTTCTGGAAACCAGTACTGTTTGAAAGCAGACCTAGTGGAAGGAGCATTATGTAGTTCTAGTGGTTAAGACTGGCTTCTGTTTAACTTGGTAGGGAATAAGGTAAGTGTACATATTGCATATGTCTTACATATGTCTTTCTCAAGTAAATGGGCAGTAAGGTGTGCTTTCTGGGGTGAGCAGTCAAATCTTTGCAGCTTTTAGTTGCAAGTGAGATGTTGGCCTTCTGGCCCTTGCAGGAAGGACACTCTAGGCTCATCTCAGCTGCAGGCCAGCGTTGCCACATTCTGATGCAGGAGGCAGCCAGTTACCGCACTGCAACACAGAAAAATTAATCAGCCTGGAAGCAGGATGCAGACTAGGTCTTCAAGGCTGCTCTTCTTGATGGTCTTCTACAGAGAAGGAGAAATGGAGTTCTGAACCTTGTAAAGCTAATGAATTTGCTCTCCCTCTCTCTCCATGTGCAGAAATGATTTGCAATGTTTATTCTGAGGCACCTTTTAACAAAATTCAGAGGTGCTTTCTGAAGATCCCATAAGGCAGAAGCTGTAAACATTTAAATAGGATTTCCAAGTTTGCTGAGACAAAACTGATGGGTGTAAAAGAACTGGAGCCCACCCACCTCCCAATTTCCTTTGCAGGGAGAACAGGGAGGGAAATACACCTTTCGGACTGTCTCTTTTGTAAAATGGTGGTTGCAGGAGTTGCAGTGTTGTTCCATGATGCTTATCACACTGATATTATCTATTTTTTAGTATATTCTGATTTAGTTTGATTTACAGAGTATGAGACAAATTCTCTGGTATATCTACTTTAAGTTGTCATATTTGTATTTGGAAAGGAAGCATTATTCTGAAACCTATGGAGCAGAATTTACATTTATGGCAGTACAGCTAAGTACCCATGCACCTACGCTATCTCTACTGGATTGTTTCCCAACAGAATTTGCTTAGGAGAACAAAAAGTAAAAGATGTGAACTTGCCGCTCAAGACATCAGACGGGAGACAAGAGAGAAGAAAGAGGGAATAGTTATAGAAAGATGTTTCAAACTATTAGATATTAAAAAACTTTGTAAGCTTCGTAGTATTTTTCTTTTAGTCTAGAAAAAGAGTAGAAAGCCACTTATGAACCTTCTCTTTTGAAGACAACTGTGGAATATGGCTTTCTTTGCCCAAGTCACCTAGCGCTCCTTGCAGTACTTTTGGAAACATGAGAATGAAACACAAAAATAATCTCAGTAATTCAATTTTTTTTTTGTTCTTTTGCATAAAATAATGGAACTGAAGTACTTTTATTCTCTAAATTAGGAGACATTGAAACATAATCATGAATTCAGAAAAGATCTCTTTGAAGAATTGGTAAAGACTATTGGCTATATCCCGTTTGAAACTGAAGTGTTAGTCATGACTATGAGCTGGATATGCCTAGAAATTTTTCAGAGAAATCCCCAAAGAAGACCTAGGAATCTTAAAAGAAACAACAAATATATACTTTATTAGAAGATAAATTTAATATTTAACATTTTAGTAGAAAACTCTATTTGGCAATGTAAGTTTTTGAATCCTGTTTATTTCTGTTGTCTTATGTCCTTTGCATTCTTGTTTGCTTGATTTCAATCAGCTTAGTGGTTTTCTGGTTTATAGTGGACTTTGCACAGGTTGCTCACAAGCCTTTTGGTTTTTTTTTCAAAATTCTTCTTACCTGTTTCTTTGCTTGCTTCTTGAAGCGATCAGATTCATCCATTTTCATGCTGTGATGTTATGAATGTATTTACCTGTTATATTCAATGGAGATTCTATAATTTACTGTTTTTCAGAGATACATGAAATGGAGTTAAACGCTTCTTGCATTCTTTGGATTCAAAATTTTGCTGCAGCCTGTTCACTAGCTTAGTGAGCACATCTTGCCTGTACTGTCATATTCAAGAGGGTACATAAAAAAAATGCTTTAACTACATAAGTATTTTCTGGCTTTCTAAATGGTCTCCCCTCCCAGCCTATTATCTCTTTTTATATTCCTTGAATGTGACTATTGTGTTCTAAAATACAGGATAAAGGAAAACATTCCAGGCAAGGGAATTTGTCAGAGTTGCTTTCCACCATCCTTCAATATTTCATTGCTAGTGGCATTGTCTATTTTTAGCCTGGAGTTTGTCTTCAGTAATAGCATCTCCTGGAATCACCTCTTGTGATAATCTCCAAAAATATGAGATATAAAAATGTTATCTTCTTGTAATGTTCAACAGCAGTGCAAATCATTTTGCTGTGTTCTAATGTTTGCTGAATTCACTCAGTGATTGAATCAATATTGAGATTTGCTATGTACAGCTGTGGTCAAATCTATGATAAACTAACTTTCGTCAATGTTACTAAATATAATGCCCATAGACAATCTATGTATTAACACACTGCCATCCTGGAGGAATTCATATGAAATTGGATCATGCTTACATAAAGAATTCCTGTAGTTTCTTCAGATTCTAACAAATTACTTCTGGGTTTCCTCCTTTTTCCTCTCCCCTTCTCCCTGCCGCTTTCCCCATAACTTTTTTCCTTTCTCCTCCTCTGTTGATACACTTATTATTTTCTGAATGAATGCCAGCTCCATAACAGACTTTTCAAAGACTTTCATCGTAGCAGACATTTTGAGCTGTGGCTTTGACAGATTGCACATTTTAAAAGTGCGATACTGTAGCAAGCTTTTTAGTAAATTTGGCAGACTACATACTGTCTTGAAATCCACTGATGAAAAGTGAAAAATCTATTAGATGTAGGTTGGCAGGATACATGTGACCTGCTGACAGGCTGTGCACATATTTTATTTGATTCTAAGAGCGAGGAATCCAATTCTCAGGAGTTTATGAAGTATTGCAGTAAATGTCACTTACAGAATGAAAAAAAAGACAGTCTTGAAAGAATCAGATTGCAGGAGATGACTTTAGTTGAAGAGTTGTAAAAGTCTTTGTCTTACATATAGCGGTTTTACTGAAATTATGGTTGGTAGAGAATAGATAGAAACTGTGATAGTGATGTATGTAATATTGCCGAAGAGCTGATTTAAGTCTATCCCCTTATAGAAGAAAGAATTTCCAAGCAGAGGAAACCCTTTCATTTCCCGGTGCTCAAAGTACAGGCTTGCGGGTATGATCTTGACTAGGCTGGAAATGATTTTCTGCAGGCAAGATCTTGGCTTCCAAAACTACAGGGGTTTTCCATGAGATACAAAGCTGTTCCCTGGAATTTCCTTTGTGGCATCCTGTGTGTCTGTGGCTACCATGTTTAAGTTGAATCCTCAAGCCATGGTGGCGCCCAAAGGGATCCCCTCTGTCCTTTATTACATATTTGCACCTGTCCTTTTTACTGGATTTGCCTTTTGGAGTCCTGTGACTGAGTCAAGTTGCTTATCTCACTGTAAATTTACCATAGTATGAACACACACACAAAAAAAGGTTAGTTAGCTGGATCAGGCAGCTCAATGGTTCGATGGATACAAGTATGAATGCAAAGAGGAAAAAGAACATCCTGTTAGGGCAGGTAAAGAGTAGGGCTACACTGTTTTGGTTGCAACTTCACTTTGCATTTTTTTTTTTACATTCAGTGAGGACTGATGTGACTGCATTAGAAGATTAAGATACAGAGGATAAAGACTGCAGAGAAAGAAATGGCTTACCTGTTTCTTTCCAAGGCTATGGCTACACTTGGGCTAATATTCAAAACACTGCATGTAAAGCTGGATGCATCTACACTGCATTTCATTGCAATGTAGCTGCTTTTTTATTCGCCTAATAAGATTCCTACATTAGATAATAAAAGTGGACTATTAAAGTAGATCTTACCAAACTACATAAAAGTGGCTATCAAATTTACTATCCATTTTGGAAGCGTATTTCATCATAGGTTCATGCTCATTTCTATTTCTCATGAGTGATGAGGGTACTACTTGTGAGCTTGAGAATTTCACAACTTCTGCCTTGTAAAAAGAAATTGTTGTTCCAACTTTTTTTTTATAATAAATGTTCCCCTGGAACAGAGGTAACTTTCCCACTGATTGTATTAAGGTTATATTGCATTAGAGCAGAAACACATACAAAAAAATGCATATTACCTTTTTGATTAGCTTTTGCAGAAGTAGGGCAAAAAAGATATATTCTTCATGTCCATTTCTTTCCCCATACTTTTAGGGCTATTAAGTTAGAGAAAAGGTGACAGAGACTCTTTAACAGTGGAAAAAGAGTATTAAAATTATTAAAAATAACAAAACTCCTCATTTTGCTCTCTGTAGTTTTGCTTTTTAATATTTGAAGCTGCTCTTCTTTACTTTCCTGTCACAAAATATGAAATATTGAAAGGACTTCTCAGGAGAGAAGAAATAATACACAGGAATTATTATTCATATGATCCATACTGAATTCTCCAAGTTAAAGTCTTGGCTCTTTTGTTTTAGGCTTCAACCTATTCAGTCTTAAAAAGACCAACTGTGGTGTTGGAGACCGAGCAACTTGAAATGTCACAGGAGAAGGCAGAGAGATGTCCTGAGGGGCTGGAAGGAATTTATAGTTTCCATGTGGGAGTTAGAAGGTAGAGGAGGGAAATGACAGGTTTGTAATTATGCTTATAAGAAAATTACTACTAATTTTTGCATATCGGTCATGCTGGAATGCAATGTGGATCTGTCTTAAAAAGCACCCTTGCTTATCAGTTAGAAATCCTAGACAAGGATTGCACATTTGTACAGTGCATTACACTGCATTTGTAACCTGCTGGGCAATTTGCTTGGCCCTCAGTAAAGGGTTTGAGGATGTAGGAGGAGGTCAAACAGAAAGGTATTCAGACTGGCCAGCTCGTCACTGGCACATCCTGTCACCCTGCCTTTGAAACACAGCCCTCTCTGAGCCGCGGATAGCTGGGCCATGGCTGCAGAGATAATAAAGCTGCCAGATTCATAAAATGTGCTCGTGACAGGTTAAATGGGAATATATAATCAACTATAAAATGGAGACTGTATTTTTTTTATGGTTTGTGATATAAGCTGGTCTGCAGGTGGGGTTATGAAGGTATTTTATATGTTTGCTGTAAATATATTACAATGTATTTCTCTCTGAACTTTCAGGACATGCTGAAGGGCTGTGGAGGGCAGCATATCAGATAAAATGCAGCATTTTTTGCTTTGTTCCACTTTGCATCTCCCAGTTTAAGTATTAGTTTAGAAGAGTATTCCAGCCATCAATCACAGCTTCCAAGTCTTCATACTTTCCTTTGTTGTCATCTTCAGTCTTGAACTGGCATGTTCCAAATATGTGTCAGCTTTTTAATCCATGTAGCCAGAATGGCATCCAACCTTTTGCAGTTTTAGTGTACTTTTTCTGAACTGACATCTGATCTGTCAAATTCACACCTCTTGAAAATGTGAAGATGTAGGCAACAGGATTAGTATAAGAATTATGTAATTGTGAGAGAAAACGGATAAAAGATTTTCAGTAAATTTTTTTTCAACACCATATATGAAAATTCTGTCATTTCATCATGTGCATTAAATTTCTGCATTAAAAAAAGCAGTTCCTAAGATTCCAATTATTCTCTAAATAAAAATACATAAAATCACCATCATTAGACCTGAATCTATCTTCTGGGAAAACATAATTTCATTTATTGCAGATCCTTGCTTGCAAGGAAGAACATAATTTTGAAAAGCAAGGGCTGAGCATTGACTTCCAAAAGAAGAAAAAAAAGAAAATCCTCTACAGATTTCAGAACAGTGGTCCTTTTTGCTTTTTTCTTTTTGACTTTTGTTTTCACTTTGAATACACTCTTCAGTGTGTTTTACTGAGCTATGAAACTAATTTCTTCAGTTCACTGGGGAGGAATTGACATTTTTGTAGATGCTTGTGATCTAGCTATTTAGTTAAAGAAAGAAGAATTGATAATGTCTTAGTAGTCGCATGCATTTGCATTAAAAATCAAATGTACAATGTCTTTGGACTAATTGCTTTCACACTTGTCTTGGCAGAAACAGAAGAAGCACCTGTAGAGAAATGGACAGCACTAATATATGTTAGGGAGAGGAGAGCAGGCACACAGGGTCTTAGACCTTCAAGTACCTAAAGTCTAAGGTTGCCATGAGGACTATTCATTTGTTTGCATATCACTGCTCAGAAATATTAAATCCCCAACAAACTCTGTGTCATCTCAGGGACAGGCAGAGGAGTGTGCAAACTGTGTCTAGGTCCTTGAAAGGGCTTTATTTGTGAAGCCTATGTTACTCACTGAGGATGCAGTTTATATGGTAAGGTCGTACTAACCATCTCTCATCAGTGAGAGCAGTGATCACAGCACTTAGAGAGCAGAACGTTTGAATTTGTGGGTTTTGTCAAAAGCGATCTACAGGGAATCTGGAATCCACAGGAATGCCTGGACTCCTTGGCTGCAGGAGCCCAGAAAGGCCAGAGCCCTCACAGGAAAGTAGCTGGGAAGCTAATTGGTGGGAGACTGCTCTGGACACGAGATTACTCCAGGATTACTCCAGGAGAATGGGGTTTCTCGGGGCTGCTGAGGCTGCGCTAAGGATTCATTGGAAAGACAGCATCATCAGCACTAGAAAGCAGGATCTGACCTCAGAACCACAAACCCACAAGCAACAGTCTGATTTTCATATGGGTATAAAAGTGCAACTTGAAGTATTTCTTTACTCATTTACTTGTTTCTTGTCCTGATCAGAAGCCCTCTGAAGCTGATGAGCTTTTCCTTTGGCTTTGATACTTACAGGCTCAGGCTGTAATTTTAAAATTGACAGTGTCTCTGTTAGAGAATTATTGCATTACATTTCAAACAATGTTTACCACTGATGATATGAGTTGTCATGTTGATTACAAAAAGAGGCTCTGCAGGGAGTTGCTAATAGTAGTTCTAATAAAGTGTCAGACCATAAAAGACCAGAAGGACTCAATATAAATTATAATTGTGCTTTAATTTACAATTGTTGTCTTACAAAATGTTCTCTGAGGGGTCTTTTCAAACTAAGTCATCCATACGGCTGTTCTTAAAGGCGCTCAATGGCAGAATGAAGCATTGCCTTTTACCTGCGGACAATAAAATTACTCAAATCATTTTCCTCCTGGAGCAAAGTGCAAAATAAAATATTTGAAATATGAAATAAGACGTTTGGAAACCAAGATTTTTTAGAGACTGAGAGCCTAATTCTTTTCCTTGACAAAACGTGGTCTCTTCCTTTATTGCAACTGAGAGCAATACCATATTATCCCCAGGCAGCATCAACCATAAAGTTAAAGTGACAGGACTATGTTCCTCAAGGGATGAGGTTAGGATGATTCTCCTATTTGCATCAAAGATCAAAGCACAATGCAGGGCGGGTGCTGACTGAATGTACAAAATTCCAAGGACATTTAAGGCTAATAGCTCTAATTAGTAGTTTACCAGACCGCTATAATGGCAAAACAAGAGTCTCATGCAAACTAAAGATGGAAGTCTCTGTGGCTTAAACCAAATGAAAATGTAAATTAGGCCCAAAACCTCCCTGCTAAAACAGCCTTTCTTTTTATTTTTCTGTCTGTTATGGGTTAAGTTTAAAAGCAGTACTTTGGCCTTTCAAAACAGTAAGAGTGACTTAACACTATGAAAGTATTTTTCAGTCTATGGAAAAGAGCCATATGCATTATCAGATAACTGATAATTTTTCATTAACTAAGTCCTCCCACTTTCTGCATGGCAGAGATGGGCAAATGAAATTCTGCCCCATGCTCATGAATAAGGGTCCTATTCCCCAGGTGCCGAGCCCTGGGAGTGCTGCAGTCTGTCAGCTCGATTCCTCCCCTTCTCACCATGCATTAGGACAGTAAACACAGAGATATTAATATTTAGATTGCAATCAGGAGATCATGCTGTTTTAAATCATTCTATTATCATATTTATTTCTTCTTGCCTTTCTTTCCTGTGGTGAATTAAACTATCTGTTGTTTTATATAATTTCTTGCATAAAGCCTCTATTTTAGAGGTCCTACAACTAGAAGTAAAAGACTTAAAAAATACACACATTCTAGAATGAATAAAAAGACCCTTTGTTCACATCAGTTGCTTATGCAATTTAAAATATTGCATACTGAAAACAAGGCTATTTAATACTCTGTGGATTTCTGCAGAAGATTGACCCAAAGCTGAATTATATTTCCTCCTATAATTGTAATATATAAAGAAAAAAATGATCCTTCAATAACCTCTTTGTTTTTGTTGCAAATTAAAATTTGTCATATAAAATACAAAAAACATTTGGCTTAGAGACATGAGAAGAAAAGGACTTGGTCGTGAACTTATTCTAAGAACTCTAACACAATAATTAATGTCTCTGTCTTTTGGCTAACATCTGTTTTGCCTTTCTGTTCCTGTCAGTTTTCCCAACCTCTGAGCTCAAGCCAGGTAATACTATAGGGATGCATAGTATGGGGATGCATCTATACAGGCAACCTGATAGCAGATGGCACCAGAGATGTTAAGTGAGTATGTGTCAAGTGTCAAGAGAGAAACCTGAAATAAAAGAAAAAAGAAAAGAAATGCACAGCTGCAGTTGTCATGGCAGGCTTGGCAGAGCTGTGCTGCTTGGGCATTTTGAAGGTGGACATCTGGGGCTACCCATGCCATGAGCTGGGATGTTTGGTCTGGAATATTCCCCTAATACTTCTTGGAAGAAATGAGAAGAAATTTTGCATATCAGTTCAAAGAAAACAATGCAGTTTGGTTTAATTTTCCCTACAGAACTATGGTGCCCACGATAAAAGATGGGACTCATGTGCAATGGCAGCAGAATTGCAGCCTCTTCCTGATCTGAATATCCAATAAATACCCAGTTATTCTGAGTATTCTGAGACATGGGATGTCCAACAGGGCAACTATGGTTTGTAACCACTTCTCTCCCTTTCCATAATGGGATAGGTCCATGTCTGAGCTTAGTCCATGTGACATTTTGGGGCTGGTTTTGAGACTTGTGCTTCACTGGAGTTTCAATTTTCTTATTAACAATGAAAATATCACCTCTGCAAATAATATTTTTTGTATCTCACTTGCTCACCTCATTAAAAGCTGTACAGATATTGGAACATTGCTCTTATGGGAAATCTGAGGGTGTGCATTAATCTTTTAATTAATAATTTAAAAGAAAAATGATTCCCTTTGTGCATATGAGCTTATTCTTAACAGGGTGATCAAAGTGAAATGCAAGGGACGAAAAAGCAGGTCTGAAATAGCTGGCACAGCATGTTATACCTGTGCTTGGAATTCAGACATTTTCTGCATGCAATTAAAATTCACTATATCTTTGTCCAAGAGCTTAGTTAGGAAGTCTGTGAGTGATTTGGCTTACCATAGTTTTATGCATATAGTAATCTTGAAAAGGCTTCCATTACTTTAATTTGAGTGTTCAGATTTAACAATAGGTTTGCCTTTAATTTCCAAATAGAGAAGCAATAATACAATGTACTATAATTTTAAAGCAAGTTTAAGTGTTTCTTATCAATTCAACTCAAAGAATTCTTACAATTTTAAGTTATTTCTTAAACACTGAGTTTATAAGCAAACCAGAAAAAAAGTATTGTTTTAATTCTTGTGAACAATGCCTCATTGTTCATTCGTTTAATGTTTCCAGATTTCTTACAAATCATTGGTTTGAACCTTGAATTTCCAAACTCGGTTATTCTTTAGCCACCCACTGCCCTGAGCAAAGGGTATTTTTTGTTCCTTTTTCTGAGGTGACTTTATCAGCTTTGTGTTCAGTTGCAGGTGAGGTAGAAGAGGAGAGCAAAGGAAGGAGGGTAGGAAATATGAGGAAGCCTATAAATATCTAGGCCACAAATGCCTTGGTACATTAGTACGAGTTAACTGTTTGTTAAATTTTAGGAAGGACTAGGAGTTAAGTTCAGCTACTATGAAATTATTAGTCAATATTAAGGCACCTGGCCATGGAAGTTAACATGGTGATGCTTTTTTTAACACTGAGTACATTTATTCACATAAAATACAAATATCTATGTTGAAAGCCACCTAAATGGACTAGCATTAACATTAAGCATGACTACTGAAGGTACCTTACTTAACTGTAGCACCTGCCATGACTTTTTTAGGCCGAGAATGTGACTGTGACTGTCCACAAGTGCCAGATGGTTGCTTGCTAGATTAAGAGGGGAGAGTTAAATTCATAGCTGTAACACATGGAAACATTGGGATGAAACCACATTTCCTTTTCATTTTACCTCTCTTTCTCTTTACCCCTCCGTTCCCAAACTACAAACTGTTTACAGTTAGAAAATGGAAGCAATGATGAGAAACTGTCCTAACACAGGAAATATGGTCCCAAATCCACTAGGGCCTTGGTCATTATTTTTAGAAAAGTGCTGTGACTATTGCCGTTTTGAAAACACTTCCAACTAAGAATTGGTCTCTGTGTGAAGTAGAGAAGCCTGCTGATATTGGATTGATGCTCGCCATAGGAAGGTGAACTGCAGAGTTTTGGCCACAAAACCGGCAGCCGCTTTTCTTTCTTTCTTTCTTTCTTTCTTTCTTTCTTTCTTTCTTTCTTTCTTTCTTTCTTTCTTTCTTTCTTTCTTTCTTTCTTTCTTTCTTTCTTTNTTTCTTTCTTTCTTTCTTTCTTTCTTTCTTTCTTTCTTTCTTTCTTTCTTTCTTTCTTTCTTTCTTTCTTTCTTTCTTTCTTTCTTTCTTTCTTTTGTCTCAGGAGGTTATTTGCTGAATTAACAGCAATGACTTGTATTCAGAGCTGAGACAGAAGAATAGCTACCGACTTTAAACATATCTGCTTACGTTGCTGAGTCGGGCTATGATGGATGTGTTTGTAGAATTGGAGAATGATGGTTCTGTAGGAGAGTGAGAGAAGATCCCTTGTACCAAGGGCACTGCTGCTTTATTCAGAGGAGGATGCTGTTGATTTCTTCCTATATTTGGGGTACAATGAATAACATACATAGCTTATATATTCCATGAACTATAACTGTACTGAGCAGACAGGAGAATACTGTTACAAATGGAAGAACAAAGCAGTCTGCCAAGGATTCAGTTCAAAAAAGGAATTGAAATATCCTTTTTTTTTTTTTTTTCCCTCACCAGAAGACAGTGTCTGAACACTTAATTATACTAGTTTTGATTCTTTAGATTTATTTTACAAAGAGGTAAGAGCTTAGTTTGCTGTTGACTGCTTTTGGCTTTGTTGATTTCTAAGAGACAAGCAGGCGAAAAGAGGGACTGGATCTGTTTAAAAAGCTATATCAATTTAATTGCTAGTGTGGATACTAGTCTTCTCAGAAGTGGGTTTATAGCTCTTTAAAATGAAAAGATGAGAAACACTTAAAAAATGTAAAGATGTAGACTTGAATTAGTATAATCACAAGGATCTGCAACTACTTGTATTATAAGTAAAGAACCTAGCATTTCTGATTGTTGTAAAAACATTTGTATGATGTGAGCAATTAAAATGATGTTCAAGCCTACAGTATTTTAGATTTAAGGCCGTTTTATGCTATATACTAGAAGGTCATGGAAGTTAAGTGGGGAAAATCCTTTTCTATGTTTTGTTCATGAATTGAATTGAGTACTAACATCCATATTCAAATGTATTCTGATGATTTTGGAAGAAGTTTGCTGACTATATGCAGGAGACATTGCTTATAAGGCTTGTAGTGGCATTCTCACGTACAAGAATGTGTATGGCCTCTGCCCAGTCTGCACGTGGAAATGGGTGCCTTTTTTGAGTTAACCACAGTGACTCATGAAATGGAGGAGAACAGTGGAGGAAAAAGCCACAAGAGTTCTTCCCCGGCCCTTTCAAAGTGTAGTATATAGATGTCCTTTTATTGCTCCCCAGAGAATTGCAAGCACGTGCCAGAAATAAACAGCTGACCTAACGAAGAGAATTCTCCCCTGTGCATCTGTTTGGGTTATAGGTTTATGGCAGTAATGAGCTGTGGAAATCAATCTTTTGTAAGCTCTGCCCTTTATGCTTTACTCAGAGGGCTGCTTTCACATCTATAAATAATCCATTTGTGGATCTGTTTGAAGATAAAAGAGGCTGGCATGCAAGGGAAGATTTGCCATGCTCTCCAATTACTTATCCAAAAATGAATGTGCAAAACCTGGAGTGTTTTGGGTTCACCTTATTGATTTAGATGTTCTTCCCTAAAAAATCCTGTTAATGCAGATTGCGTTTTCAAGACAGAACTTACAGTGCAGGCAAGACTTGAAATTTATTTTGCCTATAAAATTCTAACAGAATAAACCTGTCCAATTCTATCTTGTAAGCAAGGACCCAGTGAATAGAGGCAGCACAAAGGAAATGTAACAGCTTGTAAGCACAGCTGTTTATGTGCATGTTCTATATTTCCTCAAAGCTGTGCAAGGAAAGAAGGAAGGGCGGAAACATTGTTTGTTATAATTCTTGTATCACTGTTAGGATTTTATATAGCTCATTTTTCCAGCTTTGACCTTACTAACTACGAATCCTATATTAGTGGGAGGAGGAATAGCATGAATCGCTTACATTGTATGATTAACTCTTTCTTTTTTTCTTTTTTTTTTTTGCATTAACAGCAAATGTATGTATTTTGACAAGTGTTTTCCATTTGCTCCATTCTACTCCGTCCTCCTCGTGCTGCAGTGGTGCAATCTTTCCCTTGCAAGTTGTCTTTTGGTGAAAAAAATTCCCCAGTCAGAGACCAGCAGGTTCCGTAGCTGGGACCACCTGTCCCTGGCTGCTTTAGCTTTGCTCTCTTTGCAGGAGTTTTCCACATGTAGCTCAGCAACAAGCTATGGTTGGAGAATTTTCTTTCTGACTTACCTCTTCCTTGTTGTCCTTTATCTTTAGGGACAAAGATGCCCCATAGCATAGGAGTCCTTATGTCTTTGCAAGACCCATAGAAAGCTGGAAAGTCCTCTATCCACATTTGGAGTGAGGTGGGTTGGGAAGCATAGTACACTCCCATAATTACAACTTTTCCTTTGTTGGGGGTGAGAGGCAGGAAATCTTGCATTCTCATTGCCAATTGAATTGACGTCTTGATAAATCAATGTTTTCTCTCGTGTTTTCACTATCTGTGCATTCTGGATCTCTGTGGATTATGATAGGTAAAATATGTTATTTTACTAAGATGATGGTTAAAGTTCTAATGATGCAGAGATCCAGCTCATTTCCCTATCATTTCCAAATGCAACTCTCCACTTGCTTCTTTGACTATCCTCACAAGGTCTTGTATTATTAGTTCCTGACTTATGATCATTTAGGAAGGTGTCCTTAAAGATTTCTTTTTTATTTTGCTTCTGTGAGGTACAAGCTTGCATAGGAAGAATGAATGAATGAATGAATGAATGAATAAATAAATAAATAAATAAATAAGGCACCAGAAACAGAAGATGGAGCTGTGAAATGCTCATCTTCTGGAATGCTCATCATGCTGGAAATCCCAGGCAGCTTCTGTGAATTACAGCAAAGATGAGAAGAGGCTGAATCCAAAATGCAAATGGTGCTGTAAGGGCCCTCCTAGTATTTTTATCTTGATTCTTATCTGCTCTTTTGTTGCTCTTGATACAATTAAGATCAGCATTGTTAATTAAATATTGTTCTCAGTATCCTCAAGTTTCACTGAGTTTTCATTGAGTTTTGAGGTGGGGGAAGAGGTCCATGAGGCTGAGAAAGGAAGTGAGAGGATGGAAAGTGTTTTGCTGGAGAAGAGGGTTTATACAGCAGACAATTATGTAGAAAAGATTCAAGTACATGACTGACTGCAGTGAAGATCCAAATTATTCAGGATGAAGAACTGGCTCAAACTACACTCTCTAAAAGTGTACTGAAAGAATACATTTGCTTCAGTTATCCCAAATCCTAATGAGAGCTCCATAGAAGTAATTGGATGTGCTACTGTTAAGATGACAGCAGCTCTATCTTCCTGCCCAGCTCTTGCGTTTAGATGTTGTGCTGTGTTTATCATCTTGGGAGTGTGGTCCTTGTCTACCCACAGCATTCTTCACAGCAGACAAATTTCAGCCAAGTCTGATTTCAGCTTTCATTCTAGTTGGATTCCTGCCCCTCTTTAACCTTGTCAAAGCCAAATCAGGGTGCCTGACATACTACACGGGTGGTTGCCTTCCGGAGATGAATATCATAGAGCATTCCAGCTTTGGACAAAGAATTCCTGTTTGAGGAATCTAAAAAAAGAAAAAAAAAATCCAAAACATCTTGCAGAAGTTCAACGAATATTTTAGGACATATCATTTAAAAATACTTGCTTTCTTCCCTTGCTTTTGATGAGCTTGTTCCTTTTATCATGCTCAGAACACATGAGACTGGCTGCAGTCACAACCTGCAGCAACCACTGAACTGGAGAGCTGCCTGACAGCAGGGAAACAAATACGGGGGTC
The DNA here is from genome assembly GCF_003342845.1 of Nothoprocta perdicaria. NCBI lineage: Eukaryota > Metazoa > Chordata > Aves > Tinamiformes > Tinamidae > Nothoprocta > Nothoprocta perdicaria. Next base: position 961,226 of record NW_020454305.1, read on the forward strand.
CTGCAGACAGAACGTGATTGGGATCTGCTTTTGCAAGTGAGACAACCTTTGAACAGCTGAGGGAAATTGGATCATGCAGAAGGCATTTACAACAGAAGCACTCTCCGAATCTCCCCTTGGTGCAGGGAAATGAAGGATGGACTGAGCTAAGACTGAAAGAAGCCAAGTGCAGCCGAGTCTACCTGTGTGAATGCTGGAAACAGATAAGCTGTCAAATAACCATGAAAAAAAATGAATTGTCTGTGGGAGCCTCAAAAAGCCTTTGTAAAACTCCTGACCCTCTTTAGATTGGTCATTCTTCCCTGATAAATATGGGTGGTTGTACTGGGCTTGCTAACTCTGGGACTAAGTATCCGACTTCCCTGAGATGCTGGGCTTGGTGGTTCTGCTGGTGGTAGCTCTGTGCAGAGCTAATGGGAGGTTTTCTCTTAACCTAAGAAGAACTGGAACTTCAAGTCCAGTTTTCAGCTACAAGAGGGTGTTAGTGATATATTGAGATCATATATTAAGATAACAGCTTTAAGAATTTGCTCTTCATTTATAACTGAAATTCCTGAACCCTTCTTAAGTTCATGTAGCTTGTGCTGTAACCTTGCTAAATATTTAGAATAGTTACTGGTTTAATGGCATACATATCTGAAATAACTGTTTAGAGACCTTATTCTCAAGAGCCTGTGTAATACCCAATATTACAATAACAGCTGGATGTAGAAGAAAACTGTAAAGACGTTAGAGAAACACATTTTGCTTTACTGTTGACTTAATGCAAAGAGACATAGTGAACTTAGTGTTCTTAAAAGAACGTGTTGGACTGAAATAGAAATGCAAAATGGAGAAATTCAGGCAGTTAATTTCCATACCACATTATGAGATTAGAAATATACTGATCTGAATAGGAACTGTAAAAATGCATAATGTCTTTTGACAGATATCATAAATCATGGGCTTTTCAAGGTTATTAAAACAAATTCCACTCACATCTGTAGAGCTGTTTTTAAAATACTTGTGTTAGCTAATGGCATGGGTTATGTTTTAAAAAATATAGTCTCCTTTCCTAAGCTATTCATATGAACTGAAATAACTTAATTCCATTCTCAAACCTATAAAGAACTCCACAATTCTCTTATACGGTGGTGCTATATTTATTGATACATGAAGTGTAATGCTTTTAAAATCTGAAATGCTGAAGATAAAACCTTTGCATGCAATGACATTGTGACATTATTGAAAAGGTAGTAAAGCAGAGATTGGATCCTTCTCCTCCAGTATTTATGGTCATGTTTTTTTCCCTGGAATTAATAATGTTCACCCTTTTATTTAATTCTTATCAATATTTAAAAAACAGTTTTAGATAAAACTCATGAAAAGATTACATAAAATGTTCTTGTTCTAGTAATTGCATTTGTCCTGAATCTTACATGGAATAGCACTTTAGCTTGAAAACAATTAGTTAATTACAGCTCAGCATTTATAAAGATATCAGCATTTTCTCCAATAATTGCATAGAATATATTGCATGAATAAAACTGTTCACATGAGAGAAAGTCTTGCAATGTTTAATTTCTTCAGGAAACTGTAGAGTTCTGTGTATTCCGAATATTTTCTGAAAGCTTCTACAATATTCTTGCTTTTAATTTCCTTAAATGAGTTAAAAATGGTATTTATGTAGATTATTGAGAGGAGAGAAACTTTATAAAATAGATTTCTAAATTAAATTTTCAAGAATTCATATATGAAAGCATAAAGACTTTATTTTAAAATGAAATTTTGGCAACAAAAATAGTATAAAACTATTTTTAAGGCAAAAATAAAAAAAGAATGATTTAACTGTGAATATCTCTATGTATGAATATCGTGTTCACAAACTTTGATCATTTCTTCAAAATGTCAAAGCACTTTACAAAAGCTTGTAAGTATCTAAAAACAAATATGTACCTGTACTTTGCAGAAAAAACAGAGAGTAACAGAGGCAGACACTGACTTTTTTACACAAAATTACTTGCATGGTAATGAAAATAATCAAGGTTATTCATGTCTTGTCCTTGTTTTTTAGGCTTGGAACTGCATTTTCCTGGTGTGACTGAAGTTTGAGGTGAGTGAGACTGAGGTGTGTGAGTGGTGAGTAGCAGACAGAATAAAAAAAAAATTATTGTTGTCTTTTTATCCAGGGAATGACAGGTAACGCTACAAAAAAAATGGGATTGGGCTGCAGTATATCTCGGGGCTGCAGTAAGGCTTTCTGCCCCAGGAGTCTCGCTGTCCTCTATGTGTATGAACATGTGGATGACTGAGCTCCAGCAAGTGCAGGTCACAAGGTCCATGTGCCTGCAGTGCTGATACCTGGAGTGTGCAAGAGAGGCAAATGGCCTTGAGATTCCTAGTGAACATCAAGCCTGACCAGCCAGTGGGTAGGGGAATTGACCTGGGAGCTAGGTGTGATTGTGTCTCTATGAGAGGGACCAGCGTTTGGCCAAACGCTATTTGGGTGGTTGGGCCAAATATCTCCTGGTAGAGCAGACAAGCAAGAAGCAACGAGAACAGCAAGGTTTGGGAGTCAGCCCCTGAACTCCCCCACTTAAATGACCTTCCTTGCTTCACAGTGGGTAAGTGCTCTCGGTCAGTACTAGTGCCTGGTATTCTCTTCTAGCTGTTCTCTCCAGACAGGTGCACCATGTCTGTCTGCAGTTTTATTTAGTGCATATATAGGATATTTCTGAGCTCAAGGAGAGTTTTTTCATGTTAATAAACAAAATAATTTAATTTTTTTTGGTACTTTGAAATGAAAGGGATGCTGTAGGTCCTTAAGTCTCTTCTGGCTGTGGCTGATGCTTAGGTATCATTAAACAATATAGATTTAAAAAAAGACCTGTTAATAAAATATATAGTGTGAGAAATCACTGGCAGATGTTTTAGTATTCAGAAAGCTTCTACTGTTTAGCAGTCAGACATATACATTATCTCAATTCTTCAGGGAGACTTCTGAAAGAGTTAAAGACCCAGGGAATGGAGTTTTAGGGGTTTTTTAATGCTAATCTTGACTTTGGTGCACCATGAATGTTGTTTAATTGATTATTGTCCATACAAAACTTAACATATACTATTTTTTCTTTTTTCTTTTCTTTTTAATATCCTAGATTGAATTTAATCCAGAGCCTTGACAGTTGAAATATTCTTAGGATTTTAAAATTACTTTGAAATAACAATAGAGATTGTTTGTGGGGAGAGAGTTTGCTTGGATATTCTGTGATTGCAATTTGCGACTTTTCTATCTCTAAAGCTGATTTTAATATTTTTCATTAAATCTAGTATATTCTTTCTTCCCTAGAGTCCTGCCTCTTCATTATAACCATTTCCATCAATGACAAGATCAGAGAGCATTTTTAATGTTAAATAGGATAGAAGGGTAGAAATTAGTACTTAAAGGGTGAAACCATTAGTATTTCTGAGTGCTTCTATGTATTCATCACTGCCTGATACAGATCAGTATTAATAATGGGAGCAGCCAGACATAATCCATCTGCTGGATATTCCTTTCTTTCTATGCACTGACTGCCTTGTCGTCTTTCTCAGACACTGCCTGCTCCAGTCTCCAGACAGGAAATCCAGACATGGCCATTCATCAATGCTGCTATAATCTGTCTGATTTTATTAGCTTTTGAATTTTATCACCAAAATGAAAAGGAAGGGGAGGGGGAAGAGAACCCAGCAGTACAATTCTCCCATACCTATGCATTTTCCTCTGTGCAGCACACTGGGACCAGGCAAAAATTTAGGTGTAAAGGTGCCTGGCAACTCTCACTTCACCCCCTGAAATCTTTTGTTTCTAAAAGCTTAATTTATTTAATTTTATTTCTTCTTCAACAAATATATATGGTGTGGCACAGCCCGTGTTTCTGCCTGATTGATCATTTCATTTAAGATTTCATGGATGCATTTTGAATATTTTGTGTTTATGTGAAACCTTCCTAGATCTGCTTCTTGTTTTGCAGAACAGACCCTAACAGCAGTTTTCAGCGGCAATTTTTCTGTGCTGTGACTGCACCCACAGGCTGCGGCATGGTGGGAAACACTTAGAATCAGGTGACCCAACTGGAATGCCTTGATCAAGATGAAGGGTGTAGGATTGTGTAGAGGCATATGGAGAGAAGATGAGAGTGAGCTAAAACCTCTGATTTTTCTAGCAAAGTGATATGAACCATTTCAACCTAGGGCATTACAGTAAGAAGTCACTGAAGAGGGACTGCCTATCTTGGCTTCATTTTCCTCCTGTATCTGGTTTCTGGTGAGGCAGAGAGGATAGAATTTAGGTTGTGAGGGAGGGTCAAGGTTGGACCTAGGTGGAAAGCAGTAGTTTTCCTCAGGGGGAGCAAGTTCTTTCCAGACTCTTATGGATACTGCTATGGCATCCTGGCTTTAAGTTGAATGTAGACGTGTGGCATGTGCTTGAAACCCCTGCCCATAGGGGTTGCAGGATTGTACAGTGTGAACAGGAGGAAGTGTTGTCTAATTTCTTCTCCTTATTCCCTAAATTGGGTGGGAGAATAAATATGAGCACTTTACACTCCCATGTCATTTCCCTGCAGGTTTTTAACATCTGTGAGCCATCTGCCAGTCTGTCTTTCTCCGTAGGAGCTTCAGGGGAAAACAGCCCGGAGGGGCTGGGACACATCTTCCTTGACGCACCATGTTGCTGGTATGCTGAAGAGGAGCATGGTAAACTTTGGCTTGTGCTTGCTTCATTGGGTTGTGCTCTCCACATGTTGTGTGAAAAACATGTTGCTGAACATATACTGCATATCTTGGAAATAACCACAGCAATTTTCTATTCATTTTTAAACCACCCCTTTGGTCCCAGGATGTTAATGAATTGTGAATGTGAATATACAAATGTTTGCAATGTTGAAATTTGGATTATGAAGCATTCTTCAGTACCAAGAATTTTGGTACAAGTTTACCAAGTTAAGTTTATGGAATTTATTTTTCATCCTCAAAACCCACTTGAACGCAATCCTGTGCCACATGCTCTAGATGACCCTGCATGTGCATGGGGGTTGGACTAGATGATCTCTAAAGGTCTCTTCCAACCTTAAGGATTCTATGATTCTATGATTCATTTTTTTTTTACTGAGATGATTGACTAAATTGCCTCAGGTACCCTAGAGGACAGTTTCTTCTTGGTTTTATGATGAAAAACACAGACATAGACACATACAGGCACATAGAAAACTAACGTATTGATCATTTTTATTATTGAGTTGAATCTTTCAGAGACTGTGTATGTTGATTTCCAAAGCAATTCACAGTCGTTTTAATAAATTCCACAGTGTTACTATAAAAAAGCAATGTAAATTGCTCCCTGAGGGTTAATATGTCACTTGACTTGCATCTAAATATAATTAGCTATAAATCAGTCTATTAACAATTCATAGTCTCATACTATTCATTGTTCATAGCAGATTTGAGGGCAGGAACTTTACAGCATTTTATAAATGCTTATATGTATGGTTATAGGTTTAGAAGCTCTCACACAAATGACATTTGGGGACTTGGCAGGGTAGAATCTTTTTATTAGCTATTAGAGATTTAGAGCTTTTGTTTTACTACAGAAAAATCATATACAATTCTAGCTGAAGATGAATTTAAATATTAGTCCCATTTTCAGATGAGATCCATACTTTTTAAGAGTGGTTACTCTTTTGAAAAAAAAAGGAATATTTTTCTTAGATGCAATTCTCTTTAAAATATTTTCCATCAATTTATGTGCTATAGAAATAATAAAAGGTGCTTTTGGTGCTTGTAGTTTAGCTGAATATTGAAACACATATTTTCTACTTCTTTGTGTACAGATGCAGGGAGAATCATCTAGATAAATATAGCTGAGTAATTAGGCAAGCCAATGCATGTAAAAAATAAACATCAAATCTGGGTATATTATGCAACCTGTATGTACAATGTAATCAGCAACATAATGTTTGTCCTATTTTTTATGCAGAAAACAGAGCATGAAACTGTATTTATTAAAAACAAATTATAGTCCTTGCTCAACTTGTGAAGGCATTTTAAAGTTAATATGATGGCTCATGTTTGCCCCCAAAAGTCTGTATTGCCATTCGGAAATTTATTTCTATGGCATTCGCTTAACTGAATCTCTGAATATTACTTTGAAACTGGGGAGTAAACTAGAAAGCCAGGAACATTCCTCTGGAAAATGATTACTCTGTGGAGCTGTCCTGTCCATCTGTTTCATCTGTCAAAATGCACATACAAAGTTTTGATCTTTGGAAGCAACATAAGAGTAATAAATTCACTTCTAAGAACATATTTCTTCAGTTCTCCCTCCGCAGGGTATTAAGTATCAGCCCAGTACACATCTGCTTTTTTATGAAGAGATTAGAAATGTTAACATTATGGAACAGAATTTGGAAAAGACATCAAATTAATGTCTTTGAGGAGAGACGGATTAATTTTGGAACTTCCTAGATTCCATGACAACATTATAACATTCAAAAAGGATATGATGCTTATGGTATTTTTCCAGAATGATATATGGCAGTCTGGAGTAGCAGCATTGCTATGTGGTTTGTCATTTTTTGTAAATTCACTTTTCATTATATTGTTAAGTGCCGTTACTCTGACTTCAGTTACTTTGCACTTCGGTATGGTACATGGAGCAGAGCAGTAAATATTCTATCAGTAGAAATCGAAGTAGCTTTTGCAGCACTTGGTCTGTCTGGCCTCTTGATAGATCTATAATTTTGTAGAAAAATGTACACTGAGGCATTTTGTGTTGCCATAGCACAAATCTGCAATCACTGGAATCATACAGTAATATATAACCTTTGCATATAATAGAGCTATGAGAGACAGAATTTTTGTTTTTCTAAGTTATAATTTCTGAAAATCCAGCATTTCTCCACTGCAGTTCATCAGGAGTAGGACTGAAAAATACAAAAAATGGATTTGAGTAACCACAAGCTAGCCACCTCATGATTTAACTTATAGTCTTCTGCTCTTTAAACTAAGATCTATGGATGTGTTGGTAGCCTCTTGGACTCGTCATACAGTGTGTGGAAAGAGTCAGATACTGCTGAGCAAGGTCTGAATCAACTCCTACTGTGAAAAGACCATTTAAAGTAAGCATATTGCCTGTAAGTCACTATGCAGTGCTGGCTAAAGGGATGCCTTGGCCCGTTAGTGTTGTTGCAGCAAGTGACTCCGCCTGTGGCTTGCTTCCTAAAAGGAGATGGGAATCAAATCTAATCAAATGCAGGCATCAAAATCTTAATGAGTCATTCCAGACTCCTTTTAGAGTCAGGAGAGACACAGCTGTTATAGTTAGTGACATTGGGGGAATACTTCATCTCATGCTAAAGTAGTTAATGAAACAAGTCTTGAAGAGGTGAACTGAATTGCTCTCTAAACTATTAAGAAGTCCTGGAGTGATTGGTTTCCATGCAGTTATTTGGGATGTAAATACTGATAGAAGAAATGAGGATTTCTTTCAAAAATCATGCAGTTCAAAATCCAGCCTTTTCTGTTTTATAGCAAAATCACCAATGACCTATGTAGTAGAGCCTTTCATACAAGAGCTTTGCCCTCAGAATCCTAAGGGGAAAGTGAGAAACACAGATTTGGTCTTTTTACTCCAGAAGGTTCTCACTCTTTCAGGTATGAATTGTAAAGAGCAGGCTACAACCTGTAGTAGGGCCTGGCAGTTTCTATCTCTATTCTTGCAGTTAGATAACTATTTGAAATACAGAGGGTAAGGATGGTGGTGGATGGAGAGAGGAGAGAAAAGTGACTGCATGTGCAAAACAGCACCTGGTTCTTAATCTAGTTGTCAGCATAGTCCTCTGGGGTAGGAAAGAAATAGGCCCTAGGCCCCGCTCCAAGGATAACTTACAACTGAAGTAGTATCCCTGCTGCAGCAGTTGCATTTGTAAAGAAAACAGTTCTTCTAAGAAGCTGAATCTATTCCATGGCGTGAGAATTGAACTCTGAAGGTGCCTACCTGGTTATTTTGCCTTCAGTAATTGGATAAAAGAGTAATTGCATTACTGAAAAAAAAGCTTTTAGAACTATAAAATACATTACAGAATTACCAAAGGCTATTTGAAGTAGTTACTGCCTAATTTTCGTTTTAAGCTTTAAATAAAGATAGAAGGTCAAGGTGCTACTGCATACACCTTAGAAAACACTGCAGTTTTCATCATCATTGTTTTAGGCTAATTCTAAAAAAACCATTGGCTTTTAGTAATTCATAAAGGCTAATTACGGAAAGGCATTTGAAACAATGGGGACCTCTAATTGAAACAGATGAACACTGAAAGGCATGTGTAAGCCTAATAAATAATTTGAATTATATATGTAGAGAGTTTTTTGTTGTTGTTTTTGTTGTTTTTTATTTAAGAAACTCCCTGGTAATAGAAGGAATAGCACAAATGTATTAGAGAGAGAAGAAGGTGAGGACACAGGTACATATTATGTAGATTCTTAGAATCTATATTCTTAGAATCATCAGGGAATGGAAATGACCTCTGGGTATCATTTAGTCCAACCCTCCTTTTCAAAGCAGGGTCAAATACAGCATGTTGGTCAGGACCTTGAACGGACAAGTTTTGAATATGCACAAAGATAGAAACTCCACAACCTCCCTGAACAACCCCACAGTAAGATTTTTTTAAAACATGTTTTAACAAAACATCTTTTAAAATAAGTTTTTTTTAAAAAAAAAAAAAATATCTGCCTCTCATCCCATCACTGTGTACCTCCGAGGCCCCAACCTCTTTCCCTTCCTCAATACTTTTATGCATTTTAAAGTCTCAAGCATATACTAGTGCATGGAGTTATTCCTCCTCATGTGATGGATTTTCCCTTCACATGAGCATTTCCCTTTGTTGAACTTCATGAGATTCCTCTCTGCCCATTTCTCCATTCTGTCAAGGTTCCTCTGAATGATGGGACAACCATCTGGTATGCTAACCACTTCTCCCAGCTTCATTTATAATAATGCTTTGAATGAGACAAAGAGAAAAAATGAGACACCACATATTTTTGGCTGTTGTGTTGTTTGAAAGAGACAGAAGCTAAGAAAGAAATTTGAGAAAGGAAAGTATCTGTGCTTAGATTCTTTTTTTTTTTTTTTTGGTTTGAGTAATTAGAAATTCATACCTCCTTCATAAACAAGCAGCCTTGCATCTCATGATTGTTGGAAATTCAAGCTTTGAGTTGGAAATTTAAAGCTTTAAGATTTGTCTGACATCTTTGGTTTCTTCTTTGCAGGAAGACATTCTCCTGGAACAATTCCTATAGGCATTCTATCTCAAAATAAGTGAGCTCAACTGCAATAGTATTTTAAGAACATGGCTGTAGCAGCTAATGCCTGCTGTGGTGGATATAGGTAAATTGCTTGAATTAAGGTTTTAAATTTTTTATATTATATATTTTTTTTTTATTGTAGTTCTTTTACTATTCTGTGACTAGCTGCTATACACAGCTAGATAACCTTGTTGTAACCTGTTAACCTGCTTGCATACAAGGCTGTAGCCTTGTATGAGTGGAGGGAGAGAGACTCTGGGAGGATACAAAAGGAGAAGAATTAAGGCAGCACTGACTTTTCCAGGAAGTTATAGTTTGTATTAGCTCTCTAAAAGGATTATTTTCTTGAATGAAAGCATCCTTTCCATGGCACCCTGGCATCTGACCAACATAGCGCTTCCATGATCTTCAGTCTTTACTCAGCCTAGTCAGCTATACAGAGTCTCATCAACGTTGCCGTAATTTAATTTCCAATTTCACTTGTTCGTTGTAAGAGTTAGCTTAGAAAAAAAGGAAAAATTGCTTCTTGAAATCAAGCAGCTAAATTCCACACTGTATTTCCAGCCCTTTGCACTTGTCAAGTTCATGTTAAAAAGCAGAATCCTGGCAGAAACTTGCGGCAGAAAAAAGAATCTCTTGCAGGAAACTGCTTGATGGCATGAAGTTGGTGGGATGAGGCTTCTGCCAGATAACCTGCATCAATTCAGCAGAAGAACTGAGCTTAGAAGTGGTTGGTATGAAAATGATAGATATACACTCGCTTGGTAATTTCATACTCATATGTTCATAGGTAATGTTCAGTTACAATCCTGGTAGATTCTCATCTTTGCTGTACTGACTAACAGTACATATGGTTTTGTATCTGTGTTTTAGAGCACCAGAGTGTCTATGCTTTGTGTTTTATGGAGAGTATTCACACCCTAGTTTCTTTTCTGGTGGAACCCATGCTGAGGTCATGCATCAAGGCACCATCTATGGTATCCCACTTCTAATGTAAGGTCCTCTAGGGCTTAGCTCTGTCCATGCATGGTATACATGTATAAGCAACAATTGTAGAAAATGTCTTTTTGGTAAATATACAATGTGGACATCAGGAGCTGGAACCACAATGACTTGCAGCAGTCAACCTCCAAGCATGGACTCTCTGCAGTGCTTAATGTAGACACATCCAGTGAGTTCAGCTTTCTTGGCACACACTCTTGTTGCTAAACAAAGAGCGCACCCAGTTTTATTTCTCTTCTCTTTCTGTGAAGGCAGAAGCAACAGAAAGCAATTAGCTTTGTTCAGAATCCCAATCCTAATACACAGCTTTGAATCATGAATCATATTTCTCTCCTTTCCTGAGCTCACTGTAGGAAATGATTCTCTGTCATTTCTTGTTTTTATGGAGAGGTGACTTTTAGCATCTTATATACATAATCAGAGCCTTCATCTCTGCTTTTTAGGTCTCTCTCCAGGAAATTTTTCAGCCTGAATGGTTTATTTTTGCTTGGGGCTATGTAACAGGGAGATGGCTTCCCTTGTTTCAAGCTAGCTTGCTTAACAAAGGACTTTAATTGCTTTAACCTACATACACGGCAGTCAGAGATTAGATAGAGGAAAAATCTAACTGAATAGAAGAAATCAGCAGAGAATAACTCGGAATGATTTAAAATAAGGAGAAGAGAAATGAAATGCATACAAATGGGCTGTTTCATTTCCTTGAAACAAGATTATTTACTTCTACCCGTTAAACTGCAAGAAAACATGATTCTTAAATCCTGAGGACAGAGGAAAAACATGTAGCAAAGAATTTTGTCTAGATTCCAGGTGCACATTCTTCTGGGTAGCTCTTAGTTATTGTCTTCCTACCTGTTTCAGTGATTTCTGCAGGAACACTACCAAAATGCAACAAAATATGCTGAAGGTAGATGTATTGTAGCTGCATTGTTTCAAGAGCTAATTTTAAAGCATTTTCTTCAGCTCTTGTTATAATATACACGGTTTTGCTCCCCCAATTTCATACCTTATGCTAATTATTAGCAGGGCTATGGCAATAAAATGATTTTATTTCTCTATTAGAGCTATTCCAGATGATGTTGTACAGGGTTTTCTTATCCTGTCTAGCTATTGGGGAATGTTAATTAATTCTGATATCTTTCATCCTTGTATGGGGTGAAACTAAATACAGAATTTCCTATAGGTTGACATTTCTCATGTCTGAAAAGTAGAAGCAGTCATCATGTTACTTGTACCTGCAAAGAAATTTTGTGTGTGTGCTAATCTGAGGTGAAAAGGTTGTCTGTATGCTTCAGGCAAATCTTTGCAACAAACAGAGATATAAATATATGACGGGTAAAAAGCCCTGCTCCAACTTTAATCTCACCAGCATGGTGATCCTTCGTACCCTGCCTTGAATGTCGACCAGAAACCAGCAAGGGTATCTCTTGCAGAAGTCCACGCTGGCAACTTCTTGTTGCTATTAGCTTGTGCAAGTGAGGTGAAACTTGGAGCAGATATGTCTCCTTGCATTCAAATACATCTTTATCTGCAATGCAGATAAAGCTTTGCGGGGAGAGGTTTGTTCTCCTCAGGTGCTCTCTGAGAGTTAGCTGTCTCATCTTGGCTTGCTGTTTGGGCTGCGGTAGCCTGGGGAGGTGGAGCTGGATAGGACCCCAGGCTGATCTCACTGGCCTAAGACATCTGACCTAGAAGGGGCAAAGAGCTCTCCAGAGAAGCCAGTCTCCCCCAGTCCTTTCTATTGACATTAGGTGAGATATTCCCTCCTTTAATTTCTGTGACCTGATCTAACTAAAGCCCAGAATATTTACTTATTTGGGCACTCCAGCAAGCAAAGAAAGAACTTCTTGATTTTATATGGACAAGCATGCTTTATGTTCTTCATCAGTTTTAACTGTCTTTTTTTTTTTTTTTTTGTGAATTGAGAATACCTGCATATCAGTTTTACCCTTATATTTCTCATGGCATCAGCCTTTCTTTGCTTGGATCCTTTTCAGAAATAAGGATAGTTTATTATTACAACCCTTTTTGCCCATAGTTAACTGTCTGAAATTTTGTTTTAAAATTCAACATGTAGATTGAAATTGGTATTAACTATCATAAGTCTTTGTCATTTTTCTTTGTAATTTTGAGACCTATTAAAATGTAGATGACAGTATTGGAAATGAATCATGCCTAATGTATTGTATTATTACTGTGCGCTGTAAAACACTGATAAATTGGTAATCCAAGATATCCACATACAGAAAGATAGAGTCACTTCTTATTATATGCAGTCCTGAGTAATATAAGGCTGGATTAACGAGCTCATGTTGGCTATAATGTTATTCACTTGTGTGAGTCCTTGTTTGTAATAGGAAAATCATTGTGAATGGATTGATTGTTACATGAACTTTCCAGGGTCAATACTTTGTTTTAAAACTGCTTTGTGGTGGCAAATGAAGAGAATGGGCAGCAGACAGGTAACATTAAGGAGTCAGATTTATGCATGCTTTGCAAAGAGAATGCATTATAAATGACCTTAAGTCATGGTCAATTACTTTTTTGTTTCAGTAATTATTGTAGGAATAATCATGTCATAATAGAATGACATACATTGGACAATATTTATTTTTAGAGAATAATGCATATGAATTCATTTTTCAGAATATGCTATATAGCAAAAAATAAATTGAGATAATTTCAATCTATTGTGAATCCAATCAGTAAGATGAAATGACTTACACTAATACCAACTAGTAAAATGTTCATTTCCAGAAAGCGTTTAAAAATACTTCTCTTACCTGACTATCACAACTCAACGCTATACATAGTCTTTTTAAAACACCAAAATGTGAACTAGCTGCCTAGTCATAAAAGGGTGCTTAAAATAAGTGTGCTGAATTTGTTATTGACTAAGGCCTTGAGTAAGCATCAGTAGTGAGGTAGCTCATTTTCTGTGGATATTTCTTTGTTGAATCTATTATTTAATTTCTATGGTTATCTATGCCATGCTCAACCCTCATGTCACAGTTTATGTGGCAGATGAGACTTTCTCAGCAAGTAAAGATTTTGAGCGAGCTTTAAATGAAGAAATGGCAAAAGTCAAAAGATTTCCTCTTTGCCTTTTCCAGAGATACCTGATACTTCAGTACCTGACCCTTTGGATGCTGAGTATTTCAGATCACTCTGATATAAATGAGAGAAAGCAGTAATGTGCACCTACCTACCAGAAGCAGTCTCTAGCTGCAAAAAACTGCATCTCTGAAATCAGCTATGACTGCTTTGTCATGTCTGAAATGAAACCAAGCATTCCCAACAGATCATAGGAAGGTGCTGATGGAAACAAAAATAAAAGGGGACTCTTTTTTTTTTTTTTTTTTTGAAGATTCTCATTAATTTGTTAGCAAAGCCCTATGCTGTTTCAACCACTGCAAAAATCAGTCTCACATGGAAATCACTTTGTATTGTTCATGCCATATTATATCTGTCTCGGCAAGAATTACTTAGGAATCTCCTTCATATCATGTTTTCCCAGCTGGAATCATGTAGACTTGATGTGATCAGGGCCACTAGGAAATATCCCTGCTTTTCAGGACCATATCTTCAGCCCTCTGAAGATACATAGCCTAGATAGACATGTTGGCAAATTCATAAAAGAATCATAAAACTGCTTTTTAGCTGATGGAAATTGAGACTTTTTTTTTTTAATCTTTACTCTCTAAAGACAAGAATTATGTAACAAATCAGAGCAAAAATGTGTTTTTGGCTCATGTGAATAACTTTTCCTTCTTTAATGATGGTTACCTCTTCACTGTAGTCTTAAAAGGTCAGGGTTGGAAAAGGGCACAATGGGAAGGTCATCATGGGTTCCAGTAGATGAAATATGCATAGCTTAGCTGGCCTTTGCCCTGCAAATACAGAGAAGTTTGAAAAATGTCAGCGTTAAGTATGACAAATGCTATTGATTTTTCTTGTTAGATGAACCATCTGCCTTTTTGATGCTAGGATGAATTATGACCACTGCTTATCAGTAGCATTGGTGGTATTTGGGCCTTTTTCTCTCCCTCCTCACTGCTCAGAATGAGTCCTCACTGAGGGTTTTCTTTCCTAGAGCAAGAGGGGTTTCTGTAGCCCTGTGGTATGGACACACAGTGTGGCTTTCTGGTGGAAAAGGTTATTGTCTTCAGCTCCTTGTTTTGCTGTCAGAGATGATTGCCCTCTTATATTGGCCTGCAGTCTGCTGGTGTAAGCACTCCCTAACCTTTTCCAAGCAAAATGAACTGGGTTAGCTTGAACAGTTCAAAATAATAGTTCTGCTAAACTGACTTCTTTTTTTCTTTTTTTTTATGAGTGACTTCAACCTTTTGATGAAGGTTGTTTGCAGAGAGCTCCTCTGTCTATACTTTTGGAAGGGTACAACTACAAGCATCCTATGCTTTGAATAGCTTGTTTCCTATCAAAAAAAGAGTTATTGATACAACTTGTGGCAATGTATTTTATTTCTACTGGAGTAGTGCTTCTGAATCTTTCCCTTAGATAAAGATGCACTGGTGCACTGAGAGTGCTACCTGATATACCTTTCCATTTTATAATTAAGTCAATCAGCTGTGACTTAGCTAAACTGTAAGCTGCCTGGGTTTTATACATTCAGAGCACTACAACATGATTTATATCCCTGAATTATACTTGCTGAGAATCAATATGAGAGCGAACAGATTGTTTGCTATCAGTTATTAGCATAGTGGTCAGCAGTGTCATAACAAAGCAGCCTGGGTGTGTATTATTATGTCAGAGTAGGATAATAAATATAGCAAACATAAATAGAGAATTTGATCAAAAGAGCACTTTATGGAAATTTTCTACCACTCTTTCCAGACTGCTGTGATGAATTAAATTGTTCTGCCTTGCTTAGCTTAGAGCAATTCTTTTACTACTTTTTCACTGCTTTCTAGTAAAGTATTGCAGTGACAGAATGAATAGAACCATAACAGTTCATGGAGGTCTTCTGCATTTGGTACATTCAAGGATGTTTAAATGATCTCTCTAGTTTAGTGATTAGGCAACCACTGAAATTTTCTTATCATTGTAAATTTTTTTCTATTTATCTCCATTTTCTAATTCTATCTATAACCAACCGATGAGCCAGTGCTGCCTCTACTGCAGACTAGCTGACTCTGAAACAAGTACTCTTTATGTTTGAAAGTAATATGAATTATTACAGAATGTTATCATTTATGAATATAGTAATTTTAAGTAAGAAACCTTTCACAGAAATAGTTGAAATTCTGCAGTTTTTCTTTCCTGTTCTGTCGAATACACTTTTTTTATTTGAGCACCAAATCCAACCCCACCAGCCTCTTGAACTGAGAACCCTTACCCTTGTTTAGGTTTACACAAAGTTTTGGAAAAACGTAAAGTGGCAGAGTTTTGCTAAAGAAACTTCATTTTACTTTAAGCTCGCTGACTGCCCCTAGGCACATTTCCCCCCTTGATAATCTTGGGCTTCAGGTTGCAAATCGAAATGACTGTAGACCCTATCATTTTACTGTAAAGAACAGTCATCAGCAGACAATCTTCATATATTCTTTCTCATGAACTGTGCTTGCTATAAACTTCTGTTTCTAGTATTGGATTACTTGGGAAGACTTCTGTGTATTCCTGTACTAAAATGATACACCAATTATAAAGCAATATAAACCAATACAAACATTATTATAAACTTATCTTTATGCTATTTTCAGCACACACATACAAAAACAGACAAAGTCTGCTTTTCTATTTTTTTTTTGTCATGAGGATCTTGAGATTTTTTTTTTTTGTCATGAGGATCTTGAGATCTTGAATTTATTCAAGCACTCAGTTTCACTGAAATCTACTAGAAATCAGATTATTCCACCGTTTTTTAAAAATAGTCCTTCAAAGGTCATTGATACCATAGGATGTTGGTGTAGAGGTGAAGTTTAAATTAACTGTGTCAGTGAGAAAACTGTTAACGTCTGTTTTATTTAGTATTAAAAAAATACTCCTAGAAATAAATCAAATGGAAAAACATTGCCAAAAGAGAAGGGAAAATTATTTCTGTAAGCAAAAAGGATTAGTATGCCACTTCTAAATGCCCCAGTACAAAAATATAATTATCTTCAAATGAAGTACATATGCCAGCTAAATTGCTGATTCATATTTCAACTGGCAAAGCAGTGCCCATTCAGGAGTGCCTTTTATTAGATTTGTAAAAAGTCTTGGCTATACATACATCATTTGCTACGTCTTTTTTTGTTGTTTGCTGATTTTGCCTGCTTGTACTTTCTGAAGATTTTTTCCTTTTTCTTTCTTTCTTTTTCTTTTTTTTCTAGGCAGATTTACCTAATATCAAAGTACTTTTAAGATTTTCTGCTTGATTTCTGCAACTTTTTTTTCACTGGTTTTATATTTAGCAATCTGTGTATAAGAATGTAAAAGGCAGAGGGGATATTCCACTGCAGTGGCACATCTGCAATGGCATTGCAAGGTGTTGGTCTGCTGCAGTTGCCTCTGCAGCATCTTTAATAACAGCTAAAATAGCTACTTTTTAGTTTCTTATTCCTTTTTTCTTTTTGAATTTCATTTTACTTTCAGCTATCTTGTGACAGAGTTCCAAAATTTAATTCTATTCTATGTGGAAAACAATATAAACTTTATAGCATGTTTCTTAGTCCAAGAAGTAATAGAAAGTTTGTTTTTCCCTAAACCACACATTTATGTATAAAATTTATACATTCAATGTTAACAGAGTGCTGGATCAAAATTTAGAGAGATGTTTTCACAAGCCTTTCTGCAATCTTCTGAAAAGTACAGCTTGCATTTTTGCAGGCTACCCAGGAGGATTGGGTTATGCAGTGTATCTGCTAGCTCTTAGATATTATCCAAAGGTGTGAAATCTCTGCGTACTTGGTTTCAAGCAGCATTGCCTGCATGACTTTGACACGCTCCAATTGTTTGGAATCCAAAAAGCTGGCGATTGATGTTCCATTCACACCTTGCAAACCATTACGCCTTTGATTTAGTCTCAAGTTCGGATGCTCCATTAGGTAAAACAGTTTTACAAGCTTTATTTTTTGGCACAGGGTCTCTCACTATCTTCCTTTATAAGATTACTGCTCTCAGGGTAGCTATGAGTGAAGAAATGTAGCAGGTGCCAATGGAGAAACAGATTTTTCATTCATTCTGTGAGATGAACTTGTGTATTCACATGCACTCCTCACTTCTCTGCCTTCTTTGAAAACCTGATAGTGGCTAAAGGGTTGAGGCAGCCATATCCTTTCATGATTCCTGCCCTTCGAGGCAGTTCAGGGCTTGCGGAAGACATGTAGGAAGGTATACGTGAGTACCCAATACATATGTAACACCAAATCTGTTTCAGCCTACAAAGCGATTTCCACCTCTCAGCAATGCCTGTTAGGATCACAGGAATTCATTAACCAAGATGGCTTTAAAGACTCTTAAGAAAATCTATGAACTAGGAGCAAACTTCAGTTTTGGAGAAACCAGTTCTATCAAATGCTAGAATAAATCAATAAAATATAAAATAAATTAAATGCTAATGAATATATAGATGAAATATATTTAGATTTTCTTAAACAAGACTGATTCATGTGCTTCAATAGCTCAATTTAAGTCAATAAAACTACATTTAAGTCAATAAAGCTACTAAAGTAGCTAAAATTGGATAGTTGGAAGTAGGATAAATTGATGTACCCTTCTGTTTAGAATGGCATTTTGATGTAGTCAGGAGTCTTTATATTTTTTATTTTAGCAGAAACCACCATTAATGTTATTTAGCTAAATAGCTAATGTTAGTGTTATTTAGCTAGATAACACTAAATATCAGATTTATTTTAGAATCACTAATTTTAACATATTCCACTTGGGCATTTTGCTGGAGGTTTTAGAAACAAATTTGCTAAAAAACTTTTAACTTGGTATACCAGAAACATACCAAGAATTATTTTGTCTATTCTGGAGTATGACTTGAAGGAATCATAATTTGAACACATATACTCAGATTTTTCACTGAACAGTGTTGTTTAATAATATTTGGTCATTTTTACACTGTAGTGTTGGATTATAGATGTTTGCTATTTTATCAAGAAGCTGCTGTTTCTTTGTAATATACTTGTATATTACAACATATTACAATATATTGTATCTGAAGAAGACGAATAGCAGCATGCTATATTGCAGGCATACGTGATATCTTCCTGTGGTACTTGTATTGTCTGTGTTATCCTGAAAGCCTGAAGTTTGTGCATAGTCTTGCTCTTGTAGTACAGACTTTAGTAACATTTGGACTGAGGATGTGGTTATATTTAAAGGTCATGTTTTTAAGTAAGGTGAGGATTCTCAGGTGTGATGGTGAAGTGCTAAAAAGAGATTAGAAAAAAAATTATAGAGTTTGCCATCTATAAACTAGAATATCAGTACAGAACAGTAGTGAAATTCTGATTGCACACAGTTCAGATCCCAAACAAGGAAACCTCTTCAGATTTTGTTCTTTTCATGGAATCAAAATAGGCTGAATTATATGTACTCAGATGACCCTATCTCAAGAAAGAATGTTTTGACCAGAAAATGGGAAAGACAGAGGGTTCCACGAGGTAGATGTACTTTAGCATGCATCTGCTGTGTCGTGTGTGCTGGAAGTGCCATGCTAATAACATATAGACTCCTCCAGATATGAACAATCGAATAACCTTTCTCTGTTGATATGTAAACACAATAATCAACTTGGTCTTGGTTCTACACTCACAGCAGACACACTTGAAAGAACTGTAGATAAACAATATACATCTTTTGAGTATGAAGTGAGCCACATGGCTCTCTTCCTCAACACACAGCCTCCATTGGTGTAGGTGTAGTGCCTGCGATGTGTGAGAAAGAAATGAAATAATACTGGACTTGTAATGATAGTCTGATATGTAGAAGATGCCAAATTATTAATGGGCTGTATAATCATGTATGGTGAGACCTCACTAGCCTTGCCTTGACTTCTGCGAATATCCTTGTTGTTTTTCAGTTTTGGGTCCACAGGGGCTAGATATGTGAAAATATCACTAGATTGTATTTAGCTTTCTAGTATCAAATATTACTTAAGGTATTTGTTTCAAAATGACATTTGAATTTACTAAAAATACATGGGCTGCTCATTAACTGAAAAGGAAACTGAAGTTTGGCTCAAACAAAGCTCCTTGGATCAACCCAGACAAATGATCCAATCCCACATGTTATGATGTAGGATTAAAGGAAAAGGAACACAGAGGAATAGCAAAAGCTAAATCAGGATTAAAGGCAAAGGAACACAGAGGAATAGCAAAAGCTAAATCAGGAACCTCTAGCCTGGCGCCTCCATGACTTTCTCGGGAAAGACAATCCTCTTGGATTGGGGGATTACACCTCCCCAGCCTGAGTCAATGGGAGAAGCTTTCTCTGGAACACCCTACAGGCTGGCAAAGTGTGAGATCATCATGAGGTTCAGGGGAAGAGCATTCTGGGAATGTACAAGACTTTTTAAGGCCTGTTTATGAGAAGAAACAAAAATGAGGAAAGGGAAAGACTGAGGTGATCTGGGGAGGAAAAAGCATGAGAAAATAGGGGGATAGGGGATAAAGAGCTGGTGGCATGTAAATGGACAGCTCTGGTATGCCCTGAACTTGATGACTGCAGTTTGTCCTGTCTTCTTACTAAACTCCATTTCTAATTATCTGTCTGAGAGACTTCCTCTTCTGTGTCCATGTGTGTGTGGAGGCCAAGCTGTCACCACTAGTACAGGAACATAAGTCCAAGGGCTCATGTGCCCAGGGTGCTGGCACTTGGCAGGAGCAGAGCATGTGTATATTGCACAGATGTGTGTCAGTGTGTAATTGCTACTGAGCACCACACCAGGTGAGATGGCAGGTAGGTTGAAAGGCAAGTTATGGGGTCGTCATAAGTGCAGAATAGGTCCTGGAGGAAATAGCTGGTCTGATTTTTGCCAGAAGGTCCAAGACAGCTCCTGAAGAGGCCTGGGGGCATCAGCTATTAGTAAGATCATAAATTTGGACCAGATATGGGAGAGACCCGTTTGTGTGTGTGTGTGTGTGTGTGTGTGTGAGAGAGAGAGAGAGAGAGAGAGAGAGAGAGATGACTGGAAAACCTGGGGAATCAGGGGGCAACTACTGGGCAGACTACGTGTCTGAGGATGGCTTCTGGAGGGATCCCCAATATATGTGTATAAGCACATAAAAGCAGACAGAGAGGGGAACATTGGCACTGATTGTGCCAATTGTCTGTGATGATCTGTATGGCTAGTACACTTATGTATGTAGTGTGTGTGTGTGTACACACTCAGCCTTGCTACGGGCTGGACATGGGCATAAGGAGCTCTTGTGGCCTTGCTTATATCATGCTACCCAACCTGATAATTCTAAACACCACAGTTTTTCAGTTTGGCTGCCCCAAATGACAAATACATTCTACACACATCTAATTTGTAAACAGCATGTCCTCTTTGCTCTACTCACTACTTTGGCCAGGCACAGGAAAATCTGAAATACTCATTTGTCAGAGCTGAAACTAAAATGTATCTGCCAGTCACATGTATTTTGATGGTATTAAAGCCCAGCCATTTCCCTAGATCTCCAAACTGCTTGTTAAATGCAATGAACAGAGGGACTAGCAGAACTGCCAGGCAGATGGCAGTGCAGCAGATCTCATGGGGACATGTGCAATTGCTCCAGACACTCCTTTTGCCAAGTTATGGCTCTTCGAGAGAGGGACATTGTTTCAAGGCAGGACAATAAATCTCCGTGGCAATGTAATCAAGTTTTGGCTAAAGGGCTCTCTAAGAACTCCCATGAAGCGTCTGCTGCACAGGTAGTGTCACAGATTGTCACTTTTCCTCTGAAGTCATTTTTAAGCAGGTAAGATGCACAGAACCGTTGTCAATGCTGTTTTGTGGTTAGTGTGCGACCACATGTGCAAATGAATATTTGATGGTCATATGAGTGACCTAGCCAAGTTCCAGTGAAGGTAAATAAGGTCTTTCTACCTAATTCTTCATGAAATTTCAAGCAGATAGAATATCGCTTTCTCCAATTTCTGTCTTATAAAGAGTTGGATCCTATTTCTGAGCCCTCTTAAATCTCTGACAAGAGCCATGTCACAGCAGAGTTTGCTAGGTGAAATAATTTAATTGACAGAGAAAAAAAAAAGGTGTTCTAAATTACCATAAACTCCTTAAGGATGAGAGAAGCTGTAAATGCAATGAGAGCTGTTAGTTATAGTTACTCTAATTTTTTGTAATTTTTCTGTTCCTGTCAACAAATGCCTTTGGTATTGCTCTTGTAGCAGTATATGTTGGGGAGGGGGAGGACACAGAGAAAGTAAAAGAAAAAGAGAGAAGGAAAATGGTTCCCCTTGACAGTTTTGAGGCTATTTGTTGTACTAGAATATGTTTGCAACTGGTAAAAGAAAAATTTGATAAATAAATTATGTTCTCTTTTCTGCAAGTTTTTCAGCAGGAGGGAATGGCTATTTGGTGACTGTTTTTAGAATAATGTTGAGAGATCATATTATTGCAGAAAATACAGCTACTTTAGATGGACAGACATGTGGAATAAATGGCTTATAGATAATCCCATGTGAATGGATACAGCATGTCTGAGGCTGGCTATGGATCTGCTATGTTAATTGGTGAGAATGAAGTAGAGTTCTCCAGGAATAAATCAGAGCTGTCAAACAGTATCTAAAATGATAGTCATTTCCTGGTTGGCACAGATAATAATGCTAATGATTGTCAGTGGAATCTTTGTACAAAAGATATTACGTTTCCCTGCTATTTTATCTCATGGTAATGTCCTTATTTTCTTTTCACTGGCTACAGTCTTGAAAGATGGTTAACCTATACTTTTAACCCTAAACTATTCATAACAGTATTCACTTCCAGAATGCACATATAGTAGTCAACTAGTGAATAAAGCATAGTGATTTTCCTGGACTGATTCGTCTTCTTGATGATTTAAAAACATGTACTCTGAAGCTGAATTAACTTGAGCTAAATTTAAGGCTCACTTCCTTCCTGAAAGCTATTCCCAAGTTATAGGGAAAAAGCTCTGCCTTTTGTGGAGATGAATTTGGAAGATCTTCTTTGCACTGCAGACTGCAATAGATGTGCCTTTATCTTCCCAAAGCCCTGCAGAGATGATGGAACATAGGATTTATCTCCACAGCACGGTGACCACATCTAAAACTTCCATTTTAGGGAATAAGGCAGATCCTCCCCAGAGATACAAAAAAAAAGTCTTTATCGGATGGAGCATAGATTCCATAGAAATTATTATGATTAAAGTTCTTGTGAGCTTGCATGGCATTCAGGATTCTTGCAGATATAAAATCATAAATTTTATTTTGTCTATCTTCATTATTATTAGTGTATATGAAGCTCTGTGTGTTTCTTATTTTAGGATGTTGTGTTAACATGATATTTCCTAATATGACTTTCTCCTTATTCTCCAATTCACTTCTTACCTTGACTGTTCAAAACAAGTTGTGGGTAGAAATTTGTGTCTGTTGGCTGCAACCCTGCCTAGACTTTAAGAACGGATGCAGACGGATACAGGTCAGGGATTTCTGTTGGATTGCTCCTAAAAAATTTAGAGACTTTCCCAAATAATTCTTACCTTTTGTAGTATGTCCAAGAGTCTGAATTTCTTTTGTTCTTTATCTATCAGCTACTACAACTTGACTTATGAGGTGATTACTAATTTTCAGACAGAGTTGGGCTAAATGGAAGAGATTTGGATACCCTTTCCCCCCACCTTTTAGACCTTATTAAGCATTCTTTTTTTATTTATCTCTCTCAGCTTTATTTATTTACCTTTAACCAGCTCAAAATTCAGACATAGAAATTTCGAATATGTCTGAAATGCAGCCATATCTAATTTGATAATGTCCTCAGCAGTCTGAAAATCTATTAATGAATTAGGAAAGGAGAAAATGCAGCGAGCCTTTCTTTCATTTGTATGAAGCCTCTACACCAGACTAGGTTAAATGAAAATAATGTGATTTAGCTAACCTGTTGCTCAATGTGAGTAGGGGATAACACACTTATAGATCAGAGGTTTGATTTTGCGAGTCTCCACTTTCAGACTCCTTTAATGGCTTAGTTTCAAGAGGGGAAAAAAACCCCAAACCCTCAGCAGATTCTTAAAAAGGCTAATAATTTCAAGATTGAAGCAACAATAATATTTTGAAACATTGGATAGAAATTAAAGACATAAATACCAAAATTCGTAATACAGAGAAAAAGCCTTAACTTTCTAATATGACATATATGAAATGTGACCTCCATTTGGAACCTCCTTGGTTCTAAAATATTCCTGAAGCTTTATTTAGGCAAAGACTCTTGTTCTATAACTGTCTGATAAATACTATTTAATTAAAATGTTTTTACACACAAAAAAAATGTGATTAAGGAGTTATGAATTCTAAACTTTGGCACTTTATTTTCCTCTCTTTAGTTTTATAATGATTATCATATAATATGATCAGTTTTAGAATAAACAAAATTTAGAAATACTCTCTTAATTTCACTGTACCATGAACTACTGTCAGTAAGATTCTGCGATAACAGATTGCTTATAACATGTCTTTATTCACTTGGAGAGACAAAATGCTATTTTTAATATTTGACTTGACATCTTTTTTGCTTGAATACTTTCATGCAGTGTGCCATCAAAAGCTACTCTGTGCTTTGCAAATTGCAACAAGTTAAAAAGATAACACACTCCATGAGGAATGTTCTGTAATTTACCCAATGCTTTGGACTGAAACCATGAATATGAAATGTCATTAACCCCAAATCTGTTCTGTAGATAAAATTCTCATTCAAAAGAAAATAAGTTTTCATAATTTACCTTTGTCGAATGTGTACTCTAATACTCCTTGTGTAGATATTTCATGTGTTTGTGCACACACATGTGTATTGTATTTCCGGACATGGCTTGTAAAAATGGAGAAATATTAGAGTAGATATTGGAAACTTTAAGGTACATTGTTAGGAGTCTATAACATTGCCAAAAAGAAACTTATAGCAAGAAAATCAGAGTTGAGATAGAATTGGCAAGAAATCTTGATATCTGAAGGCTGCAAATAGGGAGCTGACACAGGGGACATCAGACCTTTATAAACCTGTGACATGTCCAGCCAGCACCTAACCAAGCACCATGGCATAGCAATGCCAGGGCCCTCTGCAATGTGTGGAAGGGCATTAATACCAGTTAAAAGTCATTAGTCAGCATTGGGTGGAAATATATAAAAAAGGAATACAATCTCAGCAGTACTTCCTACATACTGCAGGTTACAATAAAGGTTGTCATTTCAGTTAAATTGAATTTATTCTAAAAAAATAAATATGAACTTGTTTCAGGTTTCCTTTGGAATATGACCAAAGTTTGAACAGTGTAATTTATAGGCCCACAGGTGGATGTTAGTCAGCTTGAACCACTCACATGCCTCATATATATCCTGATTGCTTTGAAATCTGATATAGCATGAACAGGAAGATGAGCAGTTGTTTCAATCCTTGAGAAGCCATGCATATTCTGGATATCCGGAATATGGCTAGAAGAGGAATGCGTTCCTGGATTTACTAATCAACAGTGATACAATTATATTGTAAGGAACAAAATGGAACAAAAAGGAACAAAAACAATTTTAATAGCTAAGGATTTAGATATTGCTGATTAGAATCTTAGTACATGTTTAAGACCATATAACAAATTCCTCAGTTTTAAAAAGGGATTTAAATATGTGTATATTATATCCTTAAATATGCACATAGTAGAACTCAAAGGTTTTATTTTCAAGTAAACCTCGCCCAATTTCTTTTTAGTCCTATTTCCAGAAAAAAATAATGTATATTATGTCATAAGTTCTGTGTCTTACTGTGTACCTAAAATGTTCAAAGATATCAAAGTTATGTTTAAATGAAGTTATATAGGTATGTATTATCAGTTTTCAGATGCAATAATAGACATATACAGTTAGAGGTCATAGTTGGAATTTCCAAATTCTCCAATTAAGAAAAAAGATTTAATTTATATACTTATTTATAATGGGATGAGCTGAATTGAGTAGCTCTTAATGTTGCTATCATTGGCAGATGGTAGGTAAAGATATTAATTATTCAAATGATAATTAAATGGAATTAAAATTGCTGCAACTTCCTCAAAAGATGGTTTCTACTTGAAACAAAAATTCACAGGGAAGAAGGGAAATTCTTTTGTAGCTGTCCATTTCTGGTAATATTCAGTCTGAAAGAAGATTGCATTGATAGTGCTAGGGTTGTGCTTCTGTTTTTCGTATGAGTTAAGAACTATTTGGGCGGGGAGAGATGAATTTCATTATGTAACAAAAAGCAATGAAAATGCTTCAAGGAGCTGATCCCTTTAAAAATTGTCACATAACCATGAAGCTTATGGAAGAGTGAGACCAAGAGTCAGTGAAAATTTGGCACTTAGAATTTTAGAATTTAGAATTAGAATTTATATTTGGAATTTTCTGGAAGCTCAAAATCAGCTTTGCAGGTCTAAATTGTAGGATAAGGCTTAAATAATTCTACCTGCAATGTGTGCAAACTTACCTTTTAATAGGTTTATTATGCAACTAGATTTGTGAAGGAACATACTCATGTTTTAGAGTCCAGAAGTAAGACCAAAGCAATCTAAATTCTAACTGTACCTCTGTCTCAGACTTACGTTTACTATGACTCTGCTATTTTATTTTTTAAATATCTTTTACAAACAACTGCTGCGAAGCTACATTATTGGCTATAAAATGTCCGTGGAAATCTGCAGATAGAAAGCAGTATAGTATAGAATTGTATAGCAGTATAGAATAAATAGAATTTATGCCCAATTCAATTTAAATTATGCCACATTCAATACTATTTATGTCCAATAGGTTACCCAATAGTAGCAACTGTAGTTGCAATATCTTAACAGTTTTTAAAATTTGTCTGAGTCCATTCACAGGTTAAGTTAACTGTGTTTAAGTGTCTACATGTGTCTATCTGAAAGTCAAGAGCCTAAACTTCCACCTAAGTCAAGGGAGATGTAGGGCTCAAACCTATGTCTTTTCCTACAAAATTTTCTGTTCATGGGTGGGTGATGTGAGATAACCTGCCTAGCCTCCAGTTGCTGCTGTGAAGAATGCAGATTGTGTTCTATCTGCCATCTCGCTGTGGATACCTAAAGGTGTTCATTTCCAAAGCACTAGGTATCTAACCATCAACTGGAATGTGGCCACTGCTGTGGCTGTTTGTGGAGCACTTGCCTTGTGAGGAGATGCTGAGGAAGCTGTGTGTGTTCACTTTGGAGAAGGGAGATGGTTTTGGGGTGGCCAAAGCACAGCGCCAAGGAGGTAACTGAGGACACACAGCCAGCAAGAAGCAATTGTTTCAGCAAAAGCTGAAACAGAGAGGTTCAGCCTGGGTATAAGAAGAATCTTTTCCCCATGAGGACACTCAGACATTGGAACATGTTGTCCACAAGGACTGTACGGTCTCTAAATGTGGAAATTTTCAAAACCCAACTGGATAAAGCTCTGAGCAACCTCATCTTGCCTCTTGGGTGAACCTGATTTGAGCAGGAGGTTGCAATGGAGACTTCTGGAGGTCCCTTCCAGACTGTATTATTATTATTATATTTTATTACCATACTAACTATATTTTATTAGTCATACTAACATACATTTTGGATATATTTCAAAGTTCAAATGTATCTTGAAACTGCCTAAAATGGATGCTGTGAATAATCTATGTTGGTTAAAAAAAAAAAAAAAAAGTAAAATAAAGATATGTAGGAAATAAAAAAGAAATATCACAAAAGCAAGTCCTTCTTAGAATAACTCAGTTTGGCAATAGAATCTGAACATTTATTTTGATTTAAAAATGTTAACAGAATTTTAACTATCTGGTTTGCTATAAAATGTAAAATGAGACCATTATTTTTGCTGTAATATCTGAAATTATTTGGTTAACTGCAGAGGAGCACTAATTAATTATTTAGCTAGTGTGAACAGCTAGTACAAAATGGACTGCTGTATATAGGGCCAGAGAAAACTCTGCAGCCTCATTTAATCCCATTAGAATTTTGTTGTGTAGACACATTTGTATGAATCTCTGGAGAAGAGAGACAAATGGAACTAAGGAGCTTTTTTCTTGATAGCAAAGGTTTACAGCTAGTAAACTAACTGTAGTTTAGTAGTTTTAGCTAAACTAGAGTTTAGCTAAACTAGCTAAAACTACTCTAGCTAGTACAGCTAGCATTTACAGTTAGTGTTTTTGTAGTAACTTTGCTTAGCAGCTGTAAGAAGCAGAACAAGTTGCAGATCTGTTGCAGTACTGGTTTCAAGAGTATAGACTATGCGTGGGTGACAGAATGAAGCCCTAGATCTCAACTGACAGCTGCTTTAGCTCGTCTTTATGCTTTTGTGTTTGGGAGTCTTTATGTAAAACTGAACTCCATCCTCTTTTGCAAACACATGTGGCAGTAGATAGCTTTCATCCAGCAGGAGGGCAGTACTATTAGTCATTAATCAAAAGTGTAATTTGAAAAATAGTCCCATTTCCTTAGAAAGACCATCCAAATTCAAAATGAATTAATGGTCTGGGCAGAAATGTATGATTCTGTAAAACAGTGTAATTATAGAGAATGCAAAATTCAAGAGCACTTAATTCATGGAATGATTATATTTTACTTCAATATGTAAAATGGTGTTACATGTGCAACATGAGTTTTCAATTATACACACAGTATGGGTAATGGGTTTGTAAAAATGCATTTGCATTATGAACATTTTTTTCACACACTTAGGAATACAGTTAGCCCAAAATTAAAATTGTTGTATCAACATTTTTCCTGCCCTCCCAGGCTTATCAGGGCATGTATTTTTATAGTTTAACAAGCTTTCCTATTAGATTTTGAAAAATGAATCTGGTTATTGACATACTTGAAGCATATTCAATTAGTCTTGATTTGGTGTATTTGATTTAAAGGTTTTAGATTATTTGTTCCATGTTCTAACTTGACAACTTAGAAATGGAATGAAATTAACCTGTCAGGAAGGATTAATGAACTGATTTTGTTCACTAGTTTAGATGATTTAAAAGAATTCCACTGCAGCTGGTCTTGCCACTGAACCAATATTCTTTTCTGAAAATGGATTAAAGTTGATGTTACCAAATTCTATACATTCATATGCTAATTAACATTAATTTACCTTTTGGGAGGGATAAATATGTTGAGCAGGGAACTAATCTGTAGTTTAATTAAATTCATGTAGTTTCTTGTGTTAAAGAGTGAGCACATTCATAAATTTTTAGTACACTCATCAAATACAGATAAACATAACTGATGGACAAAACAACTAGTAGAGTGTTAATTAAGCCTGTTTTTATTGCATCAAATATCCTGTAAGCCTATGTCTCACACATAGTGCAGAACTATTAATTAATAAGATGTGTTTCACTTGAGAGGCTTAGTGAGCATGTCAATCTGAAGATGCTTCTGTAGAATGTTAGTAAGCTATGAAAGATTCAAGAATTTCAAAAGTTTGAAAGTTTTAAAAATTTCAGCTCAATTGAGCTCAAGCTAACTCCAGCTTTAAAAACCTGGTAGAAGGCATCAATGGAAGGAGCAGGTTTCAGTGTGCCTGAAATTTGTCTCCATTTCTCCCCACCTGAGACTCCAGCTGAGAGGGAGCAGAGGCAGTATACATGCTGTGGAACAGCTCTTGTTAGGGAACACATTTGCTCAGATTACTGAGGTATCAGAACTTTAAATTATATCTACATTGTTTACATTAGAAGTTTACCTACATTACTTTTCTTCTTTCTATCAGGAAAGCATTTGCAAATGTTAACTATGATAGATTTTACTATAATAGAAATATTAGCAATAAATTTCTGCAAAATGTGTTAGTATTTGGATTAAATATTTAGAAGTCAATCATCTGCCTATTCATGGGCAATCTATAGCTGACATGTACATGCAAATAATATGTTACACTTTATCCACCTAAATTTACTGATTTCATGGAATTTTTTATCTTTGACTGAGGTAATCGACTGTCTTGACTGAGATGGCCCAGTGATTAATGTGAAATAAGTATTCTTTTCTCTCTTAGATAAATTAACTGAAGACTTCACTGTTTTCAGGGGGATAGACATAGTCAATCAGTTGGTTACATGCATAGGTTATTAATATTGAGATTGATGTCTAGATTCTGTTAATGTTTGTACTAATTTGGTTGTGATATGGAGTAAGGCACAACTGTGGTATAGAAAAGTGAGGAAAATACTGTGAGACTGGACAGAAGAAAGGAAAACTAGTGGAAACTAACATCTGAACTATGAGGTCTGACTGAGAAGTCAACAGGGAAACATTTTATCATGTAAAGAATATTTACTGCTACTTCACATTACAGCCTTTTGTGCTGCAACTACTTTGTTTTTAACAGGAATTATTATTTTGGCATTTATTCTTGTGGTATAGCCATTGCTTAAATTGTGAAAAGGAGGCAAATTTCATTGTTTGATTTTCTAGACAATGCTGAATTTTACATGAGGCGGCAACCAACCTTGCAACAAAAATTGTGAAAGTCTTCTACAGATTTGAGAGAGCAAAATTGGATCTTTAGGTTTTGTAGCTACTAAAGAAGGTACTTTTCAGTTCTTTATAAAACATCGTGTATATCAATAGCTCTGTATAGAAAAATGCTTGAGTGCTTCAGGGCACTATCTTCTCTTCTACTGTGAATTTTACTGTTGAATAAACTATTCATTTTACTTCTTGTAAGCCTTGTAGTTTAATGAGGGATAGTTTAATTATTAGGGCAGTGGCTGTAAGTTCTTTAAAAGCTGCAAGTCAAAACATTATTTTACTTTCTTTTAACTTACATGACAGCAAATATCTTTTTGTGTGCAGCATGTTGCATTTTGTATTGGAGTGGTCTTTTTTAAAAAGGCAATTCTTTAAGTAACTTCAGTGTATTGACAAATAGTCAAGATTAACGATCATTAAAACAATGGCTCATCAGTGTCTTATTCCCGCCATGATATATTTTTGTATTAACAAGGAAAATCTAGTTCCCTAATGAGGACATTTCTTAAAATTAGTGATTTCCCCAGACCACTATGGCTTCTGAATATATCCTCTTTGGTAGATTCTACAATTTTTAAAATATAAGTTATCCTCATTATTTAATTGAAACAAAACGCAACAGATATCTATAATATTTCTACACATTTTGCTAATGAAGAATGCATCAACTTTAGCCAAGACAGCTTCTGTGGCTGAATCTATAAGAAAGTGTAAGAAACTGGTAAGGATTCACCAGCAATTTGCCATAAGATTATGACTGTATTTAAATTATAGGCACCTTAGTAATAATACTTTATCTTCAGTAATCATAGGTTATTAAAATTGCTGGAAATGGACAAAAATAACTACTTAAAGCTTATCTGACTTGTAATGAAAATTTCAGTTTCTATACAATGAATGGAAATCTTTTCTAATCCTGGTGTGTTACCCCTCTGATGTGATTTTGCATTCTACAATGTTCAGTTCTCACTGGACTTTCCAATTACTTTTGCAATGGCCAAGTGCCTTTTTATCTACTTTTAACTCTGAACAAACAGGAAACATAGAAAATGGACTTGTGTTTGATGTTACCCTGGATCAAACTTATGCAAATGGGGACTCCCTAGGGGTACCTGCAACTTGTCATTTCTACTCTAAGCCCACACAAATCATTATCTAAAAGCTGAAGACCTTCATCAATCATGGCAGATCTTGCCTATGATTCTGACCCGGCAACTCCATTCAGTTCCCTTGCTTGCCTACTCCGTACTACCTTCACTATCATCATCATTACTATTACATATTCCCACTGTGGTAGTGTGAAAATGCCCCAAAGAAAGATTTGTGCTAGATATACAAACACAAGGCAGGATGTAAGTGCTTCCTCAAACAAGGCCCAGACAATCTTCTTCTGTTTGTCCTAACTGCCTCCTTACTGAATTATATTTTTCACTCCATGCAAAATTTATACATCTTAGAGTGTTTAAAGTGTTTCGCAATTACACTAGGTACTTCTGAAGTGATAGAATAATCTGTACCCTGTAACAAGGTCAAGCTGAAAAAAAAAAAGCATTTGGATGATTGATTTTGTGCTTATCTTAATATAATGATTCTGAGGTATATCATTTTTCTATTAATACCAAATTAAGGGTTTCAATGTGGTTTTACTGTGGGACTAATTAGATGTGCAAAGTTAAATATGTCTGAAAGTTTTCTCAGAATCAAGGCATTAATCTTTGCTTTTTAAATTTAAATCATTTCTGCATTTTCTTATGTTGCAAGCTCACTTAGCATCAGGATTATGAAAATGGAGGTCATGCTCATATACATGCAGAAATACCAAGGCCTATTATCCACAGCTTGAGATTCAGTGTTTATAATGTGTAAAACAGCAACTAAAAGAACATCCCAGCTGTACAAGCTTTTCATAAAGGGAAATAATCAAAGTGTTTACTGTTTCTTAATTTTTCTTCCTTGGGATCTGCAAAAAGACAATGCAAGAACTTAGATAGATAGATAGAGCTCCTTCATTAAAATTGCAAAGGTTCCTAGGGCCAAGAAAGCAATTTGTGAAGGCACAGAGGTAAACATTTTGCACAAAGGAAATTAATAAAATGTCCCCTAGTGGCTCGAAAGCAGGGTTGCTAAAATATTTTCTTCACTGTGCATGGAATAATGAGGTCACCACAGCAAACAGAGAATTGTACAGTTGGGTCACAGTGGCACAACGGTTCAGAGCTTTCAGCAGGGTCTAGCAGCTTTTTGCACCTCCTCCCACTGCTGTGATGTCCTGCGGAACAACTCTCTCCAGCCCCGGGCCTGTCCCATGAGGATGCTGCCATAGTTATAGGAATAAAAAATTGGAGGAATGCTTCTGTTACTGTGCATGAAACACTAGAGCTTTACAGCCAAGAGTCAAATGCATGGCTTCCAGTGGGAAAAATCTCTATTAGGCTTCTTACTCCTTCCACTCCACGGGTAAGTATATTTCCCTCCATTATCTTACATACATATTCTAAATGAAACACACATTCTGTGGAGCAGAAGCCATCAAAAATACTTGCAAAAGTGCAAACGACTGAAATAAGACAATATCTACAAAGTTTGATCAGTAAGGAAACAAAGAAAAAATACTGAATATCAGAAAAACATGTGATGAATCTGAGAGTAAAAAAGCTCCAGCTCTACTATCAAATGTTTGCATAAAATATTGCATGTTGAAAATTGAAGCTGCTGAAGTGTGTTTCTTATCAACACAATTACTAATATATGAAGGATCATAAAAGGCTTACTTTAAATCATATATTTCATCTTCTAATAAAATTATGCCCAAATAGATTTTTTTTCTACAAAATGTGAGTAAAAATAAAGTTCATATTAAAAGACTTGAAATTCTGTTCATTACCATATGCATGTTCTTGCATGACAGAGACTTTCTCATGAGATTTTCTCATTAAAAAATGTGCAGTGTTTTTATTACTTTACATATCTTTGGCTTAATGACTTTAATATTACCTAGCAAATAAAAAAGAGAAGGAGAAAACTAGGTATAGAATACTGTGACAGCTTGTTTTTAACTTGCTGTGGAACCTGCTGAAGATCAGGATTCAGCGCTCTGAATTCTCGCTTTGCATTTTGGATTGAGTTTCCTTGGACAGAACAGCTTCAGCTCAGAATGCTTTATAAGTCCAAGCTTTCTCTGAAGTCATGTTAACTGGAACAATTAGTAAATTGTGTCAAAGAAATTCAGACTAGTAGTGATGGACTTTCTTTTTAGTAGCTGCATTTATGAACAGTCTAAAAATTGCATTGGTAGGGGGAGGTGTTCAGTTTTTCCTAGAAGTGAAAAACACTCATTTGGCTAGAATATTTCTGTTTACCCATTCATTTCCCTTTTTGCATGCCTAGCTGCAAGTAAAGACACTAAAATCTGAAGTATTGCTTTGCTTCCTTCGGTTTGGCTTATTATTTTCTTGCATTTTTGCTTGCTTTAGTTGAAATTTTTAGTACAACCCTAATCATATTTTCTCTGGCTTTGAAGAGAAGTGTTCAATACTACAAATCGGTGAGTAGGCAGCTGTTATATTGCCATGGAACGTAATAGCGTGGTACGTATTTGTAATGAAAATGTTTGGTTAACAAGAAGGTCAAAGAAGCAATTAGGGGAAGAATACAGTTCTATTGCGTGCTGTATACTATTTGACTACAACACAAACTGACACGAGGGTGAATTCTGCTATTGAAATCGCAAAGGTGACCTAGGGCACTCTATCAAGCTTAGTTTGACCCTGACAGCTTTTGACCAGCTATTTGTTGTCATATCTTTCTGACTGAACAAGATGACAAATACACACAAGACCTTATTCCCAAATGCTGCATTCTGTGAAGGGAGGCAGATCTTGACCTTTAATTGGTAGAGGTCTCTGGGTCTTGTGACTCCACATCTGCTATCTTTATTGTCTTGTATTGGACAGTAATTCTGTTAAGTACCATAGCAGTATGTGCTCCCAGAATAGTAAAACTGCAGTTGCCATTAAATGGCATCAGAAGATACTATTGCACAATACAGCCCTTTTCTGTTTTTTTTTTTTTAAGAGATTGCCTTGACTTTACAGAAGAGATGTTTTATTTGTTGTAATAAGCCTTTAATGTTTCGTGTTATCCTGTATTGATATGGGGGCCTAACCATGATAGAATAACTGAAAGATTTGGGTCCAGTTTGAAAATAGATAAGTAAATAGATAGGAACTTTATACAGGTCTATAATATTTGAATAAATATATTTTGTATATTCTTAGAGAAATAATTTCATGAAATAGCCTTTTAAAGAGAAGGAAGAAATTTATGATAGCTTTTTGAGACACTAGGTAAAATGAGAGCAAGACTTGGGTCTATTTTTTTGCTATAAATGATGAGAATTTTTCATTTACATTTTAGGAGCTCTAGATTGGGCAGATAGTATACTTACTACAGAGGCTCCACTGTATCATTTTCCATCAAATAAAAAATTAGTGAAGCTATGAAATGTCATTTATGTTCTTGATTTCCCTGTCTTGTATTTTCTTATGCATACTTTGAGATACGTATGTGCAGGTATGTGTCTACCACTACTTTGCTATTCTAAATACTAGCAGTCTACAAAGTGCAAACTGAGAAAACCTATCTTAGAGCAATTAAGAACTGTAGTAAAACTCATCACTGGAGAGCTTATTAGTGGAAAATAGGCAATCAATTAGCAAGACAGTAATAGAAAATAAGTTATAAGTTACCACATAAGGTATACAGCATTAGTAACTTCATCCTGTGTGGCTTCTCATTCCTACTTAGGCCCTGATAAAGTCTTTCATTGGTGAATTGACTAGATGCAAGTCCTGCAGCAATCTTGGTTCCTTTGGTCTTTTGGTTCTGACATGTGCACAGCCCCTATAGGATGTGAAAGCGGTGGTACCATGGGTTCTCTGATCATAGGGAGAAGGTGTTTTCAAGGTATCACTCAAGTGCTGTTCAGTGCCACAGTTTCTGGCTTTCTGCTCACACTAGGTCTCTCTTTTGCCTGGAAGGGCCCTCATCAGTACATTTTATTTGCCTGGTGCATCTTGGTTGGTGTTTTCTGACCCAGCTGCTCAACTATCAGCTTTTATTGATCCTGCTTTTAGCTGCCTGGTACCTCCTTCCATTTCCATGGTTGTTCCCCAGGCTGCTGCCTCTGGCTAGGGACTCGTTACTAGTCTTGTATTGGTTTATACACTCAAAAACTCCATCACTGGGTTGCTACTTCTCCATATCCATGGTATCCATGGCATCCATATCCATGACATATCCATGGGTGGTGTTCCTGCGCTACCTATCTCATTTAGACAGAAGGACAGACCTATTAATATGTGCATAACAGAATATTAACATGTGCATTACAATATATTATGTGAAAGAATGTAGACTTATTTGATATGAAAAAGTAGCTGCATTATTTAGGTTGTGGTGAATCATTCAAAAAGATCTCATAAAACACTACTTCAGACATTAATAGAAATCATAGGAAATTTGAACATCCCGTTGCTTCTCATTTCAAGCAATTTTAAAGCAAATTATATAATGATTAATGGCACTTATGGTGAAAGAATGTCTAGTGAATGCTGTGTAGTGAGCACTGTGTATTTTTCAGGATGTAGCACCTCTATGGAGTCCTTAATTATGTAGTTGATTTTAGAAAGCCTATATGGGGCTTAGTGTTATTGTTTAGTAAGCTTTTCTCAGGCTGTTTAACAAAGACATTAATAGCAGCAGAAGAATATAAAATGCTTGGATAGTAAAACTCCTTATGTGCTGAACTTTTTCAAGGTATTACAAAAAGTAGTGTCAGTTAAGTAATACAGAGATACCTGCAGAGAAAGATATTAGAAATACAGAAGAAAACTATAATGAGAAGGAAGAAATGCAAGAAAAATATAGTCTGTAAAACAAATATTTAGCAGAATGGAGAAATCCAGAAAGCAGAAAATAAGGCATTTGTTTGCAGCATGAAAAGAACTTGAAACTAGAATTTTTGTGTCATCAGAAATGCCACAATTCTTATTCCAAGTGAAAGCTATGGTAACTGTCTCGATGAAGTCTACACTGATGAATATTCTGTAAATAGTAATCATTTGCAATTATTCCTAGTAGTTGGATTTTATGTTAGTTATTTTATATCTTTGTGTTCTATTACTTGTTCTATTACAATTACTTGTTCTATTACAATTGCATTTGGTCCAAGGATGATGTGAAAGGAATCTTCTGCTCCAGCAGTTTGGCTTCTCATCCCAAGTAAAGCTGCATGAAAGTAATTAAAACTTCCAAACTTTGTAAGGCATAAAAATGTTCGTTTTTTTTTTAATTAATAATTAAAGAAATAAGATAATTATGTCTTCTGAACATACTACCTGCCTATGAATGAACCCCTAGGGATTTTTGTTCTGGAATATTCAGGACTTTATTCAGTTGCCTAAGGATAGATTTCTCTTTTCTGTCTGAGCTAGCCACATGGGGCTGGTTGATGTCATGTAAGACATCTCCTTGTGTCCCTCTAGAAAGGCAGCTGAAGGTTTCAGGTTATCTCATATCTCATATAGTCTAGTATGCCTGCATTAAGCAATTAGATTGTTTCCTCAGAAATTCTTAATGGAGCAACAATCATATTAACAAAGTTTCTTAAAGCAATATTAGGGTATTTTTCTACAGATTCTGATTTTATTTCCTTTTTATATGCACTCAATAACACAAGATGACCATAAGAGTAGGGACTCCCACACAAGTGTGTTTGTGTACATGGAAGTGCACTGGTCAGGATAGGGGTCATGTCGAGAAAGATGGGTTTAAGGTGGGATCTTGCCAAGATCTGAAGACCTAAGTTGCCTAGAAGAAAGGCACTTTGGGAGCAGACTCCAGGAATAATTTGATGACACCATGGGTTCCCAACAGACCTCATTCCGAAAGCAAAGATATTCTTGCACAAGTGCTTGGGGTAACTCATGAACCGCCTGCTTAGTGCTCATTCAGGTCACTAGGAGAAGGAGTAGGAAGGTCTCTGCAACAGGAAAAGAAAAGCTAAGCTGGTCACATGTTTTTGTAATGCAATAGGTATGAGCCTGACACATCTATTTGTTCCAGATATGACTGGCCCAGATATTCTCATTGTATGGTTCAAACTGCCACATTAAAAAAAAAGTCATGTTTTTACACCTTTGTTGCTGAGATTCCAGGGTTTGCATAAGGTACAAAGCAATGATAAATCACACTTTCAGGATATGTCAGGCAACTCCTCACCTTCTAATTGTGCTTGAATTCATGTTAAAAAATATTACCATCCATCGCTTTATGTTTCCTTTTGGGTCATTGTCAAGTTTCCTGCTGTCATAATGTTAAGTACAGAATTTTAACAATTGCTAAAGCTCTAGCACATACCAGAAGGATCCTAGGGCAAGATTTGCCAGCTGTTTTCTAGTATATGAGATGCAAATATATGTTTTGCTGATTTGGTAGTATATTTCTAATCATGGAAATTCAGCTAGATCCCTAATAATCATCTTAGATGTGAAACTGAACCAGATTCTTCCTCTTCATCTCCTGTTTTTACCTTGTGTTTAATGTAATTTCCAAGTCATGTTATACCATGTACCAGGCCCTGGAATATAATCTGCTTTCTAGACTAATTTCCACACCATTAAAAATAAGGAATATAAATAATAATGCATTGGTGTTTCTCAAAAGCAGTTGGTTTTATGACTTAGTAGTCTTCCAAAATTTATATTAAGATGTATTTTTTTTCTGAGACAACCCTTTCAACTCTTTCATTTCTCTTTATATTCTTAACATCACTGCTCTGATCAATTTAGCCTGTGAGAATGAGTAGCTATAAGAGAGTAAGAGAGGCTGCCCTTTAACTTATGACCGGCTCCTGCTCCTTATTCCATTGTAGCACACATTATTCTGGCATTCAGCAGAAATCAGTTTAAGCAGCCCAGAATGGTTTTGATTTAAGATCAGCACTTAGAATAGCAGCGCAGAAACAAATTATAATATATGCTTTCAAGCTAGTTTAATGTCTTTCCTCTGCGCTGCAAGAAGTAAAATGTGGCTGCTTGGCATTCCCTGCCCAACTAGTGTTTTATGGTAATGCAAGAAGCTGAGCAGAAATGCTGCAGTGCTCTGTGTAGTCACCATATGTAAAGCAGTTTTCAGATAGTCACGTTTAGATGCTGAAACAGACACCCCTTTTGGCTGTGACTGATATTCAAAGATTATATAGATCGATATTTGTCTTGACTTTCTTTCACTTCACGTTCCCATGCTCTTTGCCACTTGCTCAGATGTTTGCAGACCAAGAAGGCATTTTTATTTTGCACCAAGAAGAATGCATTACTTCCTGTGATATTATTTCAAAAGGAAGTTTACAGTGGTTAAAATGTTTGGAATTTCCTCAATAAATGTTGGCAGCTTTAAGCATAGGAATTTGATGGTGGGGAGCCTGGCTCTGCTTGCCCTGCTCAGCAGTAGATCTGCCCTTTGGGAGGAGGAGGGTGCTGAGTGCCAGCCCCCAGGCCCTGCGAAGCATCTCCCCAGGGCCACCAGCACATAAAAACTGCCCTTGAAATGCTGTGCAGGATTGCACATATAACATATGAGTTATTAAGGTCACAGCCTCGTAGACAGAATTGATATGGCAAATAAAGAGGAAGACAGGAAAAACAGATGCTTTCCTTTCTCTTTAATCCTGCTCTCAATTTCTAGCTAATCAAAATCCCTTAATAAACAAGACCAATTTGGTGTATACAGATGTTCGATATCCACTCTATATCATCAGTGGTGCCTTGCTGATTTTATTTGGAGACCTTCACCACCTGTGAGATCAGAGCCTGGGCTCTAACCAGATGGTGGCATTGTAACATTGCAGCAGTTTCCTAAAGCTGTTGTATTTCACTGAGGCAATCCAGAAAGCTGTGACAAGCAGAGACTGCGTTTTAAAGTGGAATGACTGGAGAATATTGCACACATGAAGTGATGCTGGTTCATCTAGATCTGAGAAAGGGTGAACAAGTACAGAATTCTTTCAAACACCAAAAATAAATGAAATGCTGTTTTTAAAGAATAATCGGTAAGAAAATATAAGCAAGTACTGACAACCCTCTCTTTACAGTACATGCACACTGCTAACCAAGACATTCATGGAGTTCTGAGTGAATTAGGAGAAAATAAGGAAGCTAGGGGAAGGAGATGAATTACACTGCAAATATTATCCAAAAATGTGTTCCTTTAAAAAAAAAAAAGAGGGGGGAAGGGAATAGTATCATTTTATTATAACTATCTTACGCTACCTTGACTTCAGCAAGGCTTTTGACACTGTCTCCCATAACATCCTCATACGGAAGCTCCGGGACAGTGGGCTAGACGAGTGCACGGTGCGGTGGATCGAGGGCTGGCTGGATGGCAGAGCTCAGAGGGTGGTCATAAATGGGGCCGAGTCCAGCTGGAGGCCTGTGGCCAGTGGTGTCCCCCAGGGGTCAGTACTGGGCC
Source organism: Nothoprocta perdicaria (assembly GCF_003342845.1). NCBI lineage: Eukaryota > Metazoa > Chordata > Aves > Tinamiformes > Tinamidae > Nothoprocta > Nothoprocta perdicaria. Next base: position 1,000,729 of record NW_020454305.1, read on the forward strand.
CAGTGCTGTTCAATTTGTTTATCAATGACCTGGACGAGGGCACGGAATGCACCCTGAGCAAGTTTGCGGATGACACCAAGCTGGGTGGAGTGGCCGACACTCCGGAGGGCTGTGCTGCCATCCAGAGGGACCTGGACAGGCTGGAGAGTTGGGCAGAGAGGAACCTCATGAGGTTCAATAAGGACAAGTGCAGGGTCCTGCACCTGGGGAGGAATAACCCCAGGCACCAGTACAGATTAGGGGTGGACCTGCTGGAAAGCACCTCCACGGAGAGGGACCTGGGAGTCCTGGTTGACACTAAGTTAACCATGAGTGAGCAGTGTGCCCTCGTGGCCAAGAAGGCCAATGGGATCCTGGCCTGCATCAGGAGGAGCGTTGCCAGCAGGTCAAGGGAGGTGATTCTGCCCCTCTACTCAGCTCTGGTGAGGCCGCACCTGGAGTACTGTGTTCAGTTCTGGGCACCCCAGTATAGGAAGGACGTGGAGCTTCTGGAGAGGGTCCAGAGAAGGGCAACCAGGATGATTAAGGGAATGGAACATCTCTCGTATGAAGAGAGGCTGAGTGAGCTGGGCCTTTTTTCTCTGGAGAAGAGACGGCTCAGAGGGCATATGATTAATATGTATAAGTTCAGGAAGGGAGAATGCAGGGAGGAAGGGGACAGGCTGTTCTCACTGGTGGCCAGCGATAGGACGAGGGGTAATGGCCACAAACTGAAGCATAAGAAGTTCCGTCTCCAGGTGAGGAGCAGCTTCTTTACTGTTAGGGTGACAGAGCAGTGGAACAGGCTGCCCAGGGAGGTTGTGGAGTCTCCTACTCTGGAGGTCTTCAAAACCCGCCTGGATGCCACCCTGTGCCAGATGCTCTAGGTGTGCCTGCTTGAGCAGGAAGGTTGGACTAGATGATCTGTAGAGGTCCCTTCCAACCTTAAATATTCTGAAATATTCTGAAATACTATATCAACTTTCCTTTTTACAAGGAAAACCATAATCTGCAAACTGGGGCATAGAAGCATGAAGTGAAAATGTAATAATTCTAAACTTGGCTCTAACATGTTATTTTTCCGTCGTGTTAACCTTCTCTCCCTTTTTCTCCCTAGCTCTGAAGAAAACGAGATAATTCTGTAGTGCTTGCAATATTGTAATGACTAATTAGTTAATACATGTAAAAGGCACTGGAAAGTGCTGTGTGCAAACAACATGTTAGAATATTGTTCACAAATCTACATTGAACCACTGTTAGCCTTTTTTTTTAAAAAAAAAATCATATTTTGTACTCGTTCTTACTTGCAAGTGGTTAGTGTTATACTCACACTTGCTGCACTGGCCCTTGTACCCTGCTTTGCCTGGTTCAGATCCGTGATTTGACTCTATTCTCAAAAAAATACTCTCACCAGCAGTTTTTCTTTTTTACTGTTTTTTTCCGTGCTGATGAGAAGTGAAAAAATACTGCGAATATCAAAACCCAGTGTGGAATGAGAAAGCACATGGGTCTAAATTAAGCAAAGCAACACTGCAAACTGCAGACTAGGCTCTGATGACACCACTCGTGTGGAGCTGTGTCTTCTCTAAGACAGTTTTCTCTAAATATTTTCTAAACAATAATTGAACCTTAGGCATAATGTGTGAAGCAGTCATAGTTGCCAGCTCGTAGACATTTTGTGAATGGTGGGACTTTGTGCTGAAGTTGAATTTTTTAAGAGAGAAAAAAATCTGACTTCTTTAGCTAAACTTTAGCCCTGTCCTCTGATCAGCTGTCCACATTGCCTGCCTTTTTCTTAGAAGTCAAACAGCTAATGAAGGATACTCTAAATCAGGTAATACTTTGGAGGGAAAAGAAGGAAAAGGTAGGAGTGACCAGAGAGCGCCAAGCAGCTGTGAGCAACTCAGTCTATTTTGCATGACTTTCTGTGGCCTATGGCCTCTTTTATCCCCTTCTGCTCTCTCCAGTGGCCCATGGAAAGGTGTTTCATGCAACAGAGGCTTCCTTCAAAGCCAAAGAGAACATCATGGAGGGGTGGAACCACACTGAGGAGAGGGAATAACTCAGATGGAGGCTGAAGGAACAGGATTGACTTTGAACCTGTGAGGAAAGATCCATGGCAGAGTGAAGGATAAGACTTGCCGCAGTGTGAAGGGCTATGAGAATAGGCAACAAAAGATTTTATTTGCTCATGTAGGCGCAGGCATGATGGACAGGAATAAAAGAAAATATGAGAAAACACAACATTTTATAAAATAGGATGAAATTTGGACCTACTGATTCTGGAAGGGACCGTTTTCTTGTTATGACCTCTTTCATGGTATAGTGATCCCGTGTGCAGGGGTTAAATCTGTATCTGTTTCTATGTTTATTGGAGTCATTTTGGATTTGCTGACAACTGAATTGCTACTCTCAAGCAAAAATTAATCTGAGTGAAAATACAATCAGTGTGAAACCCCACCCATCTTCACACAGTCCCTAAAGCCTCTGAATCCTGCTGGATAAATCTCACCAATCTTTCCAGGTGCCACAAACTGAGTAGTTCTATGAGATTTTTTCCCATTGAGTTATGGCTGTGACTTGTCCAGCCTACCTGAATTCACGGGATAAATGTGAGGTTTCTCTGAAAAACAGTAAGGCAGAACTAACCTATACCCATACTAAATGTTAGTCTTTTGGTTTGTGTTAAATGCATTAGCTCACTAAGCAAAAGGCATTTACTATGTGGAAGAGCCTTGAGGCAGTGATGATTATAACTCAAGATAACTTTGGAGAGAGGACAAGCCACAAAAATGGTGATTTTGGCAAGCAGCACTTTGGAAGGAATTGTGACAGACCTGGCTGCAAAACCTGGTAGATTTGGCCCTGGTTTTGTGCTTTAACTCGAGTACAACAGCATTTCCCTCATAAATCACCCTAAAAGGAAAGGAAGCAAAAGAAGGGACTAGCATATGGATCGAGTTTTACCATTGATTTCAAAAGCAGCCCATGAAGCCTATATTATATCTGAAGGTGAAAGCTCGCCACTTGTTCAGCATTTTGTCTGCTGTTGTCTGTGCAGGCCAGCGTTATGTGAAGCATGGGCCTAGCTGGGACCCAGGTGTTACTTCTGACTAAAAGCCTCTCTGCTGGAACTTCTTGACTCATTTCCCTGATTACAAAGACAGCAGGTGTCAAACACATCAGGAAAAGAACAAAGGACATTATCTATCCATACTTAATTAAAGGCATAAATGCACTCAAGCCTGGCTGGCTGAACCAGAAGGCCGTTAGGGTGATAGTATTTTAATTTATTTTAACTGTGCAAGAGGTAATTTAAGTTGATTGTTGAGGACAATGCAGTTTAAATATAAAATTATTTCCCATTCTTTTGATTACTTCTATTTTGATTTCTTTTAAAGGATTGTATTTGGATTTCCTTATAGTTTCTTTCTTTCTATAGCTACCTTTTTTTTTGTGAATATAGGACATGACACACATTTAATATACACAAGGTAGCCTGATAAATATGCAGTATTATATCATGTTAGCTTTAGTTTAAATGTCATTGAAGGAACAGACTTTCAACTTCACCACCTTCAGTGGTTATATTACTGGATTTTTTAACACTTTAAATTTTCTATTACACAAATCCCATCTATTCATCAAGTAAAAATCTAATTGTTCATCCTGCTGTTTCATGTTCTTCATGAATTCATTCTCGCTTTTAGTTCTGTAAAGATTTTTAGCAAAAAGGAGTAGGAAAAGAGATGTAACCTGTGTTTATAAAAGGCACTTAGGCATGTTCCAATGAAAATGACTGTCATGTGTTAGTAGTTTAACCTTATCCTAATAATTGTATAGAAGATCAGTGATTTTCACATCTGCCTTGTAAATTTTTCACCAATTATCTTTAGAGAGAAGCATGCCTGGAAAATACATATCCTAGCAAAAAAAAAAGATAGAGCATGTATAATTTTAGCATATTTGTATTTCTCTATTAAAAGAATTAAGATCACTGCATATTGTGGTTTATGTAATCTTCCAGTAACTCAGAACCATTATGTTATGAATAGTTTTATAATATTAAGAAGGATCTGTTTTACAGCAGGGTGGGGGATCAAGGGGACATAATGGTACAATAAGGCTAGCTAAAAACTAGTTGTGACATAGGAAATACTGCTAAAGATATCTCCTTCGTTTGTAGTAGAGAATGTAATGCTTAATCTGCTCTCTTAAGATGAGAACTACACTCAAAGGCACGATCTGAGGCTTTAAGATGCCTTGAAAGTGACAATTATTGTATACATACACCTACTTAGCCTTTGGATGCCTATTACTTCAGTAGGTCTGTAATCCTCTCCTAAAGACCCAGATTATGATGCCTCTGCTTAACTTCAATAGTTCTTATGGAGATAAAACACCCTCTAAATATTTACTTTTTCATGCTTTTTACTACAGAAAAGTGAGCAACCTCTAAAAGTCACTGTCTTAACAACCACATTCAAATTTCTGTGAGCATGCTGGAAGGAATCTCATTGACTGCAAGCTTTGAATCAAATTCTAATATTATGTTATTAATTTGCAAAAATATTTTAAGTATAGCATTAAAAACTTGCTTATATCAAATCCTAGTAGCTTATGCAGTACTCAAGCACTTGCTGAACTTATTTTCCAAAATTAAACTTTAACTCAGAGTCAAGTGATGTGAGGCATCTTCAGTGAAAACTTTATAGGTAGAGTGTCCTAACACACAAACTTCGAGGCTTTCAAAGAATTTGCACAGGTTTAATTTGACCAGTCTCTTATCCAAATTTAGTAAAAAGTTGTAGTTACCATACATCAGAAAGAATTTTGGTTGCACCTCACTTAGAGGAATAAGTAGAAGGAAAACAACAGGCTTGTCACTGAGGTGCTGTAGCAAATATTGCTAAAGATATTCCCTTCATCCGCAGTAGAGATGTTCTCTTGAGATGAGATTGCACATATGTGTTGTTTTAGTAAGTTTAAATAAGTTGACTCTATATACATATTTTACACTTGAATAACTCACTGGATTTCTAGAATTGTGCATGAAGTGCAAATAGTTTATGTAGTCAACAGCATATTTTTCTTTTATTGATGAGTGTCTCTGCAATTTCTGGTTTCTTATATTTTGCTCTGTTTTTAAAATATAATTTAAGGACCTTGATCCAGGGCTAGCTGCTCTTGTGAAAGGTGACAGTACTTTTCGGATATGTCAAGATCTTGAATGCAAAGTGGGGAAGGAAATAACAGCATCATATGCAACTATAGTCATAAAGTAAACCTTAATAACTCATGCATCAAAACATAAGCACAAAATCCCTAGAGAGAAAGTCTAGGCAAAGTCCCTAGGCAAAGTGCTTCTTGGAGCACGGCGGAGGAAAGCAAGGCTAAACGTTATGCTTCTATTCAGAATAGAAAAGCTGTGTGAAACTGCAATGGAAAAAAATATTCATTTGTTCCTCACTTGGAATAAATTTCAGTCCTCAGACGCTTTGCTTGAATGCAAAAAGTGACCACAGTTATTAAAAAGAAATCCAAAATAAAAACCCCTAAAGATTTCTGAAATGGAGTTTCAGAAGAACAGTGAATCCAGTAAGGCGATAAACAACATGCATTAAACTCAACCAAGATAAAGGTTATGACTAAATTTTCCCACTAGGGTGCCTATGGTTAGCCAGCTGAAAACATATTTAAGTTAATCTCTAAGGCCACAGTTCAGAAAAGCTGTTCAGTATATACCAAATCAATTCCCATTCAGGAAGAACTTATGCACAACCCCAAATTTAAGCATGTATTTAAATCCTCTTGATCTCAATAGAATTTAAGTACAGATCTAGTATTAAACATCTGTTTAAATTTTCTCTCAAAGAGGGAGACTGTCCATCATGGAGACTCAAGTTTAAAGCTATTAATTCTGTGTGTTCCTTTAATTTGTGCAAATTCAAATGACAAATAAGGAATTTCCCTTATGTGGAAGTTTTTATGATCACATTATACCGCAGTCTGTTCCAATAAATAACATTTTAACAGTTTTCCATTCAGCAGTTAAAATGTTTGGTTATATGAAGCTGAGCAGGACCCTGGAAAATACTTCTGGAAGGGCGGCTGCTCTCCATGTGATTGATACTTTCCAGTGTGCATCGTGCGTAGGGGCCTGTTCTCTGATCTGCATTTCTGCAAACAAAAATATCCCTGGTATAAAGCTATGTGAATGGGTTTTATCTCACTTATCTTTAGTTGTTAAAAAATGTATGAAAAGGCTTAACTGGCCTCCCTATGTTTTCTTTGTAACAAATGGAGAGGCGAGGGCGTTCTTGGAGGATGATTCACCTGACCTGGCTTAGATAACTACGTTAAGATGTGGTAAATTGCCATGGGGAGCTGAGGGCAGTTACTTATTTTTCTCTGCACAGTGCAAGGTGATGTAAAATGATGTGTTTAGACATCCTCCCCTTAGTTGTCTAAATATGGCCAGCTAACTCCCATTTCATGTGCATATATGTACATTGTCACAATGCTGCATATTTGAGATGGTTGTTAGCTTTGTAATATGGAAGTAAGAAACACAAGTTTGATTAAATATATATATATGAAATGTCTGTATTTAATTTGCTTGATGCTTTCTGAATGTTATATGCTTCTAAAATTCTGAATGCTGGGAATTCCTATTAAACCAATGGCATTCATCAAGTGTATGAAGAAATAATTCTCTGCAGGTTAGCTATAACTTGTCTTTTAATGAAATGCTAAAGTTTTGTCTTGTTTTCTCTTTTTTCCCTGAGATTTTATGAATATTAAGTTGGTTTTGCTTTGACTAATCTCATATCACGGTGGACATCATAGAAAACTAGGCTCTGAATGAAGCTGGATTTTCCCATTTTATTGTCTATTCAATGAAACTATTGGTGCTTGAGTATTACAAAATACCCACTCCTGCATACTGCATACAAGAAGTGTGTGTGCCTCTTAGGTGAATGGGGAGGCGTGCACTTAAAGCAGTTCATCATTTTCACCTGCTAGTCTTAGATTAATCTTCCCTCTCTAGCCTTGTTCTGATGATGTTCAAAATCAGAGCCCAGTGTACTTACTCGTACATCCCTATATCCATTATAATGATATGACAATTTCTTTTAGGAGCCTTGAAGCACAAGTGTGATAAATATATTTTCTTTCCCTAAAGGAATCAATTAATCACAGAAGTCAGAGATCAGTGAATCTATTTTCCCCCTTCTTGCAAGCACAGGATATATGCACTCATAACCTATCTTGTATTAAATTTTTACCAGCATCTCAATAAGTATGAAAACATTGACCTGTCTGGCTTACAGCAGAAGAGTTTAGTCTTTTAATGCTGCCATTCCTTTAATTGATAGGTGCTGTTGTTTTAAGGCAATTAGCTTTAATACAAGAAAGTGGCGAGAAATACAAAAATGCCTCAAGTTCAGTTGTGAGATTTATTTAAAAACAAGACATTTCTATCTCAGCTTTTCAGGATATGTATTTAATCTGCATTTTCTGCATTTGTTTAGGTGCAGTCCTCAACAACACTGTTATTTATTTGTGCCTATAGTGTTATGTTATTTATGCCTATATATATACAAACTAAATAAAATCAGATTTCCAGATTTCAAGGTTTCAGGTATAGTGATTTGCTTCAGTAGTGCATAATCATGAGTTAATTTTTTGGTGATGAATTGTCTTCTGGCAATCTCACTTCTGGCGAAGTATTTTATTCTCCACTCCTAAAAGTTAAAATGGATTTTGCATTTTATGTAACTTATATTTGGGAGGAATATATAAGAAGTATGGAGGCACTGTAGTGTGGTATGTAAGCTGAAGTCTCTTGATAAACAGTGAGTATTCAGAGTTGCTAAAGGGAGGAAAGCATAAGGAGAGAAAAGAAATAAACAGGCACTCAGATTTAGGAAGAAAGAGTAACATCGGTGCATGCAAGCATGATTCTGGAAAGTCAAAGTAAAATGTAGCTTAACACTCTTACGATCACCAGCAACTGATGTCCAAATGCTGTAATAAAGTCAAGTTTGGCTTTCTTGACTTTAGAATACTGGGCTGGTGATCTTTAAAATTCTCATGTCACATGTAATGCCTCCTGTAGGAGAATGTTACCTTCACAGAAATGCTATAAAGTTCTTCATTTTCAGAGTTAGACTTAATGATTACCATTTTTTTTTTCTGTTTGTCTCCAACAAGGACCCTTCTGTGTCAAGCATACTGTTATATGAGGGTTCTCAACAGATCAGTCAGTGACTCGCTGGAGCTATCCACTTTGCTGGCTATTGACATTACTCCTCTAACTACAAACCCGATCTAGGCATTTTGAAGCATTTGTCACATGAGATTAAATCTATTTTACATGTTGAGTTTGCAGGACCAGGCATGTTTTACAATATCAATTCTTCTGGTATCTAGTATCAGCATTTTCCCTGGAAAGCAGAACTGATATGCTTTCCCACATATATAAGATTTTTTTTTTTTTTTTAAAGCTTGATTCCTCCATGCCAAATACTGGATTTTCTTGCATCGAGGCAATTATGAAATTCTAAACCTTTGTACAGTTCAAAGAAATATTTCTGGGAAGCAGGCAAACTATGCTATGTTACTCACTGGTGTATGGGACTGACAGCTTCCTTGCTGTGTTGCAAGGAGCTGGAAGCTGGGAGAGGATGAATGGTTTCTGTCCAGGTTTGGCAGATATTGGACAGACTCTGTGGGAATTTTAGGATGCCGTTAGCACAAATGCTGCTGTCTAATAAACTAGAAGAACTGAGCCAGGGGTGTATGCAAAATGGGCATTTTTTTCTTATGGAAAGTGTGAAAAGGTGGAAAAATATGTGAGACAAAAAAGACTGCAGCTGAAGAGAAGATAGACTTCTTAGCACAGAATGACTTCTGTTATAACCAAAGACTGAAGCTGTTTTGTGTGGAAATGTTACTACTTGAGTGTGTAGAAGAGCCGTGACTCTTTGTGGTACAGCATCAGACATGTTTGTATTCCCATTGTCTGACTTTTGACATGTGCTAAGTAATATGTGGTCAGAAGAAGTCCATGCCTGCTTTACAATTTAGACGCTAGCACATATAAGTATCCTAGGTAAATATTTATGGATATCATCATAAATAATTTAAAATATTTCTGTATGTATCATCCCCTTTTAGTTAAAGCACTTACCTAAGATATCCAACTTGACTAATTGATCTGTGATTTTTCATTATACATTCAAGGAAATGCTCTCTATCTTGTTTGAATTACATCAAAGAATCACGATGTCATTCTTAGAATCTATACATTCTTTTCCAACTAGCTTCTGCAGTTTTTCATGTGAAAGTTGTAAAAGATTTTAACTTAGACAAATCATTGTACTTCCTTTAAAATAACCTCAAACATTTCACAAATAGTTGTTGTGGATCCCTGATCCAAACAAAAGGAAGGCTAGACCTTGTCAGGAAGATGGTGAAAATTTAGTACTGTCAATCCTCTGCACTCCAATAACACCCTTCCCGTTGCTCTCAGGAGGAAAACACTACTACCACACACACACACACACACACACTTTCACAAACTCCAAATCTAGAGTCCAGTCTGCTTCCCTGCAGATGGATAATACGGATGGCTAAATGCAACTGGGAAGAGTTCTTTACTCCATATGTTTTTAGGCAACCTTGGCAACAGCTATTCCTTCTGATTTGACCTATAACATAAACAACAATTATGAACTTGTTCTGTATACAATCAAAAACCCTGACAGAAATTGCTAGGTGAACTGGAAAACATTCCACCAATTTAACAATAGTTAGGTTTTTTTTTTTTTTTTTTTTTTTTGTGTAAACTACTGATGCTCGGAGGTTTTATGTACTTTCAAAAATATGTACATACAAAGTACAGATAATTTCTTCCAGGTTTGGTTATTTACTATACACTATTGTATTCAGCTAGTGTTGTGTTTAGTTAGGTCCACTGTTCCTTCTGACAAGAAAGTATTGACACTGTGCTTGAAACAACATCTCTGCTTAAGCAAAGTGATACCAGAACGGCCATGCCTTTTTATGAAAGGAATCTGGAAAACATAATCTTAAATGGAGAAACCAATAATATTGTGTAAAGGCATTCTAAGTAGCTGGCTTAAGCTTCTGATTACTGTGGATGCTAATTTTGCAGTGCTGCCAGGATTTTATGTTAATGTTATTGAACAAAAGGCTAAAGTATTTTTTAATTTAAAACTACTGAACTATAAAATTGAACTATTAGACTTGCCATGTGTTTAAGTGGACAAAGAGAATATTATGTCAAAAGCTCAATTCAGTCACCTTCAAGCTATTACACCATTTGAAATTTGAATCAGTAAGTTGCTGTTGCCTATTATTTTAGGCAGAAATAGCCTTCCCATGTTTCCCACCATTATCTTTTAAATAAACTTGACTTGTTACTGTATTCAATGATAAATATTAGGATAGTGAACTTCATATAAATCCGTTCCCCTGTTCTTCTGTGGTACAGTCAGCTTGCTCAAAGAAGTTATTTAAGGGTAGCCTAATTGCATAAAACAGAGAACTTGGATATTGACCGTAACCTTACGTGATGTTGTCATTCTACATTGCTTAGCAAGCACAGCAATGAGCGTAGTGTGGAATGCTCTGCTGACAGCTCATTCTCTTTCTTATCCTTACAATGAAGAGCATAGCTGGCATGGCTCTCCATGAACATTTTGCATGTGTGTATTGCTTCTGCCCTCTTTTTACTGTCAGAGGAGTTCTGAAGTCTGTAAGTGACATTGACTCAACTTACAAGACCGATTATGGAATAAGCGTGATGGCTTATTTACCTCATGCTACATTTGGGACAATTCAAGGAATGGAACTTGATTTTTAACGCTTTGGCATATGGTATCTTGTGATGTATTTTCAATGTGAGCTAAATCTAAGTCTTCTTAGAACCTGAGTACTGGCCTATGTAAAGGGCAGGAAATTGAGGAGTCTTCAACAACTGAGAGCCAGGAAGCAGAAGACCTCTGCAACTCTTACAGCAAACTTTATTTATGTTTATAGATAAGTGGCTCTATGCAGTTTTTAGGAAGTAGGGAACACTTGTGGGAGCAAACTGTGCCTCGTCACACGCATAGACCATTCTCTTCTGGCAGAACTTAATCATCAGGTACATGAAATGACTTTTGGGGTCTTCACCTGTGTCACAATCTAGGGAATGTAGCTTTAACAGGAAAGATATATACACATACGATTTTTTTAAAAACTCTGTCTCATTTGCTGCTGCATAATAAGTTTATAAAGAGACCTAGACAGATTGCAACAGTCACATGTGAAGATGGGGCAGTGAACTAGATGGATGCTTTAATCAAAACATTTGAGGTTACTATTGCATTCCAGTGGAGGAGAAATGCATTTGAGCACCATGTGTTCAACACTTGCAACCAAACAGCAGATGAAATATTTGATTCATTTGCAGCAGACTTTTGATTTGTTTCCAGAAAATTCTTGACTATTTTTCAGATGAGATCATTGCTAGAGTTGTTGCTGAGAACATATTGTGGCATAGGCTGAATGTTTTTCTTTCTGCAGTATTGCACGTCTTGTGCTCTTAAGGACGTATAGACTAGAAATATTTTCCTCTTCTCCTAGAGGTGTAAGCAGTTGAAGCAGTTGAAGCAGCATTACCCAAAGACTGGTATAGGGCATAAAACCTGCAGAAGACTAATTGCCAGAAGCTGGTGATTCATCCCTGGACAGTCTGTAGGATTTATGTGTTATCTACAGAATAGCCAGATTTATGGAAATTTGGAACTTTGAATCCAGAGTTCCATGTTGTTGGAAAGTGCTTTTCATTTTTGAGAGATTTGCTAAAATCAGCAAATGTACAATGTAGATACTCACTGCTTCTTGTGACTAGGAGAGAAAAATGGTGCTACTCAGCTCCCTCAGTTCATCCTACTTTGGGTTTGCATGATCTGTGTAAAAAAGATGATGCATCTTTCCTTTATGAGCCTGTGCAAGACTTGCATCTAATTGAGAGAAGATTGAGAGGAGATCTGATTATTATGTATAATGTGTGTATATGTATCATGTACATGAAAGGGGGAATGTAGGGAGGAAGGGGCCAAGCTCTTCTCAGTGGTGGCCAGTGACAGGACAAGAGGAAATGGGTATAAGTTGAAGCACAGGAAGTTCCATCTGCATGTGAGGAAGAACTTCTTCACCGTGAAGGTGACAGAGCCCTGTAACAGGCTGCCCAGAGAGGCTGTGGAGTCTGCTTATCTGGAGGTCTTCAAAACCCACCTGGATGCCGCCCTGTACTCTGTGTTCTAGGTGTCCCTGCTGGAGCAGGACGGGCTGGACTAGATGATCAGTGGAGGGCCCTTCCAACCTTAACCATTCTGTGATTCTGCGATTCTGTAATTATTTTGAGGAAAGGAAATTATAGGATAAAGTATGGTAGCAGAAAGTAAACTATAGATGTAGGCTGTAATTATTACATAACAAATGCCATGAAGAAGAGATCATATGATACAATAAAAAATTAAACAAAGTTCAATTAGAAGTGCATGTTCAAAGAGTCACTTCCTTTGTCCTAAAATTTCGTACACCACAATACATGAGTTAGTGAATTATAGTCATATAGTGCTAGTATCTCCTTGACATTTCGTTGTGAGAAGACAAATTTGTTGTGTTTTAGAGTATATTTAAAATACAGACAAATTCTTGTAAGGTTTATAAGATAATGGTGTGCAAATTGCTTTTCTTCCCACTTGCTTCTCAGTCAGAGTCCTAGGAAGATTCAACTGTTTGATTCTTACCTTTTCTTTGGTTGTCTCCCAAGGAAGAAAAGTGCAGTAAGAAGGGACAAAATATGATTATGCTTGATTGTAGATGAACATTCAAAATAGCATGGGTACATTCGGAGGTAAAATGTGACATAGTGGTACCCAAGGAGTTTGCCCATCTCTCCTGTGAATCTACAAACCTGGATTCATGGATTTGCAAACTCTTTCTTGGGCACACCAGGTGGTAGGGCTCAGACATTTGTCTCCAGTCAGCATGTCCTGTAAAGGCGTGGAATGTATAAGAACATATCTTGCCTGTCCCGTGTATGAGGATGGATTTATTTAACACTTTTATCTGGAATTTCAGAGCTTGTGAAAGAAAAATATCTGTGTTGAAACCAAAAACACAGGCATACAAGACAGTAAAAATGTATCATGTTGAAGAAGGTGAACAGAGGGATTAAAAAACCATAATGTTACTTCTTCACCAAGTAGCACCAGATGGCAGAGACTAGCAGGTCAAATTAGTTTCCTGCTGGGAAGAAAAAAATCAATGATTCAGAGCCATACTACTTTCTTATTTCAATTATGTTCTCTGCTTCCCAGAGAGAGTTACACCCTAAGTACATCCTTCTCTCAAGAATCTCAGTAATCATTATGAAGCAAGTCAGTTCCAAGAATTGGGATAGAGAGACCAACTGCGCCTACTTACCAGGACAGCATAATTTGTTTCCAAATGAAAACTCACCTTGCCTCCACGTGTAAAAAGCTCTAGCTTTGTTAAATATTGAGTTCTATAGTTGCTACTTTGGCCTTCTGGAGATATTACACCCATGTCCAGATCAGAGTGCTGCCATGCATCTTTCTGGTGCATGGATACAATAATTAACCAAGCTTTAAGTACTGTAGAAAGATTAAAGTCAGAAAACAACACTCAGGGGAAAAAAATAACATTCACAGTCTTCAAATCATTTGTTCACCTATTTAAGTGGCAAGTTAACTGGCAAGTTCACTAGTTCCTATCCTTATTTTTTATGGAGTTATGCTATTTCTAAAATTCTTTATTTTCCTTTTCTTCTCTTCATAGTGTTTTGCAGCTGTCATCTTCATCTAGCTCTTCAAAATGCATCCTAATCATGAAGGTTAAAGAGAAGAAAAGAAATAACAACTTCAAATTTCTCCAAGGAAAAGGTGTCTCTTTGGTGGGAGGACCACTACACATTGTTACTGATATGCAGAAGGAGTGTGCAGCAGAACACAGCTGTGGTGTGATGATAAGAAACAGTCCTTTGATGATGGAAGTGTTGAGTGGCTGAGAGGGCCGGTTATAAAAAGCAAGCAGTGTCAGGAGAAAGCTAAGAAGGTGATTACAAGTTTAAAGATTTTAATAATGGTTCAGAGTTCACAATAAAAAAAAATTGTACAAAAATATTAAAAAAGGAAAAGCTTTCTCAGCAGAAAAAGTTAGTTAGAAGGGTAGATGAATTGTGTTCTATAGAAGTGTAAAATGGCACTGAGCTTGGACACAATTCACCTACGTTAGGCACCTACGTTCAGATGTCTCCATGAGTCTGAGGTGTCTAAGTTACCTTTATAGCTCTTAGAGATCTAATCAATACAATCCATGGAACATCTGGAGCAATTCAGTTGGCCAGCTGACCTCTAGGTTTCTATTTTGAACCAGCTGACAGTATTGGCCAAATCTTGGATAACTAAAATGAATCTCATTTGGTCTAAATGTCCAGTCTAAGCTGTCATTTATACTCCATTGCTATCAATAGAGAGCAACAGAGGGACTCTTATTAAAATGTCTTATTTAAATAGGTGGTTGTGCCTTACTGTAGGCAGTCTGTCACAGTTGAACTAATGGCTTGATTCTCTTTCTCACTCAGAGGAAAAAATCAGCCATCTGAAATGCCTAAAAGTAGCTTCTCTGGTTTCCAATCACAAACGTGAAGTGAGTTGGTCTTCTACATCTACAGTATTATGTCTGCTAGATCCATGTGGAAGCCCTCAACGCTGAGAGGCACTTCAAGTGGGACTAAATACTTATGCTTGAGCCTGAAGGTGTAATTTTAAATCATAGGGGAAGTGATACCTAGCTCCTCACAGTTTGTTTCCCAACATGGCTATTGGGATCATATAGCTATAGATACTAACTTTCTGCTTCTTCATAAAAATGTCACAGATTTATTGCATAGCAGCTAAGTAAAAACAATACAAAAAAACAAAAAACAAAACAAAAAAAAAACCCAAAAATCACTAGAAAGATGGCTAGTGATCTCCACAACTTTATGGCAAAAAAACTCCTTATACAAATCACAGAATACAATATTTATCCAAAGATTGAACTTATTAATTAGAAAAAGCATCTGCTTCTCAATGTTGTATACTATCTGATCCTGTTATTAAAACAAAAGGAGATGTAGAAGTACTAAATGAACATACAGTCCATTTAGATTTAATTTGGTGTAGAGCATGCATCAAAAAGTAGATCGCCAAGAGTCTTATGTGTATGTATCCATATTCCAAAATTTTTTCGTATTTTAGCAATGAAATAAATGAAATGTTTTTGTTTCAGTGTGTTGGAAAAAATATTGAGAAATAATGAAAATAAGGCAAAAGTTGGCAACTCATAGAAAGTATTTTCATGATAATATTAAAATTACCAGCTCTCTCATGGAAATGAAAACCAAGGATATGTGCTCGGCACAGATTTTATACAGGGATCGTAGATTATGTTATATCAGTAATTTAGACAGAAAAAGCCTCATTATGAATGGAAAGGACAAATATCACAACCTTAGCGATGTCGTAGATCTTAAAAGGCTTGACACTGGCAACAGATCATGTTCATAATGACATTCTTCAGACATGGTGGTATTCAAGAACAGAGACCATTGTCAAAGAAATAGAGGAGCACTTGCATCAGATGATAGAAAATATGAATTCATTAATAAGTTAGTATGCTCCAGGTCAAGGAAGGCTTAAGGACATTATTCTGCTTGCTGTTCCATATTAGGATTACTCATTCTATTGTCTCTACAACATAACTAATTGATTTGGCAGAGATTTGGTACTTTTCCTCTCCAGATATCAGGAGAGAGTAAAAATGTGTTTTGGGAGCTTCTACATTAAAATTTTAAATAAATCTACCATACTATAGGCCTAAGAAAGAATATGAGAGAAATAAGCTGCTTAGTAACAAGCTATTGGATATTCAATGCATTATGCCATAGTGGATACTGATTGTAGCTAATAGCTGTTTTGAGACCACAATCACACTGCAAATCTCCATTATTGTTATGGAAAAAAACTCTATATATCTATTTATTATTAGCAGAATACAATTTTAAACATTATTTCTTTTTCTTTTTCCCTTCAGAACTGGACATTCTACTGTGCAGATCAAAAGGTGAAAAGAGAAAAAAAACTGTTCTTTTTTGATAAAGCATAGGATGGAAGCCATTCAGATATAATACCTGCATGATAATTGAGACAATTGAGACAAATGATGAGACAAAAAGCCAAGCAGATACAAACAAGGCTGAAGCAGATACAAATAAGGTTGATCTATAAGTGAATTATCACTCCTATTTGCTTTTTTCTGTGTTAAAAGAAATGTATGTGCCTCTCTCCTGAATAACTTCAGAACAAAAATGTTTTTTAAAAGGCAAAGGAAAACACAGACTAACATTCTGTATTGTTATGAATTCTGTCTTTCTATCTCTCTGTCCCAGTCACTTCAATTAAAGTGTCATAATATTTCTATAACTTTGTCATTATCATGCACAAGTGAAATATCAAAGATGAAAGAGCAGATAGAAAGAAGATTCTTTCTGTCTGTTCATGCAGAGCACGCATGTCATTTGGTCATGTCAGTAATTGCTTATCCCATGCCTTAATGCTGCACTGTACATGTCATACATACAGCCCAGTGATGGGCTGTTCATCAAATATTCCATTGAAATTAACTGTGATATCTGAAAACATAGAACTGACTATCTTGAGAAAAGACTGTTGTGAATATTTAGTTTCTTACTCAGCTAGAACTGCTCTTATGTGCTCTCATGACCATCCAAAATACTACTAGCCACACACTACCTGATTTGCTAGTTCTCAGTGCTTCTGTCCCTTCTGTCCCCCACTATAACACACTAGTATGTTGAATATGGAGTTCTCCTACTGATCGCTTGCTCCTTTATCTTTTTCTTTTTTTTTCACAGAATCACAGAATATTTAAGGTTGGAAGGGACCTCTAGAGATCATCTAGTCCAACCTTCCTGCTCAAGCAGGCACACCTACAGCATGTGGCACAGGGTGGCATCCAGGCGGGTTTTGAAAACCTCCAGAGAAGGAGACTCCACAACCCCCCTGGGCAGCCTATTCCACTGCTCTGTCACCCTCACAGGAAAAAAGTTCCTCCTCACCTGGAGACGGAACTTCCTGTGCTCCAGCTTGTGGCCATTACCCCTCGTCCTGTCGCTGGCCACCAGTGAAAACAGCTTGTCCCCTTTCTCCCTGCATTTTGAATAAACATACTTTTCTGTAAGACTTAGAATGTTTATTGTCCCCCAAACAGGCATCATTTGAGATCATATGCACTTATTTTGTTATGCTCGCCTATAAGGGAAGTGAGGGGATTTGTAAATGACAATTGAATTGAAAATTATTTGTTTACCGAAGTTGTTGAAACAGCATGGAGGTTTTAGAAGTGTAGAACCACCTAATCTTTCTCAGGAAGATCTTCTTGGGAAAATAATTGCGGTCTTACAATTACTATGAACAAGATAACTAGGCTAGTTGGCTTTACATGAATAGCAGCCTCTTAAAATCTCACTATATTTGTACTCTGCCTGGTTGTTCCTGACGAGGGAGCAGGGATCACTGTGTTGGGACTCTCAGATCTGTAGGCATTTCAGAGCTCTGCCAGGAAGGTTTGTTCCTTTCCATCTAGCATCTCATTGTGTGGAACCAAAGTTGGACAAAGCATTTCTCACAAATGTTTCCACTGAGCAATGCTAATTCCATAGAATGCAAATTGCTGATGGGCTGTGCTATTGTGTCAGATCTCTAAGGGAAGTGAGTCATGGGAAACCAGGATGCTGCAGCCCAGGGATCTCTATCTCCTCAGCAGCTGCAAGGCAGCCATAAGATTGTTTTGTATTTTCCCAAAAAGTAACTTTAAAGACTCTTGTTATATATTCAGCTCTTCTTTCACAGTCTGAATATTTTTCCTCTTTTTAATTTTTTAATTTTTTTTTTCTCAAAGTATGCCTTCAGCCTCCTGTATTGATTAAAATCATTGAATAACCATTTAAGACCACAGAATTTCAATTGAATTGTATTTGAACAGTGGTGGAGGTTTTGTGTAAAGTCTGTCACATAAGGAGCTACAACTGTATGGTAGTGTTCCAATGCTGGAAGCAAACCAAAATGATTTATATTTTGGAGTCAAAAAATGTTTCAATTGCCATGTCATTGTTAAAAACAAAACAAACTCTTACCACTTCAGATTTTCATAATGATTCTCTCTCAAAAATTCATTCACATCAAAAATTTTCAAAAAGGATGGATATTATTTTTTTTCCTATTAACTTGACTTTGTCCACTTCAAAAAAGTAAACATGGTAGTAAGATGTGGACAGGTAGGTAGTAAATAATGAGGTAATCCCTGCTGTTAAAATATGGTCAAGACATCTTTAATGTGGTTGGGTTGTATTCTGAAGGAAGATGGTGCTTTGATAGTCACATATGTAATGGGCTGTCTCATCCAGAGAGCTCCAGAGAGTAAACACAACAGTGACACCCTCATTAGTTATTGCTATAGAGAGGTATTGCCAAGAAAGCCGGTGATGGTTCCTGAGGTAACATCAAATGACTTAGAGATTAGGAGTAAATCAGCAGCAAAAAAAAAAAAAAAAAAAAAGCTTTAATAAATGCAACATTTCCTTTCATAAATGGGCTGCAACATTATGGAATCTTGACTCCTTGAATTAAATTTGGTTCTCGTGGTTGACTGAGGCTCCCCTTTAGCCTGGGAAACTAAAGGATTATCTGAGGTAATGCACTCATGAGCTGATTGCTCAGATCATATTCCCTCCTAATTGGGTTTCTGTTTGGTGAAGGATGTCACCCTGCTCCCACTGAAGTCAAAGACTCCCTTTAATTTCAACTGCAGTCAGATCAGGCTCTGGGTGTAAAGCACTGGCATCTACTTCAGCTGTCAAAAACTTCAGTTCCTGTCATACAAATGACAAGAGATAAAGCAGGATTTAAAGACTGAGAAGGAAATTTAAATATGTTTCAACATTTGCTGCATTTGAAAGCTGAAATACTGCCAGAAACTTGATGTGTGTTTTCATATGCTGTACAAGCTTACATTTTTGTTTGTTTTTCACAATAGAACAATAATCAACAGACTGTAGCCTTAGACTCAGTCTCTGGCATTTTTTTTCACTTCTACTTTTTGACCATGTGGAGCTCTGCCTGTGTACATTTGCTATTTCCTTCATATCTCAGCATAGCATAATTAATTATTCAGGTACTGGCTTTTGAAATTATTTACTTGTTTATACCCAATTGCAGGCAAAAATGATGGAGGTGCTATTTTTTATCATTATTTTAAGTAGGGATAACATCTTTCAAAGACGTACATTGCTGCTACCATCTGTTGATTAACAGAAAAAATAAGGATATTAATTTACACTCAAAAAACTGGCAAACTCTGATCAAGGAGTCAGACATTTTGGATTTTTTCATCGCACTCTAGACAAAGGCCCATACACTGATCGCCAATGTAACAATAAGAGAAGGTCAAAGAAGTGAGTTAGACAATGAGTTGAACAACTGCTGTCTTTTGCTATAAAACAGAGCCTGTAAAGGAGAGAAACAGTATCTAAAATGACAGTGGTGTCTAAATTTCTCCTGTAGTAGAATTACATTGATAAAACTGTTCTCCTTGCTTTGAAAAGGTAGTGGTAGACCCCTGCATAATAAGCTTGCTCAATTTGCATGCAGATTAGATTGACCTATTTCCCCCCAGGAAGCTGAGAGTGTAATCCTTTGTGCACAAAATTTGGAGGTTCCTGCTATATCAAATGTGAGGGAGTGGCAGTTTGGCTGTTGGGTTTTGGAAGCCCTTCAGAGTGCGGTGAGACTGCTGCTGGTCCCTTTCATTAAAATTAGATAAATATGTGCTTTTAACTGTGATATACTAGTAAAACACGAAACAAGACAGATAGGTAATCTGTTGATTAAGTATAGCATGTGTCCCTATTGCATCTGCCTCTAGAGTACAGAAATGGCCAGTGGCTAAGATTTATACCAAAGGAAATAAATATCTCAGAGCTATTAACATGAAACTTTATTTGCTCCTTTTTTTTTTCTTTAACTATATTAAAGTGCAAATGCCATTTCACTAAGGTGAAGGTTGTCACTTCCTATGCTGTACATTTTTAACTGCATAAAAAAATACTGAAACTTTATCTCAAGCAATCCTTGAGGATCCAAGGAGAATAATTTAGGGGTACTACTAATAAATTATGTGGAATCCAAAATAAAAAGATTTTTTTTAGAAACTCTGAATACGAGGCTGACTGGAACTAATAGGCTGCATACTATTTTAAGAAAATTCTATTGCATTTTTGTTTTTGTCTGGAGCAAACCCAGAAAGGATTAGAAATATCAGAGGAATTGGCCCCCTGCCAGCAGAGAATTTATTAAGAACAACACTTTATTGTGCTCACATACATTGACAGCTTTCCTTTGGTCTTCTAAATTATATTTAGAGAGATTGATTTAAAATGCTTTCTTTATTAGTTAATGGTAGGAAGCCTATTTCATCTGGCCAAAAATTTGTGTTTGTGGGAGGAAGCGGGGAATCTTGTAAAGTATGGAGACTGAGGTATTGTACACAAGAACCACCCTTCAATGAATGAATAAGCAAAAGTTTAAAGCCTTTAAGGCCTTTCTTAGAACGAGTATGGAGCTGTCAGTATTGTCAGTACAATTTATTCACACAGCTCAAGTGCTTATGAAAGCTACTGAACAGCCTGATCTATAAGTGATTGAACAGACAATACTCCAGAGCTTTCAATACAAATAAAAAGCCACTATTTCAGGCTCCACGCATCACAACTGGTGCTTTCTAGGAACACTGCCAGTCTAAATAAAACACAGTCTTGCTGTAATTTTATACAACACTTGAAAAGATGGCTAAGGCGACACCATGCCCTTCATAAATGCTTCCCTCCCATATTTTTCCCTAACCAAGTGATAATCTGACTTGATGATATGCATGCCAGGTTTAATTAATCTTTCATATTCTGCTTTCTATTAAGTATTATATTTTCCTTTGGTAGCTGATTATGCTGTAAGATTTCTCTTTCTAGTGCCAAAATTTCCTGGTGCCTCATTTACTCAATTTGAGTGAGTTGAAACACACTCAGTTGTGTGTTTTACTCCATTACATGTGCAAGAAGAATATGTGGTAACCAAAACAGTGTGTCCATGGTCCCTCACCATGACTTCACAGCATGAGTCTAAAAGCAGAAATATTCTTCAAGGCTCAAACTAAGATTCTATGTTCATCATCATGTATCTGTTGGGTACTTTTGGCACTTTCACTTGAGATGAGGACTAGAAGGAGACAGAGGGGCAGATTTTTAGCCCCTCATTCAGACTGAAAAAGCAAAGTTTGGAATCACACAGAATTCAGGCTTTCTGTAACACCTTCCTGGTCTGGCAAGCCCTATCAGAGAGATTTTATCATATTGCTTAGAGGATATTAACTTAGTAGATAACACCAGCAATTTGACAGCAAAAGAATCTAATATATTACGGAAGCTTTTATTTGGAATTTTGCCATTATGTATGCAATTTTTTATTTCAATAGGTAAAAAAGAGTTCACTGGTATGCATAGATAAATTTCTACCAAATTTAATGGAAGATTTGCTGTATACAGGCTAAATAAACTACTCAAGATTTTGCACACCTAATTTTTAAGGCTAATACTTAGTATTTACTTAGTTTTATGTAAGCCTCCATTTTCACTGTTAAAGAATAGTGTGTCTGGATAATACACTCTAAATACAGAAATGCTAAATACTCTAAAAAATATTTTAATTCCAGTATCTCATACATTCCAAATCAATAGGGTCTGGTTTATCACACATATATTCTCATCTTTTATACAAGTTTCTGAAATAAGTAGTTTAATCTGTGAAATCATTTATGATCATACATCAACAAAACCCAAACAATTTAAAGTGCTTGCTTTAAAACTATTTTAAAATAGCACCTGTTCATTTCAATAGCAATCCAAACTGCTTAAGAATGATGGCACTGACTTAAAAATTATGAACTGAAGAACAGAAGTAAATTGCATACTCTTTATTTGACTTTTTGTGTTTCAGGCTTTTGGAATTCACATTTTCAAGCATATTTTCTTTCTGAAACCACAAGTATGGATTATCCTTTTTATTTTAACAAAATAAGGAGATGAGAGGAGATAACCATAATAACATGACTCCAGGAGCAGAAAACAGCAATTCTCATGAGGTTAAGATATAATCATGAAAATCTGCACTGTTGGATTCTCTCAAAAGGCTGTTTTTTATTATGATGCTGAAACAATATTATTTAACTGTAGCAGAAATGTAGTTTTCTTTGTAAAACAGATTAAGCTGAAATTGGCTTCCATTAAAGTAAGCAATGAACAAAAAGACTTACTGACATGAGAGTTAATATTTTGCTGAGGTAAAGCCAAAGTCTACATTTATTTTGAAGGGCACTAAATCTCCAGTTTTCCACAACATTAAGTCAGCAAATATCATGTATTAATTTCACTTATCTATCTTATTACCTCAAATACTAACTAAAAAGAAAATACACAGCATAATGGAATTAGAGGTTAAAGTACTGCACAAACATTAAGCAAGAGAAATAAATAGATACGCTTTGGAATAACCAAAAAAATCAGATTCTGCTCTACAAATTTTCATATTCCAAAGCCAGGTTTTCTCCACTGCTGCTTCCTGAGCTTGCTATCCATTATCTATCAGTGAATTTCTTTCTGTTAACACTTGCAAAGTGCTGATGACAGGGTATTTCTCAGGTTGTAGGGAATGAAGGATGTATGGTGCAATGATCAGTAATACCTTGCAAATGAGGCAAAGCTAAGAGGAAAACAATGCATTACATGGAGCACTGCTATAGGGATTTCCGAATACAGATCTCACAAAAGATCTCATGCTCGATCTCACCAAAAAAAAAAAAAAAAAAAAAAAAAAAAAAAAGGGTTATATTGTTATATTCTTCATTCTGCAACTTTCTGATTGCATAAATTTGGAAATCACTTTTTCAGTGTTGCCCCTGACCTGAATAAGAGACATACAACATCCCAGCTCTGATGCTTAAGATGCACAGCTGTTCAGCTCTCTGGCTTGCCCAGTTGCCTCTTTAATACCCCTATAACCAAACAAGCCTTCAGGGTCTGGGGTCCTATGCAACTCCTACTGCAGTGCAACTATCTGGGTCCCCTTGCTCTGCATTGATCACATTGCAGCTTTTTTTTTTTTTCTTTGGCTGGCTCTGTTGTGAGTTCTGCAAACTTATTTTGGTAACATGCGGTAACCTGGGGACATTTTCCTCTACACTCACTTCCAAAAACCAGTAAATAATTTTAGACAATTCTTAATTACAAAATTATATATAATAGGATGTTTCTAAAGTGTAAAATATCCCATTTTTGATATTTCTTTTTCCAAAATAGACTAAAAATGGCAATCAGTCATCCTTAATTCCACAGACTGTGTCAGAAGAGCAGTTTACTAGCTTCTGTTCACTGTACTACTTTTTATATTTAAAAAAAGCAAAAACAGAAATGGTGAGATTTATCAATGTCTGCAGTACTCACCCAAACTCTCATTATGGTTGGAAGAAATTCAGTGTGGCAAGTAGAATCTAGGCTGTGATTCTTAGTCTAAAACAAACATTTAAGATTGTTCTTAAAAGTGCCTATTATTCTCACTGCCTGTAAGGGATACCTAGAATGAACTTCAGAATGCTCTTTGTCTGTGTTTAAATATTTGAAGATGATTGAGAAGTATTACATTTTAGGTCTTCCTATTCTCAGCCTTTTTTTGTGTTATGGTATGAGTCTGGCTGTCTTCTTCTAGATATTTGAGCTAAGAGTGCTATCTCAAAGTGGAATGCCTGGTCTAGGATACCAGCTGGTCTAGATATCCAGCTGCATGTTTAGTGTTAACCCCTTAGATTTATCATTCATTCCTTTATTGTTTAGGATTGACTGAGGAAGTCTGTAGAAAAGAAAATCTACAGAATGCTTTCTCAATCTGTATTCAGTCCCTCATAAAGGACAAATAAATAATTTCTGGCAAAAAACAACAAATGATGTTGTGCTAGTATCAGAATTTCCCTTCCTCACTTTTTAAAGAGAAACTAATGGTCTACTGTTGACTTTTTGGTGTTTTCTTCCCTCCATCATGAAAATAAAGGAAGCATTTGTGATATCAAAAGAAATTCAGACTGCATTTTACAAAAATATATTAAAAAAACTTTTTTAAATAGTGTAATAAAAAGATTGGGAAATATAACATGGCAAAGCCTTACCTTTCTACGTTCAATAATGTTTTCATTGCAATGTAATACTTATAAAAACAGTGGACGTAATGATGATTTCATGTAATGTATATGCATGCTAATTTCATTAATTTAAATTGCTGTAATTTGTACTATTTGTACATTAACTTGCATTAAATTGTAGTTAGGACCAAAATCTACTTTGCTGTCTTTCATTTCCCTCCTACTTGATGGTATTTAAATGTATAGACCATAATGTAAAACAATTTAGTGTATATACTGTGTAGAACAGAGATAGTTGTGATAGTAAGTCTTAGACCTTGAACTCTGAAAACTGTGTAGTAATATGAAAAGACATGAGATAAATCTGAATGAATCTGGTAGAATTCACTAAGAGGAAAATCCTTAGGAGTTCAAAATTTTGCTGTTGATGTTGACAAAAATTTCATTTTTACCATGGAAATGTGGAAGTTCATAAAAATGCCAATGGATAGTTTCCACAATCTAAGTTTTATCATTTCTGCAAAAGCTGTAAAGACTGTTCAAGATTATGCTCTGAATTGAAAGCCATCTGTGAGCAGCTTCCAAAGCAGAATGACTAATGGGTAGGGGGCTGCACTGCAGGCTTTACGTAGGCTACAAACTGACTGATGCTCTCTGAGACATGTTACACCTAACTAAACATCTATCCAAAACAGTTCTGAGGTGAACTCTTTTCTATTCCTGTGGAGAGAGGAAAAAAAAAAAAAAAAGGTATGTTTTGCCCCTAAGCAATGTTCTTTGTGGTTAGCTGTTGATATCTATACAACATTTCATATTTGTGTTTTCCTCTTAGTCAGGGAAGTTTCTAAGTTTCTCTACCACAGCATAACAGAATTTGAAATGTATTACTGGATTTACTGGAGAACACCATGAGTTTTTTCATCCTGGTTAAAAAAAAAAAAAAAAAAAAGAAACAAAACTCTTTTGGAGATGGAAACGAATGGAAGCAGTGCGAGGAAGATCTAAAGAGAATAAAATGACTTCAAGTAATAAAGGTTTGCTGAGGGGCTGGCCCTAAAGTGGGGCAGGTAAGAACTAGGGTGTAAAGAACAGATCTGCATTGGCTATGGACAAGAAAAATGGTTTGGGAATCTTTCCTGCTGACAGTCTCAGAAGGGCCTTTAAGGCAATTATATCTTTACATCCTATACATCAAGAAGAAAGGCTTAAAGGTCATAAAAGAAACTATGGACTCTGTTGATTCATTTGTTTGGAATTGTTTTTGAACAATTCTATTAGGCTTTGCTGAAACCTTGACTTATTTTAATCTGTTGATTAAAATACCATGAAACTGGTGAGGAAATACTGAGGCATAACCACAGAAATGTGTCCAATTCTTAGTTAAAGCAGTCGCTGTCACTCTATAGTCACTGTATAGATGGTACAAGACACTCAGGAGGCTGTATATTCTGGACACTAGCAAACCTTTTGGGAGGTTTATTGTTAAAAAAGGTAATTAACAACAAACAATTCTTGTTAAATTTGGAAGAGATATATAAGCAAGCAGATAGAGAGTATTGATTGAACTTTGTCATCAAACACTCATTTTGCATCATGCTCAAGAGCCAAGGTGGCTCAGTGTCATTGAACTCTGACTTCAAAAAATGAAAAATTCCATAAGAAGAAAACAAAAAGTCTTAGCTAATTCCATAAAACAGTCTGGAATAAAAATACATGTACTGAGAGGGATGCAGGTTAATATTATCAGTCTATTAAGCAAGGTGAGTGATATGGAGGACTGAAACAGAAAAAAAATCTTTACTGTTTCTTTCAACATGAAAATAGAGACAAAATGTAGTAATTTT
The DNA here is from genome assembly GCF_003342845.1 of Nothoprocta perdicaria. Classification (NCBI taxonomy): domain Eukaryota; kingdom Metazoa; phylum Chordata; class Aves; order Tinamiformes; family Tinamidae; genus Nothoprocta; species Nothoprocta perdicaria. Next base: position 1,026,957 of record NW_020454305.1, read on the forward strand.
TCACTAGAACACAACTAAACTTGTTGCCACAGCATGTTGCATTAATCAGAATAAAAACACTGAAAAACAGATTAGACAAATACATGGAGTGAATCCGTATCTGTTGACCACAAAGTTTATGTATGACATTCAGCTCATATAGTCAAAAACCCCTGATTTCCAGAAACTGATAAATGAAGGAGCATTCTTTTTTATCAAGTTTCTGATCCTCTTTTCATGTGCATCTGCTAAAGCAGAACAGGAAACAGGATATTGGCCTAAAACTGGAGAATTTGATGTTAACTACTATAAAAGCTCTTCTAAGTAAAAGCAAAAGCAATATAATTGGATAATTTTCTTAATACATTTGTAAATACATTTGTAAAGAATGGGAAAATTGATAAAATAAATGTTCTTTAATTCCTATCTTTCAGCAACTGTTCTTACATGAAGAATATTCCAGTAAAGGTTACTGACCTCAGAGCATATAATTTATCCTCTTCAGCCATGGTTAGAATCAGTAAAGCTGAAATAGCTCAGTAGTCAAAAGCTTAGTAGTCAAAAAATCTTCTATAGTTTTATTCTCCATTAGGAAAAGAGAAGTGCATTGCTTGTGTCTGTTACAAAAACACTGGTCAAGTAAGATGGGCAGCAAAAAGTGACCATCTGTCACATGTTATTTTAGTGTTAACCTCAAGCTCATAAATGGGGCCTTCCCAACTCTCCTGTGGCAATGTAAAGCTATTTCCATTCTATTCACACCCTCTGGGCATCAGCGTGATTTGGAAACCTAATAAAGTAAGTCATCAAAGAACAACCCATGTGTCCAGAATTTGTTTTACTACACTATGGGGAACCGAAGTGGTGCATTCCTTTAACCATATGTCTTCTAAAGCTCCATTTATTGCCATAGAAATCAATGTGATTTTGGTGGAAAGTGCCAAATAAGACTAAGAAAGAAATGCTACACAGAATGCTGACGATGAGCTAAAGTGCTGCTTCTACAGGAACAAAAATGTATCAGAAAGCTCTGAGGGGCTATTGCTCCATCTTCTTGAATCAGGGGAATCTGCCTCTGTTATTTCTATAATCAAGAATATAAAAAAGAACAAGGCTTTTCCTCCCCTCTCCAACCTTTTAATTTTTTTCTGTGATGGAGAATAGAAAACCTGCTGACTTCTGCCCACCTTGTAAAAGATTTGAAGAGACTTTGCCCCAAAATACATTATCTCCAAAGAAAATCTTTGAAAAGCCTATTAATAATAAGCCTTGAGAAGCTTATTAATAACAAGAGATCTGAGATGCTTATGTGCTGTGGACAGCAGTCAGTTGACTGTGAGCAGATATCCACACATAGGCTTAGACCTTCTTGATAGTTATGGAGTCTAGTCATTGCAACCAACTGAAACTACTATTTTAATCCTTAACTAGCTGTTGAATAAAAATTAAATGAATTGCATCCTGAAGATACTTACTTTTCTCCATTAGCTGTAAGAGGAATATATGATGATTAGGTCAATTGCAGCAGTGTGTGGTGTAGATATGTGAAGGTGAGATGAATCCTATATACTATTCTGCTTTCCACACTCACCTTCTGGATCAGGTGAAAGCTCCTAGTGAATGTTCAAGGATTCATCATTAATGTGCAAGAGAATTCTTGGAGAGCATGAATCCAGTCAATGACAGATATGGTGATATATCTGGAAACAAAAAAGTGAAGACTTATCCATGTGATCAGCACTCTTCCTTTCTCTGAGCTTTGTTCCCAACTGTGTTCTTGTTGGCATTTTATCCAGTGGAGTGCTGAAAGGCTTCACATTTTTTTTTTTCCTCTGTGCTTCCCTTTTCACAACTGTTATTGAGGGAAAATTATTCATTATTAAGGTAGTACCCAACATCCTTATTGTCTTGCCACTGTGTGGTAAGATGTTCAGATTCATAGGGTGTTGACCCATAACAGTGATGACAGACATATTGGTACCTAGATGCTGCCAAGTCTTAAATGAGCGTTCAGACTAATTGACTAAGAATTGAAGATAAGCATAAATGGAATAAATAGATAAATAAACTACAACATGCTCTTTAATCTATTACAATTCTGAAATAGTCCTCAGAATATTGTTCCACTTTCATTACAAATTCAGCTATAAATCTTTAATGAAAACATACGCATCCTTCAGATTACCATTATTATGCCTGGGCTCCTGGAATACATTAATTTATACCAAGGATCTAATTCCCAAGGAGAATGTTTGAGCTTTTTCATTCTCTCTGTATGGTATACAAACATTTCTGAAGCAATATATTCTCAATTTTCTTCATAAATATTAAAGGCAAATGGGGAGCATAGCTGCACCTGACTGAAAATGCAGACTCAGCTTTCAGTGGTTTTCAATTGAACTCTCAACGACTGGCAGGTTTCACTACGATTGCCAAGGTTACTAGTGATTACAGGAGACTGAAAGTCCAGATTTACAGGTCTTATAAATAGCATTTTCAAAGAGTCCTAAGTGTCCTAAGAATAGAATTATGTAGCCTCTCAGGGTAGACAAAAGGCAGTCAGAAAAAAAGTTCTCTGATTCTGCCTGAGCTTTCAGCTACATGAAGAAGCTCAGAAATAGTGTTGAGTTTAAGCTAATATGCTCTGCCCCTTCAGCAAGTTCATCATTCTGGACCCTGCTCTGATCTCGCAGTGTTTACTGAACTTAGAAATTGTTTATAGCTAGTCCTATAGGACCTGTATGAGAAGGATAGGACCTTCTCCCTGGAGACCTCAAGGAACGCCAGGGTGTTTCAATTCCCCGTAAAGGGAACTGAGGCCATAATTACAGGAGGTCTGGTTTATTAGGTATCTAAGACTGAAAGCAAATTAGGTGCATATGTTAAATGAGTTGGATTCCATCCCAGAAATCCATCTCACTTAGAGATTTTGACAATGCTGCCAAGGGCATCTAAATTTTATTGAAATTGCTAACTCATTTCTGAAAATGAAACTTATTTTCCGGATCTTCGGTGATACAAAAATATTAGCCCATCCCCATTGTCCAAATCAAGGTGACTGCTCTTTTTTTGTGAAATTTGTTTCCATCAGTTTTTGAAAAGATATGAAGTTATTCAAACTGATCTGTTTCTGTGGTATTTAAGGTAAGAACAGAAAAACAATTAAAAAAAAACCCACAATGTTATGGAACCTTTATTTCACTATCGAGAAAAGTGGCACCAGCTTTGTTTCTTTTACAGGCAGAAACAATTTAAGGCAAAACAAGCTAACAAAGTCTATTTATTTAGGTGTTTTTTTTTAAATTATTTATTTTTATTTTCATGCCAGAAGACTCTAAGTGATACATGACAAATTAGGAAGCTCTGACTGAACCTCCTCTCCTAAGCACTATGTTTCCTGAGATCATAAACTCAAAATATTTCATAATCAAAGCAGTCAACATGAAATTTATCCTGGGTATTTTATCCCTCTGTCTGTAGAGACAGATTACCCAGAGCTGACTCAAAGCCTACTAAAGTCAATACAAGTCTTTTAAACGACATCAATAGTTTTGGACTAGGTTCTTACTTCAAACCATTTGTGGCTCAGAGGAAAATGTTTACATTTTATCAACACAAACATGTCACAAGTTTGAAAATGATGTTTGCCCAGAACTAGATCTTCTGTGTCACATGAAAGAAACAGTGGTGGTATTTTGGAGGAAATCCACAGACTGTAAAAGTGCTTTTCCAGGAAATGGGCTTTTCTTCTTAAGGAAGGTGTTTTGGACTACCAATATCAATCTTGTAGGGGCAGATTGATATACAGAGAGCAGGAAATAGAGTTAAAAACAGTATGACATATTTATATATGCCCCATATTATGCTCTTTTTAACTTTCAGTTCATTCTAGCAGCATCAGCTTTGAATGGATATTACTCTTGACAGTCACAAATGAGCAAAAAAAAGCTGAAAATATTAATTCATTTTGGTATGAGTAATAATAACAGTCTATGTTGACAGGAATAATGCAGTCGAGATTAATTCATATATAAAAATTTCCTCTGCAAATGAATGCTGCAGCGTATTTTAAAGTGCAAGAGTTTAAGAGTGTAAGAGAAGATTTTATGGCTCAGCTGGCTATGGAAGCCTGATCCATAGGCTTTCACCTGGATCCTTTCTATGAGAGAGAACGGCTTTTTATACTTGTTCATGCAAGACAGTCAAACACCTGTGAGCTGTTGGATGCTCCAAAGACTCATATGTTTTACAAAAGATGTGCAAATTATAACATAATCTTAAAACGGTCTCTAGGGTTTAATCATAGTAGTGATTCAGGAAGGAATAGCCTCTGCTCTTTGTTTTCAAATCTCCTTAAATCTCTTTCTGTTCTGTAATATATACCAATGGAAAGTGATTTGTACGGTGTCAATGACAACCAAAGTAGAGAGGAAACTCTCTACTATTTATTTATCAGAGGGGGAATTTCTCCTGCTAACTTTAGAAGCTGCAAGAAGTATTGGATAATTTCTTTTGCATGAGCAAGTCTGTTATCATTTTAGCTTAATGCTTGGTGTTTCTCAGGTAGAAAGGTAGCTTATGCCTGAGATAAGCAGTGTATTTTAACTCGTCAGAGGAAGCTTAGAAATTTGTCCTAAACTGAGAGATAAAAAAGACTTCAAATGTTGCAGCTTCCCCTCCCCCCCCCCCTTTTTTTTGGTAGCATATTTTATTCAATTAATTATGCTCCGTTGCTTTAAAAAGATATTTAAAAGATTCACTAATCTAAAGCAGACAATTAGTTATATCTCTGTAATTGCATTAAATTGTATGTGGGAGAACAAAAGCTTAATGTTGTTTTGGAGGAAGCAAGCCAATTTTAAATTTAGCCTTGCAGCTGATTCCTCAAGGGCATTGGCACGTGCCACTGTGTATTGCAAAAGGAACATGACCCACCTAATGCATGCATGATCTCCATAATGGAAAAGAAAAAAGACTAAGGTCTAAAGAGGTCTAACAGAGGGCAGGGACCAGAATTCTGAACAGATGGTATTCAGGGGCCCACTAGCTACTTGAAAGGCAGGGAGTGAAGAGAATAGGCAGATAGTAATTAGCAGAAGGTGATAAAAAAAAAAGGGCATCCAGGATCCCCCAAACATCTGTTTAAAAGAATAAAGAGGCTGGTCTAACCCTGAGCCTTAATGATCTTAAAGGATACAGTTTAATTGCTTGGAAAAAAAAAATACACACACACGCCATGCTGCGCTACCGTGAATCCTGTGCTGAGAGCACTGCAGCAGTTCGTGTGATTATTAATTTGGTGTATTTGTTTTAGAAAGATTATATACAGCATTAAGCCAATAAATGAAGTAGCTATAATCGAAATGCCAACTGCCTTTTCTTGGAACCAGCAAGCTATTAACAAAAATTTGAATTTCAGATAACTTACAAATTGATCTTTCTTGCTCTGCATTTTAATACTGCTATTTTGCCTGTTTGCTATGTATTCATATGGTTACATCTGTCTATTTTCCCTATTTATTTACCTAGAAAGCATATAGATCCTTAGTTTGTTTATCTGATTTGAAATATTTTGAACTCTGTAAATATCTGCTAATTACAGCACTGGAGATATTATCATGGTTGTCATCATCTACTAGGGACCTAGTCCTAGTTACTTATGAATTACTGCTGAACTCCTACCAAGGAAAGTGCTGACTCACAATGAGATTTTCTTCTACTCTTTTTTTTCTCCATTCCATTCAAATAATAATTTGATACAATAATCCACAAAGAAAGTGTCAGAAAGTGTTTACATTGTAGTTAATTCATTATTTTTGTGCTTTTTAAATATACTTTTTACTTCATATATATTTACTTTATATATATAAAAGACTATATATTATAGTTCTTTTCAGAATATCATTTATATTAAGTTAAAGTGATCTTTTCTTCTCTTTGCTTGCTGTTTCCCAAACCGAATAGCTTAATTTATTATTATGAAAAGGAATACTTCCCTTCTGCAAACCAATGGTAAGCAGCTGTGCATCGCAGTAGAAAAAGATAGCTAATTATTTCCTGGAAATAATTTTTATATGGGAGTGTCAGTATGTGTGTGAGAACTGATCTTGTATAGTATTTTCATTTATATTCTGGAAGATTCCCCACTTTTGAGAAAATCACAGATGATACTAAATAGGAGGGTACTGTAAACATTAGAAAAGACAGAAATAGGTCTAAAGGGACCTAAAAGAGATGAGGAACATGAAAACAACAGTCTTTCCCCTGGGGAGTTTGAAGTATAGCATAAATAGTAGATTTGTAGTACAGGTAAGGTAATTAAATGTGCATGGTTAATGCAGCTTTCATACAGTTCACTGCAGATGGGTGTTATCTTCCCATTTCGTATAAATGAGGTTCATTCATACTGAATATATTGATAGAAATGGTAAAAATAAGAATTGCACTTTAAAAAAAGCGTTTCAGGAATGTAGAAAATTTTCAATAGCATAAATTTAGATTAAGGATTTTCAAAACAATAATTTAAGTATTCTGCTGAAATTATATTTCCTGAATTTCTGAATCTCTGCTTCCGAGTTGAACACATATTAAAAATTCCATATGAAATTTGCTCCTTTACCATCCCGTATGAAATACTGATAGCTAGACTTAATTTGAGCCTGCTAACTGAAACTAAATTTATATTATAAGCACATTATGAAACCAAAAGCATTATGTTCAACATGCTATTGATGACAAATAATTTATGTTAATTTTAGCCAAATTCAGTTTCATTTCAGCAGTGAAACCTACCAGATCTTACAAAATACTTCATCGGGGGGCCAAAACATATTGAAGAAATATCTCAGATTTTGGAAAGCTTCTTTGAAAAATCTTGATCTATGCACTCTCTATTTTGGACTATACTTGTGAAATGACTGGAAAAATGGAAATAGATGCATGGCTACAAACGGATCTCTAGCAGAAGTTCTATGACACCTAAACACCTAGGACTGTTCTAAGTGTAGACTAGCACCAGATATAAAGAGCAACGGGTTTCTGGCAATATTATTTTGCTCCACAAATCATTACTTTTGGAATAAGTCTTCACCACACAGAAGGAAAATAAATGGTAAAATTAGCAATAAGAAATATTAACGAACTGAGACCTTAGTTTTGCATTACCATCTATATTGATATAGTGCTTAGATTCTCCTTCCTTCCTCCATCTCCTTCTAACTTCAGGAAACCTGTTTGGGAAAATGCAGCTTTGGGCAAGAGGAGCTATGAAACTGTGTGATCTACAAACTGGTAATTAGGTGCAAGTCAGTCTGACAAACTTCATAAAAGAATTACATCAATTTAATTTACACTTTCTTGCACTGTGCCCTTTGGCTGAGCTAACTGAGGACAGAAGTGATAAATATCACAGCATGGCTTAGACAGCAGTCAGTACCAGAGTACATCTGCACAAAATTCATAAATGTTTAAAAATTACAAAGCTTTTATACCTTTTAATTTGTAGTTTCTTCCTTTTTTGACATTTTATTTTTATATCAAAAGACTAGAAAAAAATAAAGAAATAAACCCCACAATCCTCATGTAATCACCGTGCTGAGAATCCAGGGCACAAAGAAACAAAACAGTAATGCTGAAATTTGTGAAACCACACGACCACAGTGCATAAGGCTGTACTAGAACCAGAACAGAACACACACCAGCTCTCTGAATTAATTCTCTGAATTGTCTTCATATTTTCTGTAATTCATTTTTTCTATATTTTAATTTTCCTGCTTATTCAAAGAATTATTACATTCTTGGCCTGCAGTGTTTGAATATTCAGGATTTATAACAGAAACATAAAAGGAACATAAAAATAATAATAAAAAAGAATTTGTAACACTAATGATATTACATTATTTTTCTTCCTACTGCAGGTCAGTGTCTAAACATTTTTCACTACTTGAAAGAATTTGCATATAGATTCTGATCGCTACAAGGAACAGGCTTTTTGTGCGATGCTTGTGCTCTTCGTGTGCATTATACAGAGGCGCATTTTTTACACCCTTGGAGTATGATTGTAGAGGTATAATCTTTATAAACTTCATAGTGCTCACGTAATAATCAGCATTTTGGGTAGGCAGCACTTTGTGCTTTAACAGTTGCAAAAATTCTTCAAAAGATGAATTGTACAATTCCAATTTAAAAAAATAAAAGAAAAAAACTAAGAGCACCTGATTTTAATTTCCATATGATCCCTCTGTATCATGTTGACAGCAAACAGTTACCTTCAACCCTTTACCGAGGTAAAGGTGAAGGGCGTCAATGTAAATCTGCTTCGGAGCACCCTGGCCTGTGTTATTTGTGTAGAAATATATATATGTGAGGGTGAGCACTGCATGAAGCGTCTGAGGCTTTGTCCCCTTGTGGGTGCTGTTCTGCTTGCAATGGCGAATGAGCACAGCATGGAGCTCATGCCTGCCAAGACACATTAAGCTTCCTATGCTCGGTGGCAGTGCCGGCCGGCCCCAGGCCAGCCGGCACCAAGGGCTGGCAGGAGGGGGCCGTGTCCGACCTGCTGGGAGCTGCGTGACACAGACGTGGCTGCAGTGGGTGCTGTGGGGCCTGGGGGCTGTGGGGAGCTGGGAGAGTATGGCTGAGGCTTGGGGAGCAGGACATGGCCTTGGAGAGGCCTGGAGATGCCCCAGTGCAGACACGGTCGTCAGCGCCTCCTCTGCATGCACCTAACAGGAGCAGGCAAAGGCTGTCCCGGATTTGCTACATCAATTTGCTCTCATTAGCTAATGACTTGCTAATGTCTCCCCCAGCTTTCCAGGTCGGCCTCCTCCGCTCAGTGCTGGAGGGAGCCCCAAGCAGCGCCCATGGCAGCCCCACAGCAGCCCCCAGGCACAAGCGCCCCTAGTCAGGTGAGGCGCTGCCAGCTTAAAAACTTAGTTACACATAATTTGCCTTCCCTAAATGCATTTCAAATCAGTGGGTCAAAGTCAAATGTGACATGTGAGAGGCAGTGTGACTGTAATTCATCCTGAAAGGAGCATCGTGGAGCTCCTGTAATTTGTGTGGGGGGTGCCTGAAGGCTGCTAGTGCTTCCCTGCTCCGCCTGGATGGGACCCAGTGTGAGCTAGGTGGAAGAGGCGAGGAAAATGCTCCAAGTAAATGCTATTAAAGCACAGATGCTGTTTTAACAGAAACTAATCATGGAACTGGCACAATTAAGTTCTGATGCTGTTTTATGAATATATACGCACGTATATATTTACACAAAACAACAGCCGAAGCTTATATGTAGCTAGACAGCAGAAATATATCTATATATTTTCATGCCATGAATGGGAAGAGTTCCCATAAAATGCTTTGCATGTATTAGGCTAGGAAAGATAATCCCCAGTCTGTGCATCAGTTATTCTTTTCCAGTAAGGGACCAATGTGCTCCAAAATCCCAAACTCCTGCTGAGATGAGTCACTACCTTTGCATTTCAAATCAAACAATTTAAATGCAGTTCCTACTTACTTGTTACACTCTGTACTTGGGCTTCTGTGTTTTCCCTACACCTGCTGATGACAGCATTAATACATCTTAGGGGAGGAAAAAGTGCAGAAAAATGCCTGCAGTCAGATTTGTTTGGGATGTCATTAGTCATCAGAGGAAAGTGTGAAATCTCCCAGAGTGAAGGTACAATTTTGATTAGCCCTTAAATAATCAGAGAAAAAACTAACAAACTTCAAGTGCAGTAAACAGTATTTGGATGCAGACTAGTTTCAGGAACTTCATAAAACCAGGATTTTAGACTCCATTTATATTTCCTACTTGCTTTTTCTTTTCTTTTTCTTTTTTTTTTTTAATTTCACCTTGCATTTTTTTATGTGCTTGAAGTTGTGTAATGCTAAATTTCAACATATTCCAAGCAACGTATCATAGGTCATGAAACTTCTTTGTACAGCTGTGTTCAGTGACCTTGAGAATGTCTGATTCCTTGTAATGTTGGGTTCATTGGGAAAAAATAAGTAAAAAAAAAGCAGAAAGACTAAAATCATGGTAACGTGTTTAAATCAAGACTGAGCATTAACCACCACAGATTTAGGTGAGGTAGGAGCACAGATTTTTACAGCTATGCATCTCCGTTGTATTAGCCAGAGCACACGATGTGATATTTATGCTAGCTGTTAATGTGGCTACCCAATATGCCAGATCGAGTTACATCCTAACTTCTGCTCATTAGGCTCTTGCATTGCATATGTGGCTGTGCCTATGCATTGAGACAAATGTAGCAGACATAGAGCTCAAAGGCAGATGGGAGTGAAGGAGGACCTTTTTGAACAAAGTATTTGGGTCTCCCAACCCCATGCCTTTAGGTGGGATGGAGACTGATCTTCTGTGTCACTCAAACTCTGCTTTGAAAGTGCTTTCTGGGAGATCGCCACTAGGAAGATGTATTTGCATCTGCACTGCTCTGTAGTCAGGGCACAGACCCATTTTCAGCTTTCTGCTTCCTTGATCCCCCCAGCCCCTGACCTCAGTATTCTTGGCCAGACTGGGCGGTGGCCATTTCCTATCATAATCAGATGATGGAAATAAATATGAAAAAGCTTTTCCATGAGAACTGTTTTTTTTTTCCCCAGAAAGAATGCAATGGCAAATGATGCAAGCTGAAAAGAAAGAGCAAGAGAAGAACTGGATGTATTACTGAGGTTTTACTTGCTAATGAAACATCACAATCAAGGCTGAAAGGTGGCTCTGATTCCAGAAAACACCTGTATCCATACGAAAAGCAATGCTTGGCTCAGAGTGTCATTGTGGAGGTACAGAAAGATCATCAATGAAGAGAGAATTTTGAGCTAATAAGGCAGTGTTCAGGGAGATGTATGCTGATTGCATCCCATTCCTGGCAAAGTGCTGAGCATTCCTAAGATGTTTAGTTTAGCAGTGAGAAGAACAGAGTCCTTCTACTCTGATGTTGTCAGCTCCTGACCTGTACTATTCTTTTGTCACTTACTTTGGGGTAGAAATGTTGGCATCTATGCTATGATTTAGGAGGTGAATTTGCCTCATGAATGGTTCTCGGTCCACATCACCTGTGGGCTGCATGCATCAGAAAGTAACATGCAGTGCAAAAGTGCTGCTCAGACAGACTTCTTTGTTGCTGGCTCCACCTGGGAACATATTCTATGGCATTTTCAAATTCTTATTCAACCAGAAGGAGTGGTCATTATGATTCTCAAAGCAGCTTGGTTGGCCGCTTTGAATTCAAGCATCATTGCTTGATGATTCTACCTGTACTACTTGTGCTGCTACTACTATATCTGCAGAGTGTTCCTGATGAAAAACTGCTGAAGATGTGCAAACTATCCCTAATTTTGGTGACACTTCCTGATGCATTTGCATATGCAGCTACCAGCAACCTTAGCTACTGCCAGAATCTGTTTAAGTGTAATTTTTATGCTAGCTGTAGAATTGTGTTGAAATGCTTGTTTAGCCTGCTAAAGGGAGGTAAACAGACCTCATGATATGATTAGATCTAATCACAGCTCCCATGTCAGGTTCTGTCTTACTTGCTATATGCTGAGCAAAATTTGTGTGATCAAAGAGATGGATAAAAGGTGGAAGCATAAAGCCAACACAGCTACTATTACCTGCTAAGGTTTTTTCACCTATATCTGAGAACAAGAATTACCAAATTATAAGGGATATTCTTGCAGAGCCCCTCTGCTAAGAATTTGATTGATGGTTGCGATGTTACTAACAGTAACAACAGTAAAACAATAAATAACAGTATTTTAAACCTCTCTGACTATTGAGGTCCACATGCATTAATTCCCCCAATCCTGCTTGCTGATGGCCACTTTCACCAGCAACTCTACTTTCTGTAGAGCATGTCCTGAGCTTCCCCTCTTCTAGTAATGAAAGTTGGAAATTTGACAATGAATAAAGGAAAAGTGTATTTGTTACTGGCAAAAAGTATTTTTATGTTTGGAGAAGATGTTATCAACCAGACTAAGAAGAAAAAAAAATCTGTGTTTTTTAAACCAATGAGGAAGAAGGAAATAAATGTAGGGAAATAATGGATAACAAATGGCATACAAAAGGTAAGATGAAACAATTTTTTTATTCACCTTTAAATGGTCTAATGGTTGTGTAAAAGAAAGCAGAAACCTGAGATACTCCAGAGAGACTATGAAATATTACAAATGTGAAAAATATCTTCTAGCAAGAATTATTTTAAAATACCCCAATGATTTTCAGAGAGGAACTTCAGAGAAGTCATGAAGCACTGTCCTTACTCCAGAATTTTAGAGTTTTCCATAAGTTGTGTGCTTAATGGTAGATGCTTTATACCTACTGGCTTATGAATAGACTGGATCTTTGCAAGATTAGTGCTCAAGGCCACAGTTCTTCAAATGTTTATGCATGAGTAAAGGACTGAGTCCTAAAAATCACAAAATGCTGCAGGTGAGGAAAAATCCTAAGGAAAGGTAGACAGTGATATTTTTCAACCATAAATAATAAAGTGTACTCAAAGACAACTCTTTCGTAGATTTACTTTTGACAGGAAACCTCTATTTTTGTATGTTATGGCATTTTAGAAATATTAAAATATGAGAGAAACTTGTAACCATTCAACTTCTCTACAAGGCTACAGGAAGAATATTTTAATTCAAAAGCTAGAGCCTCTTTGCACTCCCCCGCATCCTGAAAAGCACTCGCCTTGCTTTCATGAGCGCAAGCAAATCAACACTCTGTTAGCACAAGGTAGCTCTTGTTTGAATTGTGTACCCTGGAGACGCATAATGAGTGCAAAGGAACTGATCCTAGGGGGTTCAGATTCTGAGCAAGGAGAAAAATTAGAGTGCCCAGCATACATGGGGTAGGTTAAAATAAAAATAAATCTGTTTTGTGAATTTTAACTTTATACATAAAAGTTGGGTCATAAAAATATAATTTCCTTAACCTAATATTTTTTATAGCTGAAATTTCCATCTGTTGGGGAGAATTCTTATAGAGAGGACGCAAATCACATTCAGAAAAGTTCCAATTGCTTGCAAAGGTGAATTCAGAGTGCATAGATTCAAAGCAGTATCTGTGACGCTTCAGAATTAGAGGTACAGACCTGTAAATGAAACAGTAGTGAGAATAAATTTCAGGCCAAGGTGAACAACCAACAGCAAATGCCAAATTGTTCTGGCAAAACCTATAATTATATATTTTTTTGATTTGAAACCTATGTTCTAAACTGAAGTACATTTTTTGTAAGTAGGAGTTATTTAACCCTTTTTAACCATTTGCTTATTTTAAATTTATGACATTTGGAGAAACAAATTAAATAAAAAATGAAAACTTCATCCAGAAAAGACAAAACATAGAAGCAAAGGATTTTTATGTTAACATATATAGTTTTCATTTATTCTTTGTTGAATATAGTTGAAGAATTCATCAATGTTTTTGTGCTCCTTGAAATACATTGTTTTTAATCACTGTTTTGTCAAACCATTAAATCACTTACAGTATGCAATGCATATAATGTGAACTATCAGATCAGTGCACAGGCAGACCAGGATGGCTTTAAAAGTCCATTTCTTCTAGAATTCATAGTACATTTCATTTCATAAAATGAAAAATGTGAAAAGGGTCTATAACAGAGAAACAATGCATTTCTAAAAATCCCTTCACTTTATTTGAAGCATTCAACAAATGCCTGTGGTTGTTATTGGAATTTGCCAGAGCTTTCAATCTTTAGCAAAATCTTTGCCCTATTGCCAACAATAAAACTCTGATTGACTTTCAGAGTATTCTGGAGGAAACCAGATATCAACCTTACCACAGCACTTGCAGTCCTGAGTCACAAATATTAATTTATATGTGGCTATGAGGATGGTGAGAAGAGACAAAAATTCAATTAAAGGGACTGGTTAAAGCTGGTCAAGTATTGAGAAAATTATTTGTGAATAAATTAACCTGCTAAATAATGAAAAACTGCTGTTTGCTGTACGTAATCTCATTGAATCTCATGATTTCTGCAGTTGATTTGTTCACTCCAAGCATTGTGCACCTAAACGTTTACACAATAGACAGCAATTCTACTCAGGCAACTTAGGGGAAAAAAAAAAAAAAAAGAACAGAGTGGAGATAACACCACCCCTGGGATAACACCACTGATTCGTAACAAGCTTTTGAGACCCATTGTGGGGCAGTGTCTTCGCCAGGCCACTGCCTTATAAATTCCATGTCCTGCTCAGCCCTGAAAACACTAGTAAGAATGGCTGGGAAACTGTATGTAGAGCAGGAACTTTGCAACCTGTTTTAGGTTAGGAATCATGCAACCCTGTTTTAATAACCCATTAAAAGGCAGTGCTCTGATGTAATTGCTTTGCTCTGTTTTGGTCTGAAGCAGTCATCTTTCAAATTGGATAGATTTTCTTCTGATGGAAAGTTTAGTAGGATAGAAGTTCCAGGAAGTTTGGTTGTTTAGTTGAGTAAATCCTCGTTATCTTGTTCTCTTAGTAGAAGAAACAATCAGCCAGTATATTCCTGCCTATGAAAGCCAAGTCTGCCTTTCTACCTTTTATTAGTTCAAAGACTTATGTTTGGATTCACTGCTGCTTCAGTACTTTATACTTCAGAAAACACCATACTTCAAACAGGTACACTTTTACCATAAACCAAACCCCTAATTTCTATGGTTACAATCAGTCCACATTGTTTAAGCCATTTAAGACATGAAGCCCAAGAGATAGAAGTTTGAAGGCAGCTAGCAGATGCCTTCAAGCTACTGTCAAATGCTTCAAGCTAGTTTAAACAATCTGGTTAGTGTAGTGACCCTGCACTGAGCACTGTGATGCCATGGATACTATGGCATGATAGATCAGCTACTAGATCAGTGAAGTAGCATGAACATATTGATAGAAACTACTATCCAGCAGTAATACTACCCAAAGATCAGATATATGGCAGACAGTTATACCTTGCAGTGAAGTCTGTCAAGCAAGCTTGTCCCACATTCTTCTCTAAAGTGTCATGGTTTTTCTAACACCCCAAACACCACTTTTATGAACTGAAGCCACTAGCCCATTAATTACTGAAGAACTGAAGATCAACATACCTGGTATGCACTATGGCAGGAATGTCAATTGTGGATGGAGAGGAGAGTATAGTGTGGTGCTGGAGCGTGGCACTTCAGTCTGATTTGGCACTCCTACAACCACACAGATCTGGCCTTGGCTTCAAATATAATCAAAGAACAGAGCAATAATGTTAGAGTGTATTGTAAAAAAACAGATTTGGGATTGAAGACTGAGTAGGTGATATTATAGATGGAATACATCCATTTTGCCATTCTCCTGTGGTCTCATCTTTGACCATCGTTTCTCCATGTTTGACATTAGCTCTGCTAAGTTAATATTTTAATATGTCCTTAATGGGTGACACAGTTTTCTTTTAAAGGAAGCATGGTGAGTAATTGTCCCCATAGTCAGATTCTTAGCATGAACAGACACTCATTCCACTTTGGAATTGGCAAGTTCTTCCTCGAATATCCAGTAGCTGTCTGAATGCCCCATGGCTAAAAGTTCAAGGTGATGACTCTATAGCTGTTAGTAGAACGACACACAGATGACATACTTCTGACTTTGTAGAATATAAAACATGCTAATCAGCTTGTTAGAGCAGCAGATTTCTTATTATTCTCTTGATCTATTTATCAAAAGGTACAGGCTCTCACTATTCTCTATTATAGAGCTTACAATTAAAAAAAAAAAAAAAAAAGGATTTCCTTACTGTGAAACTCTGCCCATTTTTATTGCTCATTTGTATGCAGAAGAGCTGGGAAAGTTGGTGATATCTCCAGGGTTTTTGTAGCCCTTAGCATACTGGAAAATGTCTGCTTCACCCAGCTTATGGTCACACAATAAACAGTCACTAAACATTTTGCTATGCCTAACATTTTGCTGCCATAGGCAACCGCTTAATCTGCCTACACAGTGGAGCTAGCCCTGAGGGGATTCAATATGTGTTTGGAAGGCCAGATTTATAATAAAACATTAGTTTTCAAGACTGGTAGGAAAAAAGAGCTGTTCATTTGAGATTTCCTGCTGTATTCTCAGTTGTTGCAATAACAGAAGTGTTAAAGATTTCTACAATCAAGGCTCCACATGGATTGGTTCAATAAGCAGATTTGTTTCCAGCTCACAATCAGCACTGTATTTCTGCTTTAGGTTGTACCCTTTTATCATATAAGCATCTTCTGTAGAAACCAGACTTGAAAGGTACCCTTGTGAACCATGAAGAGACCAAAGTGAAAGCCCATGACAGCCAGTTCGAAATGAATTCAGCTCTCATGGTTGAACTCTCCTTTTTGTTTACATTTGCATTAAGTAGCACAGCAGAAGGAGGCACTCTGCCCAGGGTAGAAGGGGAAACCCTCTCCTCTGGGAGGCAATGTAGACACCGAGTCTCCATTTAAACCTCATTATGACATCAATTCATATGAAAAAAGAAAAATCACAGGTTTGCGGTTCATGCTTGTAATAAGCCCTTTAGAAACAAGCTGCTCTGGCGACGTAATTTAATCCTTGCTACTTCCAGTTTTTTTTTTATAATTATATATTCCTCTGCCGTAAGAGAAGCAGGATTTGTTGCGAATCAGGTCACCCTGTTACTGTTTGACTTGAATGAAGAACTCACACTGCTTCTTAGAGTCCGTTATGACTCCTCTAATTTAAGATTATTACCTGAACAGACGTATTTTATTTGGCTTTTTCCATGTTGACCGAGCGTGAAAGCTTGCAAAATGATCTCCAAGTGCCTCTATAGAATAAAACTCATAAGGCTCATTGTGATAAGTGAGAGCAAAGAAACCATAAAACTTCTCAGGCTGTCTCTGCTTCATGTGAAATGCTTGGACCTCATTGGGGCCACAATCCCCACTCCTCCCACCTAGTGAATGAAGAGGGGCGAGCTAAGGCTCCCTTTAAAAAGACAAATTTGCCAGGAAAGCCTTGTTCTCCCAGAGGCATTTTAAAATATCCATGCATGGTTATTGCTACTGCATTTCAATGCCTTAAGAAGGAGTATGGAAAAATGAGAGCTTTCAGTTCCACAATGCTTTTTTATGTCATATTCTTATCAAAACCAAATATTGTTATGCTATTTTAATGAACATGCAGCATGGGCGAGGATGGTATTTGGTGGCAAAAAAAGGCCAACTGCTTTTATACATTTCCCCATTTTCCAGATTTGAAGGAAGCAGATCTGAGCTGCATGAATTCACTCTGCCTCATCTCTGCAGGCTGTAGACTTATTATTTGGTTCAAGATGAAATACAGGCATTACAGAAGACTGAGAACAAGTGCGGTTTTATGCCATCTTTGTGTTTTCTTGTATTTGTACCCTGGCTGCTGGTGGGGTTGGCCTCAGTAACAGCAGCTCCAGGGCTGATCTAATTTACACATGGATTGCCGGAAGTTGTTCTGGCAGCTGAAAAGAGTGACATCTGCCAAGGGTACATGAAGTCCTGCATTTTTTTTTTCTCATCACAGTGCATAGTTTAAGAGCATATGCCATATCAACAGCTACTACCAGAGGCTAGAGCCTTCTTAGCTTCCCGCTAAACCTTGGTCAGCATTCTCTCAGTCCCTTTTACAATAGGGTTAGTAGTTACAAAATACAGAGCTCTCTGCTGTGTTTGCCTCATTTAAAATGAACGTGGTACTGCTAATGTCCAGATTTCAGGTTTATCAAAGTAGCATAAAAGGAACATTAAGACATGCTCAGCTAAGAAGCTGTTCTTTCTTGAACCTACAGAGTTATGAGTAATGTGCTCACTTCCCTTATATACCAGCAGATGAAGCTGTTTGTATGTATTAACAACACTTTGATGTTAAAAAAAAAATGGATTTGTTGTTTGAAGAATGACATTTCTGTCTTTTTTTTCCTACTTCTCATTTTCAGATTTCCCCCACAGACTTCTGGGAACATATGCTTATGTCATGTTTTTGTGGTTATCTGAAAGTGTGTTGTGGTCATTCTGGACAGCAATGTATCTGCGCTCATAAATGTTACTGTCAATCATGGTTCTGGCTCAGCATATGTATTACAGTGATCATCACCTTTATTTTTTGAGTTTGGAGATTTGGCACAAGAAGTTCAGGCACAATATGATTAAGAACTGTGAAATCATGAAAGGCCTGAAGTGATCTGGATCTTATTCTTCTTCAGTACAAGAATTAGGGGGCATTAAATTAATCAAGACAGAAGTGTACACCTAATTAAGTTGTTCTTTTGTAGTGTCTGGCTAAACTGTGGAATGCTTTGCCACCTGAGCAAGGGGGTACTGAAAGTCTGCAGCAGTTTAAAGAGAGCCTTGATATGTTCATCTGGAAAAGAAAAACCTGCTAAATGCATACAAAAGAGGGAGCTCAGGAAGTCACTGACCTGTTGGTTGCTACAAGCTTGGAGCAAGATCAAAGTCAAGGTCAAGAGTCACTTGTGTTTTCTTGTGTTTTTACTTAGGTATTTGATTTTAGCCACTGCTAGAGAGAAGATGTTGGATTAGATGTGCTTTGGTCTGATCCAGTGTGGTTCTCTGTGGTATATTACATTATACTACAGATGCCTGCATTATGTATGTGAAATACCCTGAATTCTTGTGAAAGTCACATATAGTCTTCAAAGGGCCTGCTTCTTCCCACAGATTGTGGAACTAACCTAAGATGATTAGTTGAGATTTTAACTCATAATCATCTAAAGAACAGTGAACTGAATCCTAGTCTGCATGACATATAAACATTTCTGAGGGCAAAGAGTTTTTCCAGATACAGGAAATTTGGCTAAGAAAGAGATTGCACTCTTGCTGTGTTCATAAAATTCATTTGCACTAATAAAGCTTTACTAATGGGAACCTTCTCAAGGAACCTTCTCAAGCAGTGAGCACTAAATCAATTTGAATAAACTGGATCAGAACTTACATTTTAATTTAGCTAGCTGTTGATAAGCAGGTTTATATACAGTTCAAACAGCTCTAATCTACTTTGAACTTTTGACTTTTGCAGGAATAAAGCATATATAGATACGAATGCTGTTATCAATTTGTTCTCAATATAATATCTATCAGCTGGAGAGACTGGTCTAGGAATGTGTGATGGCCTAAAGGAATGCAGGTTCATGGAACAATGTTTGGGTAGCCTTAATTTATGTACATATCTGTGAACAGTCTTCAGAATTATAAATTGCATTTAATGAATTATAACATAAAATTACAATGCATTTGAGAGTTAGGGAGGCTACTAATATAAATTAGGAAATTCTCGTTGCTATTTGTTTATGGGAATATTTAATAGAAAGTTCATGGTAAATGGGAAATATAATGTCTTCATATAGGCTGATTCTCCTAAAGATATGATATTTAGTGACAGAGACAGGCTGGAGTTCAGTTGTCATACAACAACAGCGATGCTTTTCCATTAGCTTATACCTAGGGCCTTACACAAGGGAATTTAAGGCTCAAACTTTACTGTGAAATATTGGTTTGCCAATTGTTATAACAACATATATCTTGGAAGTATCACAGTGATGGCCATTTTTAATTAAAATAATAATTTACTAGGAGGCAATATACTTTATAAAAAATAATTTTCTGCTTGAGTTCTGCCTCACTGGTAAGATACAGAGTTTTCATCCATAGCATTTATGTTGGTGGTGTTGCAGTGGCCTCTTCAACTACTGATTTGGCCTGCAGAGTGCTACGTTTTGTTGAGGTATTGTGATGTGAAGAATTGAAGAGAGACAGAAAAAATAAAAAGAAAACAGGGGGAAGGGGGGATTATGGAAAAATGAAATGGATATATCTCCTTTCTCACACAGTTTGGGCTGCATGAAGCTGTCTTGTAAACTACATATAGGAAGGCTGCAATTCAGTTCTCCACTAGACCTTTCGAAAAGCTATCAGCATTCTCATTCCTTGGCAGATGAGGACACAGGTTTTGAGTGAGACCATACTTACATAAAAGCACTTAGTAGATGCCATTTGCTTGACCCAGTTTTTGCTGGTTATCCTGAGTGATAGAGGGGTAACGCTATCACTGTTTTCATTGAAATCCTCATAGCTGACATATTAATAGGATTTAGATCTAGGTGGAAAGACTTCACATTTTGGAGACAGCGTGAAGTGTTATTGGTTTTCTGGAACATATGTCTTTCTACACTCTTGCAGCCTTAAAGCTGATGCAGGGCAGACCTGGACTAGTATATGGCATAATTCAGTACAGATCTCTTGGCACTAACTTGCATTGTAACTGTTCCAGATGGTTTTCAGTTCTTGCTCTAGCTCTTTGAGTTTAAGAAAGCATTGGATTAGCACAAAGGATTGCACATAAAAAGTGTGTTAGAAGTCTGTTAAGAACAGAAGCCAGAAAAGATACAAAAGTTAGGAAATACTAGAAGTAAGGTTGTCCTGTATGTTTTGTACTGCTCTTTCTGTGTGTGCACATTATACAGTCCTAAATTATATTAACACATTATATTCTCATAGGATCCAAAGAAGCTATTCAGTAAATTGTTCTCATTCTTCAGTGGCTGGCCTCTCATTTATTTCACTGCATTGAAGATCCCCTCTGGAGTTTTCTGTTGTGTTTAATAATGTGATAGGCAAAGAGTAATAAGACCCTTTCACTGAATCTGTGCTATTCTCTATTTTACAGATGAAAAACTGTGCGTAGTACTAGCTATGTATCTGGAAGTCAGCCCTAAAGTCTAGTGTGCTATCAAGGTTTGTATCCATGACTCCATATTCCTGTCCAGGGTACATGACTTCCTATTTGAAGAATACCTACTTGTTCTTTTGAAACAGGAAGTGTCTTACTTCCAGCAATCTCTGGGAGAGGTTGTAATCATTGCCAATCATGTGCCCACAAGGGCCACAACGGCTGCTACTGCACTTATAAACTAAATACAGAGTTGACAGAATACAGAGTGGACAGAATACAGAGTTGAGTATTGGCTTGTACCAAAACTCATGGGCACAGGGTGACATAAGAGACAGAGTGTCACATTCTGGAAGGAGAAAAGTGTTCAGTTCTATGGAAGAAAGTTATGCCTTGCCAGTGAGCAGTTGTGTCTAGATAGACAACAGGCCTTTTTTTTTTTTTTTTTTTTTTTTTTTTTCATATTTACCAAGACAGATGAAGATATTGGAAGGTATGCATATCATCTCATTTAGATGATTGTAATCTTACATTGTAACATAGATTAGTTTTGAACTACTCAGAACTATTTACTCTAAATATTCTTGATAGGAAACAAAGTAGATATTGGCAAGACTGGTAATTGAGACTTGAAGGCTATTCTTAAAAGACTGCAGATGTAGCAAAAGAGATTCATATCAAATAGCCTAGTAGAGGCAATTATTATTATCATTAAAACAAAATGATATGATGTTAAGTACTTCTGCAATATTTTTTATGAATAGAGAATATGAAGCAAAACTGTTCTTGGAGATGCTCACTGATACGAGAGGTAATAGAGTAAATGTCTACCACAGCACAAGCCTTATCTGTATCTGCCATATAATGCACTCTGTCCCTTAAGTAACTGTGTGTCTTGAAGAAAAACTAGGAGATACATGTCTGATTGCAAGCTGCAGGGAAGAGAGTGCCGTAATGCATGCCTGGGACATACCTTTCTCAGTGTCTCGTATTTTCAGTCGTGTCCAGCTAACTCTTGCTGTCCTTCTCAGGACTCCTAATCAAACTAATCCTTTTCCCAAATTGTCTTCTTCTCCTTCCCTGGTACCTCATCTCAGCCATGAATTTCTCTATCAATTTCCATTTTCTTTCTTCCATGTCCAGATTATTTCATCATCCTATTTCCCCTCTAGCTTTCTAGATTTCTTTATAGTCCTCTCCACATCCTGGACTCATTTGATTCCAACCACTTCTTTGTTGCACTATCTGGCCTACTTTTACTCACCTTCATCATATTTTTGGATGTTCTCGGTATTGAAACTTGTGAAAAAGTAATTTTTCATGGAAACACATCATTTGTGAATTGCTTTAATAAAATGTTGAACTATTGATCTGAAACACACATCACACAGCAACTTAAAGACATACTGTAACAAAGATTATAACATGGTCAAACTATATTTTTCTTCATAAGAAATATCTGAACAACTGTTATGAAACTTAAAGACATATTTTATATAGAGGCAGACACTCAACAGGGACAATTTCCAACTTAGTGGCTAAAAATTGGCAAAATTATAAGCAACTTAAGATATGCTCTTAATGAGAGCTACCAGGGTTTAACATAGTGTTTACATTCATTCTGTAGAAGGGCAGAGTCTATTGAGTCTCGTACATTTATAATTTTAGCAGCATTGATGATGAGTGAAAATGATGTGCCATTTGTCTGCCTGATGCTCAGAGAAAAAAGCATAGTAAATCATATAAGCAGCTCAAAATGTACCAGGCAATAACTGGGAACAATACGATCCATAATCGTGCTGCAGTATGACTGTTAGTTCGTGTATTTGGCAGTTCTGATTGTCCTCTCTTAGTACCTTTTCCAACCCATGGTGCATTAAAAGTGTTCATACACTCTCTATAATACGAGCTTTCTATGTATGTGTGTGTGTATGTATATATATATGTATTTACAATCAATATGCTTCAAGAGCTAAGTTTAGCACTACTCTGATTTACAGATGAAATTCATGAGAAATAATTCCTTGGTCTTGGAAGAAACTTCTGCTTTATCAGTGCATTATAGAATTTTCCATTGCAGGACAGTAATACTTTTCTATGAGGAAGCTGGCGCTTCTATTCCTAACAGAGTAAACTTGATTTTTTAAATATACTTAACAGATGAAAACTGCAGTACTACGAAACATTTCAGTAGGTCTCCAAATTACATCACCAAACAAAACATTTAGCTGATAATCTTCTCTATCTCATTCATAAACCAGAAAGATCTGCTGTCTTCCTCACTAATGATGTCTTTCTGAGAGCAAAATGTAAGTATTTTTAGGCATTTTGGACCTGAAGGAATAATGCCATTTTTTTATGCTTTATGATCTTGCTCAGACAGTATGTGTCCATCAGATATAACAGTCAGCTAATTCTTTAAGGCAGATTTAAAGACATTGGTTTAGAAATGGCACACTGATCAAATTGCACAGCACTTATGGGACAGTAATACATCTGAACAAATCAGTACCGATTTTATACAGCCCACACAGAAAATCCAATTTAAATGCAGTGCTTCTGGAGTTAGATTAATGAAGTTAAAATCTTCGAAGAATAGAGTACCAAGGTATTTATTTCAGAAAGGATTAAAACATCTATCACAAACATGAAAAAGGATCATTTCTGCCATCTTTACTTGGAAAGCTTTTTTTTCTAAATATAAATCTTAAGTTATTTCTAGACAGATATGCTGAAAAGTACTAGGAGGAGTCTAGCTTACTTGTGTGCAAAGAGAAGCGAGTTCTGCTGAATAATCTAAAGATTCTGTGTTAACAGTTAATAGCTTCATTACAAAATCAGTAGCGCACTGAACCAAGAAAAAGAAATTCTTAGGGTTCCGTTAGGTGAGACTGACTACAGTCTGTTCCTGTAAAATTTATGTTCTTCCCATGTTTCAGTTAGTTTTTATTCTTTTTAAGATGAGGTCAAATGTTCTGTGAAAGAACATGTGCATTTTTACAGCTGTGTTAATGTATGCCTGGAGTGCGTTCTCTAACATAATGTTGCACACTCAGATACTACATACATCAGTACAATTGCAGTTATCCTGAATATATCTTTTAGCATATTGGAATAAGTCTATTAAGTTACTTGACCTTAAAGACAAAACCTTACACTTTTATAGTTTGGTGGATGACTAATAGCATTTAATATCATCAAAACTGTCTTATATTAATGTGCCAAGCTGTCACTTTAAGTTCTTATCTTTCAATAAATGATTCTGAGGCTGGATTTCCATCTATTGCACAACATTTATCTTTATTTCAGCCTCTCTACCCAGAGTCCAAATTGATTTTAAATACTTACTAAACTTTTAAGAACTTGTGATGTTAAGGTGAATCTTACATAGGTATGTGTGGCACAACTCTACACTTTGCTTACTCTTTCAGAACCAACACACCTGAGAGCTGCCTCCATAATCCCAAAGCAACTCTCTGCAGCTGGACTTCTCCTTTCTTGTGCTAGTATGGGGAAAGTGGAAGGGCCAAGTATTACTAAAGCAGAGTGTTTATGATTGAATCTAATTACCAGCCCAGTCCTGTTTTAGAGTATTTTAACCTCTCTGAAGTACTAGCACCTGATTCACTCTAAGTAGCAAGACCTCAAAGATAAAAAAATGTTTTTTTTTTTCTTACCACCCTAGAAATAGCATTACCCTTACAAGCTCTTCAGGAGCAATTCAAGAATATGCTGTACATAGATATAATGATTTTGTACATGATTTACTGTAAAAACATACAAGTTTACGTTATCACAGAATATCAGCCTCATACAAAGATAATTTCAAAATAGAAAAACCACAGCTGTGCCTTGGTATTTTAGAAAATTTTCAAGGCAATATAAATGCTTGTCATTTAGAAAGGCAAACACTAAGAGTGTTTTAAGAGGTATCTTTAATCTCATTCAAAAATACCATATTTGATTTCACAGTTATCTTTTAAATTGTTAGCCACTGCCATAATGTGCTTAGAAATACCAAATGGATGCATTAGTTTTACAGTATTCAACCGTGTAACACATAGGGACATACAGACATCTGTTGTCAAATAAGCAGCCCTTTTCTTAAGTGAGACAACTCAGTAGAGAGATTTCTGATGCTACATGGGATATGCTATAGAAGCCAGACTGCATTTACTAGTTCTTAGTAAGGCTTTGACATCTGATTAAAATGGCTATAGCAGATGGGGTTAAAAAGACACTTCCCTGCCACTCAGCTTGTGCTAGTTTTGCAATTGGTATTGTAGGGGCTGTCACTGAGTCGTCAGATAAGCAGTTCTCTGTCAAGTGCTTTGCTCTGTCACTGTTTTAACAAAAGTCTTGCATGAAATCTTCTATCTCGTTCTGCTGGCCTGTGATAAACTCCATGCATCAGCTGTGAAGCTTTTTAAAAAGTGTGGTTGTGAGTGCATAGCATCAAATAAGGACCTTCCGATGTAAATGAAAATTGCATTTTTTTTTTTTACAATTCAAATCAAAAAGAGTGGCAAGACAGTTGCTAAGTTGCTTTATGTGTAGCTTCACCTTAGTCAAAATGTTTTAATTAGATTCTTAAAGAAAGCCCTGAAAAATTTTTCCACCTAGGGTTAGGGTTCAGAAAAGGAAAAAGCGTGGAGGCAACGTTGCAGTGGGAGTAAAAAGGATTCCTTTGCCAGTCCCTTTCCACTCCCACTGCAACATTGCCTAAACGGTTTCTCCTTTTCTGAACCCTAACTCTAACCCTAGGTGGGAAAATTTTTCAGGGCCGGGCGGCCACTAGGACCCATGCTGTGGCCAAAACCAAAAAGTGCTCCCAGCACAGCTCTCTTGGCACCGCTAGGATTCCTTTCACAGTCCATTTCTACTCCCACTGCAACGTTGCCTCCACGCTTTCTCCTTTTCTGAACCCTAATCCTAACCCTAACCCTAGATGGGAATGTTTTTCAGGACCAGGCTGCCACTAGGACCCATGCCGTGGCCAAAACCAAAAAGTGCTCCCAGCACAGCTCTCTTGGCACCGCTACGATTCCATTCACAGTCCCTTTTCACTCCAAATCCAGTGCTGCCTCCACGCTTTCTCCTTTTCTGAACCCTAACTCTAGGTGGGAAAGATTTTCAGGGCCGGACTGCCACTAGGACCCATGTTGTGGCCAACACCAAGAAGGGCTCCCAGCACAGTTCTCTTGGCACCGCTATGATTCCTTTTACAGTCCCTTTCCACTCCCACTGCAATGATGCCTCCATGCTGTCTCCTTTTCTGAACCCTAACCCTAACCCTAACCCTAACCCTAGGTGGGAAAGCTTTCCAGGGCCGGACTGTCACTAGGTCCCATGTCGTGGCCAAAACCAAAAAGTGCTCCCAGCACAGCTCTCTTGGGACCGCTAGGATTCCTTTGACAGTCCCTTTGTACTCCCACAGCAATGTTGCTTCCACGCTCTCTCCTTTTCTGAAGCCTAACCATAGGAGGGAAAGTTTTTCAGGGCCGGACTGCCACTAGGACCCATGTTGTGGCCAAAACCAAAAAGTGCTCCCAGCACAGCTCTCTTGGCACCGCTATGATTCCTTTCACAGCCCCTTTCAACTCCAAATCCAGTGCTGCCTCCACGCTTTCTCCTTTTCTGAACCCTAACCCTAACCCTAGGTGGGAAAGCTTT
>NW_020454305.1:1054149-1174564 GCF_003342845.1 Nothoprocta perdicaria
AATCCTAACCCTAACCATAACCCTAACCCTAACCCTAGGTGGGAATGTTTTTCAGGGCCGGCCTAGCACTACGACCCATGTTGTGGCCAAAACCAAAAAGTGCTCCCAGCACAGCTCTCTTGGCACCGCTACCATTCCTTTGACACTCCCTTCTTACTCCCATTGCAATGATGCCTCCACGCTTCCTCCTTTTCTGAACCTTAACCCCAATCCTTGGTGGTAAAGCTTTTCATGGCCGGCCTAGCACTAGGACCCATGCTGTGGCCAAAACCAAAAAGTGCTCCCAGCACAGCTCTCTTGCCACCGCTACCATTCCATTCACAGTCCCTTTCCACTCCCACTGCAACGTTGCCTCCGCGCTTTCTCCTGTTCTGAACCCTAACCCTAGGTGGGAAAGTTTTCCAGGGCCGGACTGCCACTAGGACCCATGCTGTGGCCAAAACCAAAAAGTTCTCCCAGCACAGTTCTCTTGGCACCGCTACGATTCCTTTGACACCCCCTTCCTACTCCCACTGCAACGTTGCATCCACGCTGTCTCCTTTTCTGAACCCTAACCCTAAACTTAGCTGGGAAAGCTTTTCATGGCCGGGATACCACTAGGACCCATGCTGTGGCCTAAACCAAAAAGTGCTCCCAGCACAGCTCTCGTGGCACCACTAGGATTCCTTTCACACTCCCTTCCTACTCCCAGTGCAACGATGCCTCCACGCTTCCTCCTGTTCTGAACCCTAACCCTAACCCTAGCAGGGAAAGTTTTTCAGGGCCGGACTGCCACTAGGACCCATGCCGTGGCCAAAACCAAAAAGTGCTCCCACCACAGCTCTCTTGGCACCGCTAGGATTTCTTTGACACTCCCTACTTACTCCCACTGCAACGATGCCTCTATGCTTCCTCCTTTTCTGAACCCTAACCCTAATCCTAACCCTAGGTGGCAAAGTTTTCCAGGGCTGAACTGGCACTAGGACCCATGTTGTGGCCAACACCAAAAAGTGCTCCCAGCACAGCTCTCTTGGCACCGCTAGGATTCCTTTCACAGTCCCTTCCTACTCCCACTGCAACGTTGCCTCCATGCTGTCTCCTTTTCTGAACCTAAAACCTTACCCTAACCCTAGGTGGGAAAGTTTTCCAGGGAAGGACTGCCACAAGGACCCATGTTGTGGCCAAAACCAAAAAGTGCTCCCAGCACAGCTCTTTTGGCACCGTTACGATTCCTTTCACAGTCCCTTTCCACACCCACTGCAAAGCTGAATCCACGCTTTCTCCTTTTCTGAATCCTAACCCTAGGTGGGAAAGCTTTTCAGGGCCGGACTGCCATTAGGACCCATGTGGTGGCCAAAACCAAAAAGTGCTCCCAGCACAGCTCTCTTGGCACTGCTACGGTTCCTTTCACAGCCCCTTTCAACTCCAAATCCAGTGCTGCCTCCACGCTTTCTCCTTTTCTGAACCCTAACCCTAACCCTAGGTGGGAAAGCTTTTCATGGCCGGAATACCACTAGGACCCATGTTGTGGCCAACACCAAAAAGTGCTCCCAGCACAGCTCCTTGGCACCGCTAGGATTCCTTTGACACTCCCTTTCTACTCCCACTGCAATGTTGCCTCCACGCTTTCTCCTTTTCTGAACCCTAACCCTAACCCTAGGTGGGAAAGCTTTTCATGGCCGGAATACCACTAGGACCCATGCTGTGGCCAACACCAAAAAGTGCTCCCAGCACAGCTCCTTGGCACCGCTAGGATTCCTTTCACACTCCCTTTCTACTCCCACTGCAATGTTGCCTCCAAGCTTTCTCCTTTTCTGAACCCTAACCTTAACCCTAGGTGGGAAAGCTTTTCATGGCCGGGATAACACTAGGACCCATGCTGTGGCCAAAACCAAAAAGTGCTCCCAGCACAGCTCTCTTGGCACCGCTACGATTCCTTTCACAGCCCCTTTCAACTCCAAATCCAGTGCTGCCTCCACGCTTTCTCTTTTTCTGAAACCTAACCCTAACCCTAGGTGCGAATGTTTTTCAGGGCCGGCCTAGCACTACGACCCATGTTGTGGCCAAAACCAAAAAGTGCTCCCAGCACAGCTCTCTTGGCACCGCTAGGATTCCTTTGACACTCCCTTTCCACTCCCACTGCAACATTGCATCCACGCTGTCTCCTTTTCTGAACCCTAACCCTAACCCTAGGTGGGAATGTTTTCCAGGGCCAGACTGCCACTAGGACCCATGTTGTGGCCAACACCAAAAAGTGCTCCCAGCACAGCTCTCCTGGCACTGCTACGATTCCTTTGACACTCCCTTCCTACTCCCTCTGCAACGATGCCTCCATGCTTCCTGCTTTTCTGAACCCTAACCCTAACCCTAGGAGGGAAAGTTTTTCAGGGCCGGCCTAGCACTACGACCCATGTTGTGGCCAACACCAAAAAGTGCTCCCACCACAGCTCTCTTGGCACCGCTAGGATTCCTTTCACAGTCCCTTCCTACTCTCACTGAAATGTTGCCTCCATGTGGTCTCCTTTTTTGAAGCCTAACCCTAACTCTAACCCTAGGTGGGAAACTTTTTCAGGGCCGGACTGCCACTAGGACCCATGTTGTGGCTAAAACCAAAAAGTGCTCCCAGCACAGCTCTCTTGGCACCGCTAGGATTCCTTTCACAGTCCCTTTCCACTCCAACTCCAATGCTGCCTCCACGCTTTCTCCTTTTCTGAACCCTAACCCTAACCCTAACCCTAGGTGGGAAAGTTTTCCACGGCTGGACTGCCACTAGGACCCATGTTGTGGCCAAAACCAAAAAGTGCTCCCAGCACAGCTCTCTTGGCACTGCTAGGATTTCTTTGACACTCCCTTTCCACTCCCACTGCAACGTTGCCTCCACGCTTTCTCCTTTTCTGAACCCTAACCCTAACCCTAGGTGGGAAACTTTTTCAGGGCCGGACTGCCACTAGGACCCATGTTGTGGCCAAAACCAAAAAGTGCTCCCACCACAGCTCTCTTGGCACCGCTAGGATTCCTTTCACAGTCCCTTCCTACTCCCACTGAAACGATGCCTGCACGCTTTCTCCTTTTCTGAACAATAACCTTAACCCTAACCCTAGGTGGGAAGTTTTTCATGGCCGTGCTGCCACTAGGACCCATGTTCTTAACCCAATTTAATTGGCTATATTGGTAAATGTGCAATTCACAGAATCACAGAATGGTTAAGTTTGGAAGATCTCTAGAGATCTTATCTAGGGTTTTAACCCCCTTGCTCCAGCAGGGACACCCAGAGCACGGGGCACAGGGTGGTATCCAGGTGGGTTTGGAAGGTCTCCAGAGAAGGAGACTCCACAACCTCCCTGAGCAGCCTTTTCCAGGGCTCTGTCACCCTCACAGGAAAGAAGCTCTTCCTCACATAGAGGTGTAACTTCCTGTGTTACAGCTTACACCCATTACCGCTTGTCCTGTCACTGGCCACCACTAAGAAGAGTTTGTCCGCTTCCTCCCTACATTCTCCCCTGAGGTATTCATACATATTGATCAGATCTCCTCTCAGTCTTCTCCAGGCTAAACAGGCCCAGCTTGCTTTCTCTTTCCTCGCAAGGTAGATGCTCCAGTGGGTATCTGCTGGACACTCTCTAGAAGCTCCACGACCCTCTTATATTGGGGAGCCCAGAACTGCCTTCAATACTCCAGGTGTGGCCTCACCAGAGCTGAGCAGAGGGGCTCCCCTCCCTCACCCTGCTGGCAACACTCCTCCTGATGCATGCCAGGATCCCATTGGCCTTCTTTGCCATGAGGGCACACTTCTGCCTCACGGTTAACTTGATGTCAACCAGGACTCCCAGGTCCCTCTCCTTGGAGCTGCTTTCCAGCAGGTCAACCCCTAATTTGTACTGGTACCTGGGATTATTCCTCCCCAGGTACAGGACCCTGCACTTGTCCTTGTTGAACCTCATGAGGTTCCTCTCTGCCCAACTCTCCAGGCTGTCCAGGTCCCTCTGAATGGCATCACAGCCCTCCGGAGTGTCGGCCACTCCACCCAGCTTGGTATCGTCCACAAACTTGCTACTCTCCTACTAACCCCCTTTTTTTCTGGGACCTTGACTCAGGGTATTCCTCCAAGAAGCTCCCTGAAGAGGTCAAAGTTGGCTCTCCTCCTAAAGTCTAGGGTTGCAATCCTACTTCTTGCCCAGCTTCCTCCCCTCAGGATTGTGAATTCCAACATCTCATGGTCACTGCAGCTAAGACTGCACCCTCACATTTCCAACTAGACCATCTCTGTTAGTATCAGGTCTAGCAGCACCTTTCCCCTTGTTGGCTCATCAACCACCTGCATCAAGAAGTTATCCGCAATGTTCTGCAGGAACCTCCTGGACGGCCTGTTCCTGGCTGTGTCATTATTACAGCAGACATCAGAGTACCTCAAGTCCCCCACAAGGACCAGGGCCTGTGATTGGGAGGCTTCTTGAAGCTGCTCTTCCTGGTCAGGAGGCCTGTAGTAAACTCCCATGCCAATGTTGCCCCTGTTGGCTTACGCTGACCCACATGCTCTTGACTCATGCTTCATCCTGCCCTATGCTGAGTTCCATGCCTTTTACTTGAATTCCAGTTCCAATTCCTGAGTACCTTCTAGTACAAAAAGATATCTTTCTCAGTAGAAAAAAAAAAAGTCCTGCATTTTTCAAAGCTTGAATGATTACACAGAAAAAAAGCTCTTTGCTATTTAGAGTTACTTGTGAGGACTGTACACCTTTGGGGAAGTGATTTAGCTGATTCAGCAGAGATAGTGGGCTTCAGCAGAGGAAAATTGCTCTAATCCTTCTCTTTTTATTTGACTGTAGAATTTTAGGATGAGGCTCTCAAGAGGTCCAGAAAAAAAAAAAAAAAAAAAAAAAAAAAAAAAAAAAAGAGAGAATATTGATAATATAATAAGTTCCCAGATACTATTGAAATGAAGACTGTAGAAGTTCTTTAGAGAAGAATACTTACAATGCAAAATCACAGGAGATTTTTGTTTTAAACTGTTTAACTTTTTTTTAATTTTAGAGAAAATTATTAGCACTTTTACTCTTGTTTAAGGCTTTTTGGCATAGACTAATTTGAAACTATTGCATCCTAAAATACAGTTTATTTATTATTTACAACTTGATGCACTAGTAAACTAATATAGCAACAACTGAAAGATGATTAAACATTTCTTGCTGGCTGGGAGGTTATCAGTCTTCATAATTATCCATTTTTACTTCCAAACGAACTTCTCCAAGGCAAATAGATCTTTGCACATGATACACTATGTTTTGAAATGATTGAGACAGTCTTCACTTGTCTCAGTGATAAATTTATTCCAGCCAGGGATTTATACCACTTGCACAAATTTACACAGTTTTATTCTCCTGTGGGATGAAAAGCTTATCTAGGGCTACTAAAAATTATGTCCTTGAGGTTTAGCTAAATATAACAAAGATGATTTTATTTGCAGTCTAAGATAATATAGCTGAAATTATTTACCTCTCTTAAATTATCTAATATTTATACAGTAGTAGAAATGAGACTCAATCAAGTCTGAGAGAGATGCTTACAAAATCGAGAGGATATTCCTTGCATGAGGAAGCCTAAGCCTAAGCCTAGATCTAAAAAATATTTAGATGCTTAATTTCCATTAGAATACACTGCAGATGTTGGATTCAGCTCACAAATTAAGAGACTTGCATTGCATGACTACATGTTCACATCACTATGTGCTAAGTATCTCCACTCTGTTATAATCAGTGAATATTCTATGATTCAGTGGATATAATGCATATATATTGCTGCCTAGATTGCCTCTGTCTTCTTTACTCCTCTCATTGGATATTTAAACACATGGATAAAATTCTTCTGACCCTTCTTTTATACAGGCTACACATTCTTGACTGTTTTAGCTTCTCCTTGTACATCAGATACTCCAATCCCTTAATCACCTTTGTGCTCCTACATCATTTGTTCCATGTCTTTTTGAAGAACCCAAATTGCTTCTTTACACTGGACAATTTCAGGGGATATTTTAGTCTGAAATTCCCCTTCCAACATCTGTGAGGAGCAAACAATATTTCCACTTCTAATTATTATTTTCCCCGATTTCCCTTATTTTCCTTGATTTTCACCTCCACCCTTTGGCTTTTGATTGCCAAACGTTTCAAGGAGGTTAGAAGCACTGCTGAAATGCTTGGCAGATTTTGGAGCGTTCACAAACCAAATTACTTTGTTTTAGGCATTTTTTTTCCAAACCTCTCTGGTAAGCTTTAGAAATGCCTTTTATGCCTCAGACAATATGCTTGTGTGTTCTCACCTTTGCAAGTCTGACCAAGCTGCTATTTAAGTGGAGAATGATAAGAAATAAATGCATGATGATGAGAAATTGAATAGCTACAACTGCAATTTTCTGTAGATTCCTCACAAAACTACTTGCAAGTAATTCTTTGTGTTTTGAATACAGAACCCCATTAAGTAACAATCCAGGAAGACTCATAAATAGTACAGGAAGGATTTCAAGACCTCACTGGAAAGACCCTTATCAGACTTTTGGTCAAGTTATGTTTAATCAAAGATAAGGGAAAATTACTACAATATAAATTAAATTAATTCCGATACCACCTTTCCCAGCCCAGAATGGTTGATGAGCTTGATTGATAGCCCAACAGTCTAACTCTGTCTACTTTTGGCAATACTTAATTTAATTGTTGTGCTTGTAATAGCCTGTATAGTGCTGTATTCAGACTGCTGGGTAGCAAAATCCTACTCTCCACACATCAATAGAAGGGAATTGTCACAATAACTCAATCAGAAACCTACACTAACCAGAAATATTTCAGTGCAAAACCAAGTGTGTATATCAGAATTTTCATAATCAGCACCAACAGATAGTATATATGAGGTGCATCGAGAATGCTTTCATCTTCACTGTAAAGTTGCTGTGTTTTTGAACTGATATGTAAATAACCTATTTCTATAATTAGCTCAAAATCATAAAAATATTGCTCCAGCACAAATGATAACAATCTAATTCATAGGAAGTCTAGTTAGCCTGACTAGTATAATGTCAATGTGTTAATGATGGAAACAATATATCATGTCTGGAATTATTCCTTAAAGTGATTTTATCAAAGTTTTTTGTGGATTTGAATCAATATTCTCAACATCCTCATAAATTACAAAACTTCTGTTTTGCTGAACCTAGTGTAAAAATTCAAGGGATTTTTATACTACAGCTGGGGCAGTTGATGTGAACAGCTTAGGTAAAAAAAGAAGAGAGAAACTAAAATATTTATTCTGATTTACTTATTTGTGATTAATTTGATGGGGAAGTATTTGGCATATTTTTGGTATTTTGATGTTATTTTAATGGAAACAGGTACTTCTAAATCCATGAAAAAGATCTTTTAAAATGTTAATATAAAGCAAATGTCATTAAACTATAAAATATAAAAATAGTATAGGAAATGTGGAAAGTACAAACTGTTGAACTGATCACACTAGAGGGCATATAAATAGCTTGTAGTTGTTGAAAAAATTGCTTCATCTAAAGCTGATTTGTTTCTTCATAAAATATGACACATGGAGCTTAATACAGGACAGTAGAAAACACAAGACTTTTATGTGCCAATATTAAAGGAGAACATGTTTTAGAACTGATCCAGTGTGTACTGAAACACATGAGCAATTTAATACCTGTGATTACCGGTACGTGAGTAACTTTTTTATGGGACTTGGGAAATAAAAGGTTCAGACACAGCAGATTTAGTAGTACCAATCTAAAATAATGGGGAATTTTTGTTTGAGTTTATTTAAGCTAGATGTGAATTCATGTAAGCCAAATAAATGTTAACAAACTTATTTATCACTAATAAATACTGCCATGTTGTTTATGAATCTTTTATTCTTATTCAGCATCAATGTATTGCAAAAGGAACTTACTTGAATTTGTTTGTGGAGTATAGAGTTTGTTTGTGGAGTATAGAGTTGTTCAGTATTGGGGACCAACAGGAGAAATCTATTTGCATTTTTGTTTGGCAACATGGAGTAATTTTGCACATATTTCCTCTGAAGGTGAAAAAAAAAACATCTTCTTTTAATCTTTTGTTGTATGTTGAAATACTTATTCAGTGGGGTTGTGTTTTGAAACTTGGTTTCATTTATGTATCGTGGTGTGACTGCTGCACATGTATGCATTGAGACAGCCTTTGGTGTCTTATCTGAAAAGTTAAAAATTATGTTGCAGTGCAGTTCAGAATGGCTATTAAAATGAAAATCTCAGACCAAGGCTTTCTCTACAAGATAGGCAGCTGTATTATGTAGTGGTTATTGCTAAGCTCTAAAGCAATAACATTGCTTGCCTATGGCAGGTAGACAGCATGGTCATCAATAATCTTAGTCTCTGTCTATATCCTCAGAGTGTCCACTCTATATCCACTCATTACTGAAGATGTCTCATATATTCTTTTGCCTAAGTCATGGTGGATTTTGCAATCCTTGTAGTTTCATACTTTATTTTAAGCTGCAGTGTTTCTGTAGCTAACACCATTATCTTGAAGGCTCAAATGAGTTCTTTTCTATGAGTCTCTGCTAATATTTTGACCAAGAAAAAAAAAAAAAAGCCATTAAAACCAAATATATTATCTCCTTTGCAGTAGCAAAAATAAGCATTTGAGGGAGAAAGGAAAAAATGTATAATGAGCATCTTTCCAAATGTTTATACCTAAAGCTCACTTTCATCTGATGATAAAGCTTACAGACTTAACCCCTATGTTAAAATCATTTAAGTTTCAAACACTTGGTTTGAAACATTAATAGATATTTAGATTAATTGTTTAATTAAAGGACCTTATTGTACAATGTTAATACACAGATTTTCACACATTATTCAAACAAAAATTTCATTTTTTGTCTGCTGCTTTGGCAGCTTATGCAGAAATAAACTTTATTTACAATTTTATGCCTTTAACAGATGGATATTTCATGCAGAACATTCTTATTTTCTATGGAAAACAAGTGCTTCTTGGTTTAAGAAATGCTGCTGTAAGCCCTGGTGGATATTTCAATTCACAGTGTAGTCATTAAAGAAAATAAACTGAAATCATAATGAACATAAAAATAGCACCGTAGCTGTGGGGAAGGAGAATCTTTGTGATATGTGGAGAAGTAGCATCCTGGCAGGTGCTGGCACCCTGCACATTTTTGTTGGAGATAAGAAAAAGGATAAAATATTTGTTTACCTATGTGAGGTCGTATTATCTTGTGTTCCACAGAAGAAAAATTTATTTATAAAAGAAGGATAGTAGGATTAAATATCTGATTCTCCTGATGTAAATGGTGAATTTCACTACAGCAGGAAAAACATATGAAGTTCTTAACTCAGAGGTTGACAACTAAAATATTTTTCAGCTTAAGCCTACAGCTTTTTCTTCATCAGTATAATTAATTCACAATAATCATCCTTTCAATCCAAATTTAAAACAATTTGGCTGTTCTACCCCCACCCTTTAAAGTGGAAAGGTCCTGGAAAGATAAATCAGGAACTGAAGTTGTTCTTTGTAATTAATTTTTACCATAGACAGTAATAGTGTCTCACAGTTACCTGATATTAAGCCCCACTATTTTGTAGAACAATATTTTTCAGAATTTAGAATCTGATTCAGGGTCTTTGGTCTATTTGGTCCTCGGCTTTTTACCTGAAGTTGTGAATAAGCCTAATAGTCCTAATAGCAGACCAAAAGTTTGGAAAAAAATCGTGCTACTTTTAGTGTTAAAAAATACACATTTCTTTATTTCTTTAGTTCAGAAAAGATGCAAGTCATCTAGTACCTTATAAGTAGCAGAATCTTTTTTTTATCCTAAAACACCTCTTTTTTTCTGTGGAATTTTGCATACTGCTTTTTACAAGAAATCAGCAAATTAAGCAAACAGAATGGAAGCATTTTTAAATCATTTATTAATTTGTGATGGTTTAATTAGGCTTCCTGTGTCTGGCCCTAAGAATACATTGAAAATAATTCATTAGCTCTGGAAAGATCTGTTTTCTCATATTTTTGCCAGTTATTTGGCATAACACACTTGACTGAGGAAACTTCCTCTCTTCCTGTATACTTACCTGTTCACCACCTTAAGAACATGTAGCTTTGTATGAATCATTGTTTGTCACCTTTCTACATCTAACCATATGCTAAGCACCGTGCTCTGAAATTATAACACAGTTCTGTTTGAAGTAAGGGGTATATTTTTCTGTTAATTCTTATCTGCACAATAAAAAAAAATGGAGTAGGCGTTTCAGA
Source organism: Nothoprocta perdicaria (assembly GCF_003342845.1). Taxonomy (NCBI): domain Eukaryota; kingdom Metazoa; phylum Chordata; class Aves; order Tinamiformes; family Tinamidae; genus Nothoprocta; species Nothoprocta perdicaria. The sequence goes on from NW_020454305.1 coordinate 1,064,421, forward strand.
TATGAAATTCACTGAATTGCAGGAACATTTGAAAAATTACTGTGAAACAATGTAATGACAATGAATTTGCATGTAATGGTACAGCAAAGTTACAACAGTGGAAATTGGGTGTAATTTTATTTAATGATTTTGATCAGCTTATGCGAAATATTTCTCACAACTTGAAAATATTTTTTTTTTGTTTTGCAGTAGTTGGCGGTCACTGAAAGTTCCTGGGAGCTAGCAGCATTTTTTTTTTTTACTTTGTATGCCAAGATTCCCAGAGTGGTAGTCACTGAATCTTAAAATCTGAAAGAGTGCCTGTATGTTTAAGACCTCATGCTATTACTATTTGTCTATCATTTGAATCATAAGTGCTCCACGCTGGGAAAAAAAATAAATTCTGTAGTGGTATATTAATGAATTTGTCCTGAACAATTATCTTAAAATGATGAGGATATAAATTAAATTCTTCTCCACTGTTTTGGAGGAACTTCCACTCAATTCATCTGTCAAATCAAGTCAAATGTCAGCATAATTGGTTGCAAAGTAGTCCTTAATAAGTCCTTAGTAATCAGTATTTCATCTGTCAGTCTAATTTAGTGTGACTGCAATGTTCATAATTATAAGAAGTTTTAGAGCTGTAGTTAACAACTGGAGAGGCAGGGGGGCCCATAGAATGCTTCGGTGAGCTGTCAGGAGATCAGAAACGTTTTAAAATTTGAATGTGCTTTTAACCACTTTACTGTGTAAGAGGAGTATGTTAAATGTCATCTTTAAAGGCATCTGTGTTATAATAGCATGGACCCAACGAGATGTGAATAATACAATAATTTGCTGCCATTTTACTAAGTGATATGATAATAGCACTGTGCCATTACTTGGAATACTTCTTATTAAGTGCTTGGAGATTAAATATCAAATGCCCTATTGTTCTATCTAAACAACTTATCCATCAATTTTCTGATATTTTTATCCAAAAGAAAGAAAAATTTTAAATGTTACCATGGGGTTCCTATAGTAACAGTTTTGAATGGAACACATTCACTATGCTGATAACGGGAGAAAACAAAACAAAACAAACATTGCTGAATTAACATAATAGGCATCAAGCGTCAGAAAGATTCGCTTGTGTGACCTTGGAATCCTTAAGTGTGACTTGCCTCTTATTTCAGCTGAGCTTTAATTTAGGGAAATAAAACATTTAGTATAATCGTAAAGAAGGTTACAGACATGATTAATTTACAGGGCTGTCTCCTCTTTCTTTCTTTTGGTTTTGTTTAACCCCAGCTAGCAATGGCATGAGATAGTCAATTCTGGTGGAGAATGGAGTGGTAATTGCTTTTGAGCACTTCCTCTGCATCTAAAACAGAAATAGTCATTAGTAACGTTTTGCTGAGATGCGCAAATTTGTACCAGAGCCCAGAATTATTTTAGCAGGTCCATCAGTGTATCACTTTCAGTATTTGGGAATGGGGCCTGTTGTTTCACAGGAGACTAGCAGCATGTTAAGAACAAGATATTCTGAGGGGAAGATGGGGAGGATTTATTCAATAAAATATAGACTTGTGCAGTCTCCTTAGTCTCCTTAGGCTCTGGAAGAAAAAGCATTTCTTGAAAATGCATCTAGCTTCTTTTAGGTATCTACTTTCAGATACAAAGAATACCTCCTTAAGAGTATTTGTTCTTTCCTTTGAGTACAAAGAAAGCCTAAATTAATTAGTTCAGATGTAAATTTCTACATTCTAGATGCCTGAAGTTAGGTAAGGTGACTCCTACATGTCTGTGATCTGTATGATGCCTAGGCAACATTAAGATTGAGCCAAGTAGTACATTAGTTCCCATTCAAACAGTTCCAGACTGGGTGCTCCGAAGATCGCTAGGATCTCATCACAGAAACACAGGGATGTATTATGTATAGTTAAGACTAGGCTACTTTTGACCGAATAAGGTGTCATGCATAGAAGAGAGACTGGAGTCTTTAAAGGCAGACACATAATGGATAACTTATAAACCAGATTTTAATTTTTCTCTGGGCAAGCTTATCTGACCCAAATACCAATTTTACCCTGTTTTTAAAATTATGGAAATTTTACTTTCCACAGTAAAATTAAAAGTGAATGTTCAGTAACTTTGTGTATATTCCAGACACACAGCAGACACAACACAAGAATTACAGGCATAATAATTTAAATTGTTAATAGATTGCAGAAAGACTTCATGTAGAACTTTGGTATTAGAGCTGTGATGTCAAAAAAGTTCAGGCAGCATGCCTTTGGTTTTAAGATGTTGCACTTGCATGACACAGTTTAGAAATGGAATCAGATTTAATTGCTTTTGGTACCAGATGGTGTAAAAGTGTCAAGTTTATGGTATTTTACAGTAGATGCTTCTTTCAAGCTGATAATATTACTGTGTAAAGCCACTTTTTCCTAATCGTCATTATATCTGTGTAGACATTATTGCAGAGAAGGGCATTCTTCAGGCAGTGTGGGGTAGAGCCAGCATAGTGGGTATTTGCCTGTGCAAAGAACAGCTGGCAGTCAAGGCATGTTTTTATTTCTAATGCTACTTTGATGCTTCATAACAATGCAGCCAAAGATGCCTACATAATACTGAGTGTATTATTGGAGATGAATCTGCAGTATATAATTTCCAACTGTGAATCTGAAATTCTCTCTGGGTGGGGAAACAGGAAAAGGGAACATGATGGGAAAAAACTCACGTGTGATTCTATATTAATTAGTCTGATATATGGGAAGTACCATGTAGAGCTTCCCTTAACTAACTTCAGAAAAAATATTTCAAGATCCATTTCCACGTCAAAAAATTCACAAAATGCTTTCTCCTGGAGAGTTTGTTTTCTTCCTCCTGGACTTTCCATTCTATTTAGATTTCCTAAGCAGCTTACTTCAGTGCTTTGTGTGAACACTTGCTAAACAAAGGACTCCTAATAGTCTTGAAACTGAGCAGCTGACACAATTATAAATAGTTTTTATGAATCCTGGGTGGATGAAACTATCATCTGTTATATCTCAAATAGGTATGTCATCTACTATAGTCTTTTTTCTTTTCTTTTTTTCTGCAGAGGTTGTATCTCTCTCCCTTAAATATATTTTATTTCCCATGTCTTTGTAATTGGAATAGTTGTAGTTGTAAAACATACATGGTTGGAACATGGAGAGATTATTTTTTGTAGTCACAGGAAGCAGATAAGGAAAGCTCCTGTCCTGGCTGATGATTCATGCAAGCGAAAGCCTCTGTTTGAAATAAGTCTTACTGCTGCCAAGATGATTTTTATGGTCAGAATACAGCCCACGTGGTTCTTAATGTGAGATTTTTTGGATAGATTTTATACTATATAAAACAATAGTTCTGTAGAATGTATAATAAAAATCAGTGCTGTAGAAAAACGAGCCTCTTGCAATTAACACGGTATAATATGTATATACATTTTTCACGTTTGTCATCATTTTGTTTCTCTTTTGTTTTCATTTTATGCTATTGGTAGTATTGCTGTTACTACATTGGTATTGCTAGTAAATGTTTTATGCAAACAAATCAGCCTGTGACTATATAACTAACAAAGATACCAAACACATAAAGGTATATGAGCTTTCGAGTACCCTTAGTGTTTGAAAGACATTTCCCTTCCACCTAGGGTTTTGTATGTATTTCTATTTTGTTTCTTTGAAGACTATGAAAATGACCAGTGGGAAAAACAAGGCGTAACCAGTGTACATTTGATTTGTAGCATCTGTTCATTCCCTATGACTATGTACTTCACTTCTGGAACATAAGGATTTGAAACTGTGGGATTTCCCTCTTCAGCACAGAGCCATGGCAATGCTCTGGCCCTGCACCCCACATGTGCTGTTCTGCAGATCTGCCCAAATTGGGCACTGTGTTCCAGATGTGGTCTAACAAGGACTAAGCAGAGGGAGATATTCCCTTCACTGGATCTATTGGCTGTGCTCCTGTCAATGCAGACCAGGAGGCTGCTGGCCCTCTTTGCTGCCTGGGCACTTGTGAGTTCATGTTCAGCTCAAAGTATGCAAGAGGAATTTACAGAGCAAAGAAATCTATATGTGTTTGTAACTAAATAGCCTATTTATAACTCTCTGCCTTACAAATGTGGTCTTGCAAATATGAATAGAGACACTTGATGGCTAGAAAGTGAGCAGATAACTTCATTTTTAGCTTCCAAGTCCTTTTTATTCTTTTTTAAATGTCTTTTTTTTTTTTTTCCAGAATGCAGATGTTACATAATTACCTATATATTAAATTAATTGGAGTGTATGTTACCCAGCCCTCACTCTTCCACTGCCCTTATGGAAACTAGAAGTACCAGTTTAAAGAAACTAAAAAAACTATGAAGAAGAAAGGATAGAAAAAAAATGCTTCCCAAATCTACCCCAAAATTCTCAAACCAGCTCTGCTATTTGAAGCTTTGAGCTTTGTCCAGCAGGAGAAATTTCATCTGTTGTGACAGCAGTCTGAATCTCCTTAAGACTCATTAACTCTAATTATATAATTAATAATTTATATTTGAATATAATTCAGAATGGTAGGGGCATTTTCATTTTCTTTCTGTTTATTGTTTCTATATGACAGTTATATCCTAGAAGATCACTGTTTTTCTCATATTTTCTAAAGTTCTGTGTGCCTCCTTTTGGGAAAACTAGCTGCACAATAGTAAAAAGTGTTAGCATGTCTGTCAACAAAACAGATATTTTTGAGAAGATGGTTCTTTGTATTTTTCTGAATGACATGGAGAGTTTATCACAAGATTTTTAAGTCTTCCAAGGGAAAATCAATTTTAATCTCCTTCTGAAAACTAGAACTATCCATTTTGCTAGTAGGTCTAATCTGCCATATTTAACACAACTGTTGGTGCAATAAGAAAGCATCATTAATACCAGTGAAGTCAGATGATCAGCTGCCTTTTTCAAAGATCATATTTTGAATTGCTTAATGTTTGTGTTTTAAAGAAAAGCATGAATGCTCTTGTGTTTCATGGTATGGACACAAGTGAAGCTTTCTTTTTATTGAAATCTTGCTGCAAAACTATTTTAGGCTGCATTGTAGCACAGTTTTTACATCATAGCAAACATTTTTAACTCATTTAAAATCTTTTTAGTCCTTTGAAAATGAAAGAATTGCGTAATAACAAAGGATGCAAGGGTCAGACATTGCATTTTACATGAATCTGAAGTCACTTGTTTCTTAAATTAATGTTTTGTGGGTTATATCTGGTCAGCTTTTTTTAGCTCTTCCGAGGAGGGGGACAATTAATTAAAATGTATGTTTCCACTTTACTATGAGGTTTACAATTTGAAAGCCTTCAAGCTCAAATGCAAAATTTCCTTTAAATAACAAATTTCACGTATAGTTACCTATACACAAGGAAACTGTAATCAATTAAAATGAACACTCAATTCTCATAATTAATGCAAAAGGTAGAACAACCCACGATGTGTGTGACTCATACTGCAAATATGAAATCTAAATATCTAAAGAATAACACATTAATGTCTGCTGAATTTTAATAAGGTCATTGATTTAATCTAAAAGAAATGTATTCCCTAACACACACCTGCATCCTCTTACTTTGATTTCTACTTAGTATCTAACTAACTTTTATTAAAAAGACATTTAGCAAATTATGTTACACTAAAATGAAATCAGTCTTACAATCCATTACAGCTAAGATATTCCAAATGAAGATGATACTTTGTCCTTAACGAGTGGTGTTGAACTTGCAGTTTTTTTGTTCAATTCATTCACATGTGGGAATGATAGTCTTGTGCAGGTAACTTTTAAACCTGTATTTGCTGTATCACCCTCTGAAGTCTTGTATTGGAGGGTGCTAGAGTTTTATTGATTTTTAGTTATATGATATACAAATAGGTTATACAGCACATAAAAGCTGTAAAACTTTTGTTTTTGCTTTAATTAAACTCCTTTAATATGAATAAAATGTAATAAGAATTGCCTGCCTCTCTTCTACTCACCTCACCCCATCTTCTGAAATAGACTGATTTTTGCTAGCTCTTGACATTACAGAACAGTTTTAATATCATATATACTACTCTAGGGATGTCAAAAATGCCATACGTATTTTAGATTTTACAACCCATGTGTTCTCAATGTATCTCAGAAACCACTGAAGATATTCTTCTATTCAAATACCTCCTCAGTCTTCTCAAGCACTATAGAGCTGCATATTTTTGCCAAGGGATTACAACCTTTTTCTGTTGTAAACTTGAAATATTTTTAAAGTTGCAAGTTGGATCATTTATTTTTGGATTTTATTTTATTTTATTTTATTTTATTTTATTTTATTTTATTTTATTTTATTTTATTTTATTTTATTTTATTTTATTTTATTTTTTAGGTAGAAGACAAATTCAATATGGGGGGCCCTGATTGATTCCTCTGGCAACCTATAGCAGCAGTTGATGAGGTTAGATAAGGACATGGCAGACTGGCAGTTCTGGATAAACCATTTCTTCTGCATGGATTAGTACAATATTTGTAGCTGCAAGGAAATTCTGCCATTTCTGAGCTCTTCTGTGAAGGAATTGAGGGGAGGATCAAATAAAAGTTATTTCAATTGGTCCTTTACATAAATTTCCAGTTAGGTAGGTGACCTTAAGTCATTCAATACAGATGACAATAACAACAACAACAACAACAACAAGAAAAAGTGTAAGTGAAATTCTGTCTTCACTGGATCCCATCAGACCTTCCTTTGACTTCTTGCAGTCTGGTTTTCCCTTGCAGCATCTGCTTGCCAGTTATGAAAGTGATGTGGAAACTATGTTAGTCACATATCTGTTGTGACTTTCCCTATGAAGCGTTATGCTATGAAATATAATGTTAATATTGTAACTAATGCAGATATCTTTGCTATTTTTTGCCTCTGGTAACTTGCATTTTTTTGAAGTGGCAAAGATTTTAGAAGCGAAGAACTCTCTCACCCAAGCTATAACTGAATCTACTCAGAAGCCATGTAATCTGTACAGCTCTCACAGGAAAAACTCCTAGAGGGTAAATGGGAAAAGGATTTTTGAAAACCCGTGCTAGACAGCTACAGCTTTGCATTCCAGTTGACCTTTATTTATAACATTTGCCCATTTACTTATGTGTGACAGCAGGAGAATTATGCAGCGACAGGCATAAGCCCTACAGCCATATGTGCTCCATGGAGTTAAAAGGCTTGCTGTGCTCAGGGAGCTCAGCAAAGGAGCAGGACAGACAGACAGATATCAGGAGGACTCTCACCATTCAGACAGATGAAAACCACTGAGTAGGGCCATGTTGTCCCTACTACATTGAAACTTCCACTGCAATCACAAACCTACCAGGTTATTGGTGTCAGGGGTGTCAGCTCTGGGATATAATTTCATCCTCTCTTGATAGAACATGAAAGAAGAAGCTCACCCCATAGTTTAAGAACGTGGGTCACAACTCTGGTATCCTCTGGCATTGTGTGAATAATGTCAGTAAGCACTCTTCTTTCTCATCAGTTAGATTAAAACATATGCTTAGGGTTTGACAAAACACAAATGGGCTTAAACACTTGACTGAACTGTGGACTTTTTTGCCTAGAGTATTATGTTATATTATTTTTCTCTGTAATATAAGAATATCTCATGTAAAATGTTTGCCCACAAGGCACTCCCATGAGATTACCTCAATTTATTCTTAAGAATAAGGGTCAAAAAGAGGCAAAAAATCTTCATGTGCCAATTTGGCATCAAGTTAGGTGTTCTGAATGACAGCTGAAGGTCTTTTTCCGTAGAGAGACACGAGGAAATTATATTCTTATGTACCTAAGATTTGGTGGTGTGAAAACCCTTTCTGGTGTCAAAGGTGAAGTTTTATCCCTTCTGTCAGGGATATCTGACATGATGTCCTAGTGGAGGAAAATCACCAGGCATCTTTCACAGTCAGTGAAATAGGTACCTTAAGAGGGTAATCTGTCTTATCCTACAAAATCTTATCCCAGGTTAAGTTGGATGAATCACTCTCTTGAGGTGCCTATTTCACTGATTAATGCAGTGAGATGAGTCCCACTCTGAGTCTGACTTTAGCTAAAAATAAATACTGCTGGACTTCCAACTAGTTGTAGTTAAATATACAATACCTGTCCATTAGCTGAACATTCCCTAGGCATCACAATTAGGTATTAAAAATATATAAGTGTACATGTATATAATATGAGCTTGATCTAAAATCAAGGGTAATTGTACCTAAATCCTCTGATGGTCCATGCGAAAAGCATTGATAGCCAAGAGAACATGCCCAGATGCATTTTCTTAGAAAATTCTCCTGAGTCTAGTGCCTTACCTTTAACCCTGGCTTCTTCAACTTTGCCTGTGCCTGAGGTTTATCTCCTGGACACAGTTGAATACAAGTGAATTGACAAAGATCACTGAAGTTTACTTGTTAGGTTTACTGAGAATCTAGGGCATTTGAAACCCCCTCTATTGCATCTTATCCATTCTTCTACCCTTACTGCCTCTCAGAGGGATAATTCCTGCCGATATCAGTGATGTTCAATATGGTATTTCTTTTTATTAACAGCTTAATTAAAATACTACCACAAAATTCCTGCTCAGCATTTAATAGTTAATTTTTTTAAGTAAAATTAGGGAGCAAACACAACCTTGTGAGCTAGAATGAAAACTAGTTTCCAGTAAGTGACAGATTGCAAGAGCTGATCTAAGTAGTTCAACAACAAGGAAATGCTTGTTACAATAAGAGAATCTGATTATAAATCAGGAGAGTGTTTTCTGCCTGTCCCTCTTGTTACTATAATTCTGCTGCTGTCAGCTCTTCCTTCAAGAACTAAGCTCTGAGCTGCCCTAGAGAAAAGGGTTATGGCAATACTAATGAGAAGGGTAGGAATGTTTGGGACTAACTGGGGAATTATTCCTTTTTGTTTTGTTAGTCTGTGAAATAATGGCAATAAAGATAATGTTAATGAGGTATAAATCTTCCATGCCTTAGTCCTATTTGACCTTGACTAATGAAGAAGAGACAAATTCTCTTGAAAACTTATATTCAGAATTTGCTATGAGACAGTGGCCACCCCAATGGGATAGCCTGAGTGTTCACAGACCAGCATGTGTGAATACAGTGTGTGAGACAGGCTGGCTATGATTTTTTTCTAAGGTTTTTATATGTCAAGCAATATCAGAGACAGAAAAGAAAAAACACTCAGGCCAGCTGCGCATCACTGTGAAGTTCAAAATCCCACTGTTTAGGGATGCACAACATTAATTTCTGATCTTCAGAATTCACAAACCACATAGACTAGAATTATTTTGACTATTTAAGGCGTCTAAGAGAGAAGAATAGAAGATGTGCAATTGCATTTTTAATCTCTGAAGTAAGAAAGGCTTCGCCCAGAGGATGCATCAGCTATTCCAATGAAAGCACTTTACAGTTTTTAGTAGCTTTGCTTTTTCTAGTGTTTATTTTTTATAAGCATATTCTTATCAGTCTCAGAATGATAAGCTGAGTACGCCATAGCTTAAAGGGGCGGTAGAAAAATATGCAAGCATAGCAGTGTCATAAATCATTTAAATAACTGAGAATTATTGTGCTGTGTCCTTGGCTATGTATCCTTCTTTCTGTCTATAGTGTCTTTCTTTCTGGCAAGGTAGAGAAGGGTATGTTGAAACTATTCCCGTGATATTGCAGATTCCAATGATTTCTCTAAACAGAAAGTTTTGCTGACTGTCTTCAATGATTACTTGTCTTTTTTACTCATAGGGAACCATCAAAAACAGAAAAATGCAGGCTCCTCTTTTTTTTGTCATTTTATGGCCATCCTGCTTTTGTTATCTTGTTGGATAAGGATATAATGATGGATGCAAGGAGACATTAATGAACTTTGCCTGTGTTCCAAGTTGTCTTGCCAGGATGTCCCCAGTTTGTTTCATTGGGAGACCAAGCACATTAGTTTGAGCTCAGGTCTGCACCTATGAGAATGTATGGCCTTCTTACTCAGGCATGCTCAGCCTGGCCATTTTGGAAGACAGGACAAGGAATTCATGATTAGACATATCCTCTTTGTTAGTTTGCGCGTGCTTTTATAGTACTTGAAGAAATCAAATGCAAGAAGAGAGCTAACCAGAAAGTATGATTTCATCAAAATTTTCCTCATTTTGTATACTAAATACAGCTTTTGGCTCATTCTCTATTACTGGTAAAGCTTGCTAAATCACTATATAATCATACGAAATTGTAGAACAAGAAAGTCAGAAGCACCAATTGACTTGTGATTGTATATCAAGGGCAGTAGTTTTAAGGCTCCCTTCTATTCTATTTTCCCCTTAATAATTTTTCCTCTGTTAAATCAGAATTCCATTATGCATATTCTTTATCAGTGATTAATTTCACAAAAGGATATACTACAAAAGGATTTGAATCCTTTGTATATGGATCATTGCATAAGTTGCTGTTAAAAGGCAGAATTATGGAAGTGAAGAGTATCTTCCAATTATTGCTTAATCATGACACAATTTGAAGAATGAATCTTGTGAGGGGAAATATTTTAAATCTATGTGACACTTGAAAATTGCTTTAGGTTACTTCTTGCATTTTGATGTACAAAATTCTTCTTGAGGCACAACAGATGAAAAGAAATATTGCATTAAAAAAACTCAGGGAGCTTATTGTTTCATTAAAAATTTACCAGCCATTCAAACTTTAGTGGATTTACTCTGCAACTGAACAAGGGACCTTAGGGTTTATATCTGTAAATCTTTGTGCTGGTGCCTACCAAAAACGATTAAATCCCATGCAAGTCTTTGCAACGGTTGTAAGTCATTTAATAGATAAATTTAGAGCACAAATGTTCATCTATAAGTTTTTATAGACCAAGTAATATAACTAAGTTAAATGAAATGAGAAAACAAATGCCTGAGCTCAATGCACATTATATATATATATATGCTGCATTCATATCATAACAGAGGATAAGCACATACACACAATTTAAACCTACTCTTATGAGTCACACAATCTTCCTTGGAAAAGGAGGAATAAGAAGGAACACAGGAAATCTGAGATCTGTTTTTTCTCAGACCATTTTTCAGATGGGACTCTTTTAATCTGATCAAATATCTTAACATTTTCATTCACAGATTTATTTAAAACATCTTTGCACTCTATTTCATTTATTTTCTAGAGACTTCAAGGACTAGAATCTTCTTGCAGATTAATAAGCAGAACATGGCATGTTTGGGTTGAAAATACTCTTCACATTTATTACTTCTTTACATGCATAATATCACACATATTATAAATGTAGACACAAACACACACATATATGATCATAGGAATGTTGCTGTACTGTGCTAAGAGTGTTGTAGTTCTATTAACTCCAGTAAAACTACCGGATCATGTTAGAGTCTTTTTTTTTTCGTATTTTTTTTTCCACTGATATGAGAATGTTACTCAAGTGTTTTAATAAATTTTGAATATTTTTTTAAATTTTCATTCTTGCCATTTGGTCTCAAACTCTGCAAGTCGTATGCCATGAAAAAATCATATAGCTTTACTTATAAATCATAATAAAAATGGTCATAGTAGACCATTACATATTGTCTTCTGTCAGTTTTCTATCTTCCATTACTCCTCTTTTCTACCTGTATTGCTTGATGCATTAATATAAAAAAACTTTAAAATAATGTGGAATATTCTATAAATATTAAATATGATTAAATATATGAGCATCTCTTCTTGTTTTATTGATGGAGAATTGCATTATTGAGCTAAATGTTTTTATTGAAAAATGTCTTTGTTTTTCATGAAATCTAGCATGATGGTGAGTGAACAGAGCTGACCATAATTTTTTTTTCCTGTGGAACACAAGACAAATTTATAAATTCCTGAGATTCTTTTCACAGAATCACACAGAATGGTTAAGCTGGAAAGGGACCTGTAGGGATCACCCAGTCCAATCCCCTGCTCCAGCAGGGACACCCTGAGCACGGGGCACTGGGTGGCATCCAGGTGGGTTTGGAAGATCTCCAGAGAAGGAGACTCCACAACCTCCCTGGGCAGCCTATTCCAAGGCTCTGTCATCCTCACAGAAAAGTTCTTCCTCACATGCAGATGAAACTTGCTTCTCTTGAATTTATACCCATTGCCCCTTTTCCTGTCACTGGCCACCACTGAGAAGAGTTCGGTGCTATCATCTTTACATTCTCCCCTGAGGTATTTATACATATTGATAAGATCCCGTCTCAATCTTCTCTTCTCCAGGCTAAACTGGTTCAGCTCACTTAGTCTTTCTGTTATAATATGATGCTCCAGTCCCTTATTTTTTTTCCAGGGATTTGGATTTTCAGACAAAGAAATTTTGGAAATGAAGTCTGGAATATTTAAGAAATAAAGTGCTGCTTTTGCAAACATATATTATTGCTGGGATAATGCCACAATACTTGATTCTGCCATTAAGGGGAAAAAAAACAGTCATGTGTAGTGGTACTGGAGAAACATATTCTGGGAAGCACCCTATACGTATGCACATGTGCATATCTCCCCCATCAACCATGCATGAGTCATATAAAAATTTGATAGATGGAAGAAGGGCAGGTCTTCATGACATAGTGGTAATACAGTTTAGGCAACATAAAATTCAGAGCAGATAGTAGAATCCTTCCCAAATCCTTCTACTTTTTTCAGCATATGACAAGCAACGATCTGTGAGATGTCCCATTGACATTATGGTGCAGAATATGCGTAGTTTTTTTTGGATGTGACTCATCTAAAGGCTAGCTTGTCTGTAGCATCATATTGCATCCAGATGCAGAAACAATCTCAGTCAGAATCTGATTCTTGATGTGCTCCATTATGCAAGAACACATGTGGGAAATGTGTATTCACTATTCCCGTGTCTCTTCTGAAACACCCATGAGCCTTACAGCTCTTTGTATAAAACAAAAGGACTAGAAATTCTGAGTAAAATGTGGTTTTCCTCATCTTGCTTAAGCAAACTTATAGGCAGTTTGTCTAGTAATAGGGACCCTGCTCTGTTATCATATGTACTATGATTTGGTTTCTCTTCCTCCTAATTTGTCATCCAAGTTAGACATGTAACAGCCTGCCATTTGGTCGTCTTTATAGTCAGGTGAGAATAATACAGTCATTTTTTCCCAGGGTGGTTTATCTCAGCCTAAGACATACATCTGAAGTATATGGACTAAGTCGTCCTTTGGAGATGCATATCTTTTTTTTTTTTTTTTTTTGCATTGTCTATAGTGGGAAGTCTAGACACATGCTCCTTTTTTGTTTGAGTTATAGGAAGGTGGTCCCAATCCTTAGTTTGGACCACTAATGTCTATCCTTAGCTTTCGTCCAGAGTACATTACAATTTAAGGTTGTTAAACAGACACAGAGTGGAAACAGCAATTTAATAGTGAAGAGTTTTCCTAGCTACTGTTTTTCATTTCAAGTGCAGGTATAGACTGCACCTGACAAGCTTTACCCTGTTCTTATTCTACCTTATCCCACTTTTGACTGAAATTCATGGCTCAGAAGACCAGCACCACAAGGGCATAGCAATGCCTTCATGCTCCAGGGTGTATTTCTGCACTACTGTAAAAAAGTTCTTTTTTTCTTCTTAATAAAACATGATATTAATGATGGGAGTATGTTGGGGGCATGCAGTACTGACTATAGGGTCTGAGATACATATCATCAGAATTCAGTGAATTCTTCTTAGCTATTTTACCCTCAACAGCAGGTAGAAACAACTGTCTGATGCTAGAGAACTATGCTTCAAAGGTGTCTGGCTGCTCGAGCAGGCTGGGCAGTCTTTTCAGGCACTGTTAGGAGACAAGAATTCCAGTAGGAATTGTTAAATAAATGTTAAATAATGTTAAATAAAAGTAAAGTTACCATGTTTATGTTTCTAAACTTTTATTTCACAGCTGCACTGTCCATGGAAATGGACATGTAATTTTAGCAGTCCATGGAAATGGAAATGTAATTTTAACAGTTCTGTCCAAGCCAATGAAAAAGTTTTCATAAAATTTAGATAAATTATAGATTTATTCTTAGACAAATTAGTCTTTGTCGGTTTAGGTAGTAATACCTGGAGGTTTTACTCTTCCTTCTCACTTATGCTCGTTTTTTGGCACATAACCTGTGATTTTGTTTCAATAATCTGTCTATCATTTCTTGTCAACTTTTCTCTCTTGGTTCATATTAATCTTATAAATTGCAGCATGCAAGCTGTGGTAGTGGGAACTTTCTTTTTGGGGCAGGTTTGGAACTGTAATCACATTTTCACCTCATCATGTCTTCATATTCTCACTTTTGCAGTGTGCTGGCCCTTGGCAGTTGATTCATCATGAATCCCTAAGCACAAACATGGACTGGGACATAGAGAGCAATAATAGAGTAGAATAAATCATATTACAGCCTCATGTCTGGGGAAAAAAGATCAGAGCAGGTATGCCAGCTGTGAATGTAAATGTACTGTATGGCTTCTGGTTTGTCAGTTCAATGGTGTAGTTGTGAATTTATGGAGTCTAGGTTTTGAAAAATGCCTTGCTAGCCGTTTTGGCCAGAATCAATACCAGTCATCACAGTGAACCAGATTTAACTGTTCAAGTACTTACAGCAAGTCATTGAATGTATAAACTCACATATCGCATTTCCATGTATACATTTGTGTTGCTCACATTAGGATGATAATTACAAATCTGTGCAGGAGGCACAGTTGCACAGGCACATGCTTAATATTTCCATTCAGTAGCAGAGGCAAGAATATGCTATCCAAAATCGAATGAAGGCAAAAAATGAGTGGATAGGCCTACTGCAGTTATTTATTTAAGCATTCAGTATATTTTTTCAGCATAATTAGATGCCTAACAGCGTGACAGAATTTACTGCATTTTCATGTGTGAATAACAGTGATTTATTGAGGAATGCACTAGTTATAATTTGTGATACATTTTCTGGAAATCTCACATTAACAATGCATTTCTAAATTGTCTTGGAAAAGCTCAATTTAAAAAAAAACAGAAAAAATCTTACTTTTCAAAATTCACATCTTTCAATATGAAGAATTGACAGCAAGCTACAATTCTAAGTTATAAAAAAAATCTACATAAAAATAAATGTTAATATAGTTGAGATTGTTAATATTTTCTATTAGAGTAAGTAAACATAACTAAAGGCTAAAATTATACAGAACTGGAAGTAGCTCTATTAGAAATCTTTAGCCCTATTTATTCATCTGTAGTAATTTTTGCTTATTAGTGATTACTTCACTCATTTAAGTCTCCAGAATAATTTATGCAGCAAATAGATAGCATGAATATTTAGTGAAATAGTAACTTCTCCATATTACATTTTAAATACAAATACAAATACAAATATAAATATAAATATAAAATATAAATATTTAAAAGTTCAAGAAAAACATAGACATACAAAAGTGAGTTTAGTGAAGGGCCACAGAGGTGTTTAAAGAACCAGAGCATCTGTCATATGATGAGAGACTGAGAGATCTGGGACTATTTAGGCTAGAAAGAGAACGCTTGGTGACATCTCATCCCTGTGTATAATGGTTGTGGAGTCTCCAGCATCAAAGACATTCAAGACTTGACTAGTCATGGTCCTGCCCAAACTACTGTAGCTCACCCCGCTAAAGCAGGTTATTTGGACAAGATGATCTCCAGAGGTCCCTTCCACACTCAACCATTCTGTGATTTGACCAGTTTTTCTCCCTTCTCATTTTCTCCCAAGTGGGCACACATAATGCTCCTGTTTTCTCTAAACTGTCTTTTTCATCTCTTTACATGATTACATATTACAGTATCTAGGTGAATCTATTTTTTTTCTGGAGGTTTATACCTAGGTCTAGGTTCTTCTACTGTGTTTTTCAGTCAGTGTATTTGTTCTGCGTAAGAAATAATTGCATAATTACAGAAGTCCCAACTCTTTTTGTCTTCTGGTATTTTTTTACAATTATAAATTATTATTAATCTCTGCCATTTTTGGAGGTCAAAATGGAAAACGTTGTTTTTATGAACTATGCTCATATGGAACAGAGGCCAGAAAATGCAGGATAGGGTCTTGTATAAAAAAACTTTGATTCTAGGGAATCAGGAGAAGTTATTTGCTCCTCCTTGGACAAATGCAAATCATATTTGAAAATGTTTGCATTTTGCTTTGGAACTGTATTATTTCAGTGTTTTGGGGTAATAACTCAGAAAATGTCATATATGGTTGTTTGATAATTATTGAAAATAAAACACCTGTTACAGCATTTAGCAATCATTTTATAATCTAGTATAATTTAGAATCAAAAATCTCTACCAGAAACTTGACACTAACTGGATACAGACAAGCCTAAGGAAGCACTTCATTTGCAAACAAACACTGTCTTTTTTTGTTTGTTTGTTTTAATCAAAGGCTATGAATTCTAGTAAGACAAGAGTTAACTACTTCTATCATCAAGGAATTTTGAAATGAATAGTCTATATGTGTAACTACTTTCTTGTGCGGTCGATAAGTTTAGAGAGAAAAAGCAAGAAAGGAAACTACTTTTTATACCTTCTTCAAGAGGGGTAAAACAGTGTGAAAAAGAAGACCAACCAACTGTTGCAAGCCTTCCTCTGAGGCTCGTAAGTAACTACACTTTGGCCACAGACCACAGAGACAGACTGGAGATAGATGGCTTCTTTTTTATAAACTATTTGTTTCTATATCCAAAAAAAAAAAAAAAAAATCTGTAAACTGTGTGTTTTTCCATCTCCTTATTTTTTCTGAGCCCACCACGTGTAATATCTGGTCAGTTTAGCCTGTCTTCTTTCCAATCTCCAGCTCATTGTCTTCCTCATGGCCACAGGTCTGGGTAACTGTGACTAGAGAGGGATTGAGAGGGCTCTCTGCCTTCCATAGTCAGTGCACTTCTCCTCAGGACCAACCTGGACACCTGAGGTGGGCACCCACGCCAAAGGTATCCTGTTCTCTACTGGATGCATTAAATGGGATCCCTAATGTCAGGCAACATGTGTCACCCAGAGCAATCAATGATTCCCTCATAAAGCCTTAGAGATCATCTCATTTTTGTCAAGCAGTAGGCCAAAGCCCATAAGAATGAACTGAAGGATATGAAGAATGAAGGATCCCACAACAACATCAAAAAAATCTTTGATTGACAGATGTCTTGGTATCACTGAAGAGGCATGAGATGTTGGAATTTCCTTTCTTCCTTTTTCTGCAGAGGTGGAGTGGTACTCCAGGACTAACAACTAAATCTAGGTTTATTGTTTAAACTTTGGATGAGCCTCTGTTTTATTTAGGGTATCTTCTTTAATTTGTTCACCTGTCTTATTTGTGTAACTTTGGAGAGGAAGAAACAAACTGTTCTTTAGAGCAGGTGCACATCTCAGACTATAACTTCTACAGCGTTTGTGTTAATATACAGTATCTTACTAGGAGACTTACAAGTAGACTTTGAAATATTTATATAAATCATTTTGTTTTGCAGAGTTGATCAATCCATCTGTCTGAACATATCAGCTCAGAAAACAAAACACCTCCTCTACAGCTGCAGAATCTATATGCAAAAAGAGCCTGACTGGAAATTAGAAATATCAGTGCAGCTTCCAGGATGGTGAAAGGTCCCTTCAGGCTCTGCTGGTTTAATCAATTAAAGAAATAGATTACATTCATTTATGGTGATGATAGCCTGGCTGATACACTGACTCTAGATAGAAGGAAGCATATAACCAGAACAAGAAATACTCAACAATAATTACAAAAGGAACAGTAAATCCACCAACATTAAAAATGTGGCCGTGGGATTTTGAAAGTGATTGCTTTGGAATAGTCATGCAATTTTTCAGTGTGTTACTTAATTGACAACTAAAAAAAATCTTTTCAGTAGTAGTAAATAACGGATTGTTAAAATATTGGCAAAATTTTCTAAAGAGTTTCCTCTTCATTCCCAATTTCTTTAATACTGTTAGATACAAAAACTTGTGTTTTCATATTACTTATCTATTGATGAATCACTATAGGTTTTTCTGATTTCCTTCTTTATTCAAGTGTTTAGCCAAATTTCTGCATTATTTGTAGTTGTTCCAATAATTAAGTTATTTCTACAATAATTAAGTTATTTCTATTTGGGGAAATAGAAGCAAAACATTTTTGATTTGACGTGGCTCAGATGTCATTGAAACATGCTATTTTCCTTATGATTTGGGCCAGTTTTTTTTTAATCTCTTCTATTTATTTACTTTTTTTAGCAAAATCTTTCCAAAAACAATTCCAATTGATTGATGAGCAATCAATAAACCTGTACAATCGAAGAATGATCGGATTGGGCAAGCTGGATGTGCCCCTGAAGCTCAGCAATAATGTAGGGTGTGACTCATTAATTAGTGTAGCTTTCTCAAATTCCTTATATAATTATTTACAAATTATTATAATATATATCTGATATATATATTACTTTATATTTGTCCTACATTCACCTAGTTTTGAATATTTCTACACTGAGTTCAACTTGGACATGTGGGACAGTTGCAGATGACAGGTCAGAGTAAGAATCTGAATCTAGTAGGAAGAGAAGGGAGGGATTACAGGAAATATAGGCTATGCAGTTGTACCCTAAAAAGAGGTGCCATCATTCGCCCTTGTGTTATCATAGTCCTTGAGACTCATCAGATATGTGACTAATGTAATTTGGAATTCCTTTTTATGGAGAAATGGAAAAAATATGCTTGAAATATTGAAATGTTTAAACTTTTTTTTTAATGGAATCATTCTGTCTGACATTGAACTGTACTGCTGCAGGAATAGTTTGGCATTATATGAAGTGGAATTACAATCTACATTTCTTTTGGTGCTTGAGTCATGTGCATTCAATTAAACACCACACAATATACATAAGGAGAATATAATACATGATGTGTATTTTCATTAGACTCATTGATTGGAGAGCATGGGGACCTGCTGTACATGAATTAGAATACCAAGAGACATTGTGGCATTATGATCAGTTTAATAAGCCATGGACTTGAGACTGTTCAGTTAAATTGATAAACATATATGTGTATATATATATGTATTCCATCAGAATGTTGGGAAAAATGCATTTTTCTTGAGAACTTTGCAAATTCATTTTTCTTAATAGAATAATTACCATAAAATGGTAATATTCTTAAGTCTTATTTAAAAGGTAAAATCTGAAACAAGGTTACAGTATAATTTAACAGTCCCCATTTTGACCAAGGCATGCAAACAAAGGCCATGTTCTTGCTTTATTGGAAGCACTAAGCAGGCAACCATGGTAGGACTGGATATAGAGTTAAAAGATTTAATTCTTTAATTAATGGTATATTTTCATGTTTCGAAAATGGCTTCAGGTTAACATGAAAATCCCATCATTAACTTGTATAAAAAGACTTTTTATAATTGTTTGGAACAGTTTGGTCTGGTATTAATATTTGTTGTGCATGTGAGACTCATGTAGTTTAATAAACTACATCTTTTACATTGCATATCAATATACATATGATCTACAGTACATCTAAATGGTCTGGTCTTTCACGTTACTGTTCATACTCATTAAATTAGTGCTGTATTAGTGCTGTTCTGTTCATCCAAAAGTTAATTATGCAATTGTGAAATGATTCAGGAGTCCAAAAATCTCTCTAGAATGTGGATGTAAAATTGCAGAAATAATATTGCAATAAGGACCTTCCCTACAGGGTGTTCTTCATGCAGCTTACATTCTCTTTGCACCTGTGAAGACTGTGAAGGGAAACGACCAGGACCCTGATATCTCATCCATGGTAGAATAAAGATATAGCTGCCAGGCTGTGAAACTGGGGCACTACTGCTTTGATCATCACATACTCCACAGCTACTCCCAACCCAGATGAAAAATGTGGGAGTGCAAATATTCAATTTCTCGGGCTGAGCATATAAGACATGTCTGAGACAAATTTCAAGACAGATTCTTATAAATGATCCTGGAGCCTGGATGTGTTTATGTGTTTGCATGGTTGAAATAGATAAAAATATTTTCAGGTCAACTAATTACCTTCTAATTTATGCTCAGTTTCTTAGAATTCCATAAACATGTCTTTGTGGTATATAAATGCCTTCTAGTTTTACTCTAGCAGAAGAGAGAAGGAGAAGAAAAATTAATATTTTTAAAAAAAGGAACATCAAATAGCAAATAACAGAGAGGGTGTTGTCTGTCCTCATTTTATCCTTCTCCTCTTGTGCTTTCATCCTATTCCTCACGTTCTTTCATTTAGTTCTCTTGCTGCCTCTTCAGTTTCACCCCGTCTTGCAATTTTGGTCTCAGTTTACTCTATGAATATCAGCTATTCCTGATTGACAACATCCTGTCTCCTTACTGTCCTTTTTTTTTTTTTTTGGTTGTTCATACCTGTTGTTCTGATATCTTTCTTTAAGGAAACTTCTCTAATATGAAAAGCTTCTTAATTCCCATAGTGTGAAAAATCTTCTCCTCTTCTCCGCAGGAAGCCCAAGTCCTTCTCAAAGCATTTTTAATACTTTGATTCACTCATTGATGATATGCATTCCCATCCAGAATTGTTTGTGTCCTGTACTTTCCCGATTATTTATTAGCTCATTAGAATTGGTTGCTTTTTTCTCTAATGGTTTATACAAAATACCACACTACCTAATATTAGATTTGGGTTTCACCCCCATTTTCCCATTATGATTTGGCTAGCTGTGCCTGCTCTATCTGTTTTACTAATAACTCTTATTGATATAGAATTACCAGAGTGAGAGAGGTTCTTGCACTTTTTTTTTTTTAAGGTATTATATGTAGCTATAAGACCTCAGATGAACCTTCTCTTTGCCCATGGGAAAACCTGGACTGTTCTAATCCTTACAAGTCAATTATCATCTAAACTGCTCATTTCCTGCTGCAGTTCAAGATTCATAAAATCTGAATGGGATATGCATTTTTAATGTTATGGCAGGAACCATAAATATTGTTGGCCTTGTTTGCCAGATCTTAATAAAATAATGACTATAAAGCTGCAGGAAGGAAAAATATCTAAGATGCACTGATTCAGTTTCATAACCCAATAATTCTGACAACCTTTTCAAATGATTAAATAGACTTGGAGAATTCCAGGCTCTGAAGTAATAGCTCAGTTTGTGAAATCCTAAATGTATTTTTTTTCCCCTTTTAAATAATGCAGGAGCAGGTGCTGGCATTTCAGTTCAACTAATTAGCTTCTAATTTACTGTAAACATCTTAGAATTCCATGAACACATCTCAGCGGTATCTGAGAGGAAACAATCTACTGGTTCGATAAATCTTTCTTGAAATACCCCTGAGAATTGACTACATGAAGTGTATGGCCTTACTTAATACATCTGAATTCTCACAGTATACTGAAAAGCAAGATAATGGTTCTGAGTTTTCTCTGATATTATGTATCAGAGAGTATACAAAGGCATACCCTGTAGGAACTTCATGTTCATGGCAATATTGTTTTAGTTTAAAAAGCTATACAATGTCAACTTATATCAATGCTCAACTGGCATTCTTCCAGAAACATTAAATGTGTTTGTAACTATATTACCACAGAGGTCTTCAGCAATGCTTTGTTGTATTTTTATGCACATATGATTTTTGTATTGCATTTGTAGCACAAAACATGCATGTAAGCAATGCAATTTTTTCCCTATTTCTAGGTTACCACCTCTGTAAGTTGGTTGCATTTATAATTAGTTTTATATTTAAGGTGACATCTAATTTAAAATTTTTGTTAAAATATCAATCAAAATTTCCTCTTGTTCTCTCTGAGTCACCGGTGTAATCACAGAGCTGAAGGCACGAAAAGATTTAGCTGTATAACACAACAACCCAAGCATGTGCCCGGAACAGAATTTTAAGTTTCCCCAAAGATGGGTGCTGTTATGACAAATAGCTTTTATTTCATGTTTTGGTTCTTCCTATTCTTTGCTCCTTCATTTTAAATGAAAATTTAGCTCTAGTGATTCAATATATAATATTTATATGTAATATTTAATTCTGAGTTTTTTTTTTTTCATGATAACTAAACCTGGAAACACTACTGACCCTTATTTCCACCTTACTACTTAATTATTGCATGCAAATATAGTAAAATAGTTTCAAATAATCCTTTTACTTCTTCTGTAATTTCATAAATATTAGATTATTTTAAATTTAAGAAAAGATACTTTAAAGATAAATAATAGACGTCTAAAAAATACACATTTATTTTCTCTAATTTTGACTTTGAAAAACAAAGATTTATGTACAAGGTCCTCTCAGCATCAATGATAGGATTTCACCATTTGACTAGAGCCCTAATTTGGCCGTAGGCTGCAGCCTAGTCACAGTTAGCACAGCCTTATCTGCTGAATTAGTATTGGTACAAAAGCAAATTTCATATCCAAGTATTGTTACACTTAAGAACCTATTGCTATCTGTACTATGCTATGCATCTTCCTCATTCCAGATGTTCATCAGCATCATTTTGTGCTGGTATAACTTTTTGTGGTACTATGTAGGGAACTGGAACAAGAAACCAACTGAGACTAAACCTTTTTTTTTTTTTTTTTTTTTTTTTTTCAGTTGCAGAGCTATTTTTGTCCAGAAGTGTAACAGGTCAAAAATGTTTTGATTAATGTTCTGGAACCAGAAACACTTTTTCCAGAATACCAAGGACAGTGATGATGGGGCAGGAATTAGTTTCTTGTGACAGCAGGGTTACCAATGGAAATGTATTTGTAATGGTACATTCAGAGACAACAAAAAGTATTTATTCAGTGTCCTGCTGAAAATGTGCGAGGACCTGTTAATACTGGAGTATATTAGGTTTCAGTTAATTGCATTGCTACTTGAACTATACAAAGTTTTCACCATATTTGATGAATTCAGTATTGTAAGGACCATGTTTCTGATATGCAATTTCATCACCTTTTCATAGATTACTGTTGGGAGAAAAAAAGTGAACAAAGACATAAGTGTCTGTTTTTATCTGAAACTGAACATTTCATAATTTGGGTTCTTAATAAGTAAAGGAAATCTTAGCAGCATTTACTATAAATTGCATGAATGGCTCAGAAGTTGGATACCAGCTTGAACAAAGAAATGAAAGAAGATAGAAAATAATGAGACAAATAGTGCTAACTCTTTTTATCCAGGCTCTTTCATTTGAACTTTCATTTGATATCTAATTTCTTTAAATAAATTGTCTTTTGTTATGTAGGGGAAAATGAACATTATCATTAAAGAAATGTGGGCTGAGAAAAACAAGGCAATTGAAGGGCAAGAATCTCTTTGGAAAAAGATGAGGTACAATATTGTTTAAAATATGTTTAAGTGCAGGAAAAAGAGTTATCTGAAACTGATATCAACAAACAAGCAGAAAATTATGTAACTTCTATGTTTAAGCTACAAAACTTGATACTTGACAAATGGATAAATCTATGAGGTGTTTAAGCAGGGCTTCTAATTAGCCTGGTCACTGGAGCTGTCACTTGGTATGCTGTACATGTTACCCAGGAATGTTGCCATCAAAGCAAGCTTCAACCTTTTGTCTGAAAAAAAATGTTCTGATGACATTGCCTGTATTCTTATTTCAATGTTTTCTTGGCAAATAATCCTCTCTCCCATACCATACTCTGCAAATTGTATTTAGTGAAGAATGATGGATGTTTTCAGTGCATATTCTGGGGTAAGGTAGCCTCCATCCTACTCCAGAAAGCTTTAATTTTTCCTGTGCTAATATCAAACAACAACAAACTAATGGATAAAGAAAGTCTAATGACATAGCTGCAACTCTTTACCAGAAATAGATATATATTTTTTGACAACTACTATGTTTTAGTGGGTTTTCCTTTATTATAGACTGTCAAAGTCTCTGAATTGTTTTGTCATCTAAATAGCTGCAAGGAAGTTTTTGGCTGCTTATCTTTATGCTAAAAAAAAAAAAAAAAATCCAAGCCTTTGATCTGAGAGGAAACCTGTTTTTATTCCATGCCTAAAACACTGACCAGAGAGATAGAAGCCCTAAGTCTAATTCACAGCATTACCTTGGATGCTAGGAATTACATAGAGACAGAGGGAGGAGCACACATAGCCTGTGTGATGATGAACAACCCTCATCTTTCTATTTCTGAGTCTAGGTCAAATAAACTCCCTTCTAAGCCTAATAAGAGGCAATTCATTACAGTTTATAGAGTAGTTTCTAGTCCTTCAAAGGAAGCTAATATTGACATGCAATGAAACTGGGAATCTCCTATTAGTGCTTTTTGGTTCTCACATCTCATTTTACCTTTTTATAGCCAGGAAATGTGTGATTTGGGAATATGATAGACAAAATATAACTTTGTGGAGAAAATAGAAGTGCCTGCGGTTAGACGAGTAAATTGTCATGTGCACCTCAATAAAGTTGCACTGGGAAAAAGAAAATACCTGGATCTTTGAAGCACTAGGACATAACATTTCACTTACAGGAATGCTGATTTGGTGCCTGACATCTATCTTTTATATCTGCCTATATTGTTTGTGTGTGTGTGGTACTGTTTTTCATTCTCTCCACATGACTAGCTTTTGGCTACTTGTACCTCTGTTATTAAGTCCTCAAGTTATGGCTTGATGGCTGTGGACAGAACAATTCCGTAGCAGAAAATTCCTAGCAAGTGCAAAGTGACTGCTCAGTTGAGCATTCTAATTAAAGAAATGATGGAATACAATCTACTGAGTTAGTTCAGTTTGTCAAGGTGATAAGGCAAAAGTCTTTGAGTAATAACCAGACCAGTAAACTTACAAATTCCCATTCTTTGTTTGGACATGAACCTTTTAAATCTTTATTATTCTCCTAATTTAATAATTAGCAGGGTGAATTGCTAAATAATTAGGGTAAACATATAATAGTCTCAATATAAAATTATTGGAGCTTTTTACAGAAGGCAGCAACTGAAAGTTGTTCATAAAGTATTGCATTCTTAGTGACGAATACTAGCAATGGGATGTCGTAGCAACCCTAGTGTATCACTTTTTGCAGTATGAATGTGGGAGGCATGTTTTTAAAATACTAAAATTTCTATCATACAGGTTTCAGTGGGATTTTTTTTCTCTTTTGCATATATATTCTTCTAGAAAATCAAAAAATATTCTATCATTACACTCATAATTCATAGAGCAATGACTCTAATAAATTTTTATTTCATAAAACATTTAGACAAGTAACCTAATGATTACAGAGTTAGTTTTCCAACTGTTTTTTTCTGTTTCTTTCTGATGCATGTGAAAAATGAGGAGATAATTAGCACAGAGTGGCTGAAATGATCGTGTCAATCTCTCCTCCAGTTATAAGTAAGAACATGGACTAAAGATTTTTTATCTTTTTTGATAGTAGTAGTGATAGAGGAGCAAAAAAGAATAATTATTTCTCCTTTAGAACATCCATTTGGTGTTCTGTATGTTTCTGTGTATTATAACTTCTGGACATTACATTTTCATCTTGCAACACTAGGTAAAGATAAAGCTTTTAAAGGCTTTTTTTGTCATAGGTTTCTTGGAGTTATGAAGACTGAAATGTATGAACATTTACCTATCTCTGATTTTGCCACGGCTTCTCTAATTATTTACACTGAGGCAAGAATTCATTTGTCCCAGATGTAGGGGTTTATAAATTAGACATCTGATCAGCACCTAGGATACCTCTCCAAAAGGTGACCTGTCTTATTTTAAGACTAGAGGAGGAATTAATCCTTCCAAATGCCTGTAAAATTCAATAGAGAGATAAAGAAATTTTAGGGCCATATTCGTCTTTCTTAAAGCAGACATCTGACATAGATCAGATGAGTCTGCTTAGGAGAAGTGAACTGTGCCCAGAGACTATTTCTCTCCATTGACTAAAAGGTAGCTTACATGATTACCTCAGATTTAGAATGCTAACTTTGAAATACTTAGTTGACTATTACTTATAAAAAATAATGACTATGAAATCCAGATTTACATCATATGTTAGCTGGCTGGCATGAAAAAAATAGTCCATGGAATTCTTAAAAACTGTGAATTTGTAAAAGTACCAGCTCTTTTGCTGGCATAAATCAATATAAGCTAATGGAATTGAAAATGACCATGCTGTTTTACAACAGCTGAGAAGTTGGCCTAGCTTGAGTATTGCAAATTGTACTTAAGTTATTTATTTTAAGAAAAGCTTAAAATATGCTTGCTGTGACATTTAATCAACCATCCTTTACCATAATTACCTGAATCATGAGAATTATTACTCTATCTTCAACATCACCAAATATTCCTTGAATCTCCATACAAATGCATACTGTTTTAATTAACTCTGCTTTAAGGTATGAAATGTCCCACAGGCACACAGCTTCAGTGGTCTGGAAATAGCACCAGCTTCCAGTTTCTTTTTATTAAATGAAACACTCAGAATTCTATGCTGTTGTCTTTGAGTAGCTGATGAAGAGAATATGAACAGTACTTTGTGTGATGACTTCCAAAAATGAATGATACTAACATATGTAACTTTTTACGTTGTCTCTCTCCCTCCATCCTAAGATTTCCCACATTATTTTCTAGGTTTTCCTGCAAGGAATGTCTGCCTTAAATAAAGATACTGTTTTCCAATATCAGTTGAAGAACAGGTAGCCTAATGCTGCCTTCTCTGTGTAAGCCTGCTAACTTCTTTCTGATAATTTGCAGAAAGACGTTCTCAGGCATGATTTACATGTAGTAAATTCAACCATACAGGTCATACTGAACTTACTGTGCATGCACGAACTACCTGTGTAGTATATAGTCAGTATATCTGAGAGCTTGGGCTACTCGGGTATACTGCAACACATGGATAAGGAACATTCGTCTATGATTCCTGGAGTTCTGTACAGCGGACTCACTGTACTAACTGTGTTGTCATTTTTTCTAGGAGGTACAAACCTCAGATGCAAGTGTATATTTGCTGTATTTTATGGCAATTCTCATCCTTCCTAACTCCAGTAGAAACTTATAAAGGTCAGTAAAGCGCTTTAGTAAGCATGGTTGTAAATCTGTAGCACCTTACCCTTTTCTTTTTTCTGAAAAAGAAAGCAGACTGATAGCCCGATACCAAGTTTTCTGAAACTGCCTTTGTTGCAATGGCAGTTATGTTATCTCTGCTAAGAGACATTTCCACCATGGAGCAAGAGAACAGAAAGTTCATTGTTAGTTGTCACTGTTATCCTCAGCCAAGTTCTATGATCTGCCAGACCTGCTTTCTTTTATGTTATAAAGTCTTTGTAATCTGTATTTAAAGTAATGGAGGTAGACTACATCTTGATTATTGCCTTTGAAAATAGGAACAACCCATTTATATATGGAAAATTACTCTTCTATTGTTTTGAAAGTGGGGTCCCAATTAAATTTACATTAAATTAAATAAATGACAATCAAACATGAATGTGATTGATGCCTTAGAAAGTGAATAATAAATGTAATGATATAACATGTTTGCCTACACCATTCCAGATGATATCATAGATGACGATTGTTGTGCCATAGGCTACATTTTCAATTATTTGTTAGAGAAATCACATCTGTACAGAAATGTTTTCAATTCAGTAATGATGTATAAGGATAATATAAAGTTAAATTCATTTAAAATATGGCAATTACTCAAAATAAAAAGTTTACTTAAGAAATTTACATTTGTTGCCGATGCCTTCACTCAACAAAGCTGCTATGTTTTCTTTGAATCTTTTCCTAAATCATATCGTTCACTCACAGCATCTTCCCGTAGTTTATTTACCTGGATTATATTCAGTGCTATACAATTTCAAAGACAGCCCCATAAAAAAATATAATAGATCATCTACACGATGAACACCTCTGCTATTCCCCTATTGACAGCTGAAAGTGATTACGTACTTTTCACTGCGATGGTATTATTGATGACCTGCAGGTGATACATTCTCTTTCAGCACACTATGAAGCTTGATGAAATGTCATTAATCTGGTCAATGGTCTGACTGTTATCTAGACAGATACACACACACGTTTCCATCCTGATCGAGTGAGGGAAAAGTTAAACTATACCTTTACTTAGTATATAACAGTACACAGTTGTTTGGCAGGAAAAAATATGTCCAGAAGTGTAAGCCCTGAGCTATGTGTTGACATAATGATAAACTTTATCTTTAAACTTTATAAATTATCCACAGCAAATATATCTTTACTTTTAAATGAGATAAGGAGCTCCAGTTATGAAGCAGTTCTTTCCTCACTCTGTCAGTGTTTTACACTCTGCAAACATCTAGCAGAAAATTGTCTGCTCTAATTGCTTGTCTACCTGGAGAGAAAGTACCTACAACAAAGAAGGCAAAGATGATCTGCTGTTGTTCTTCTTCACTACCTTCTCTATGAACATCTGACTTCTTTGGGGAAATAACTCATGTTCTCTAGGGCTAATATACTTTGATTATCTTAAACAGCATGAAATCACTCTTACTAAATATGAGATTTAAATGGAGGAATGATGTTAATACCTTCTGAGTTCACTTAGAAACTTCTGAGTACTACAAAGGAATTCTCCAGTGGACAAGCCCCAAGTGTCTTAAAAGAGGCAAGCAGTGGACACAACAAATCAATAGTTAGAGAACAGAAGGCAATAAAAAGACAGCACTGGTCAGAACAATAAATAACTGTCACAATGCACTATCTGCTGAAACAGTGTCAAAAAATCTATAGTCATAATAGCAGAGAAGAATATTGGTGTTATATGCATTCCTTTCGTAGTCACATAATATCATGTGCAAAACTGAACATCTTTCCCAGCACACAAGGAAGTTAGAAAATAATTTTAAGGTTTATACATTGATAATGTAGCTGAGATCTGGCATAAATTTAGGTCTAACCATTGAATCTTTGAAGCTGAAAAAGCCTGCAGAGAAATTACATATATTTGAAATGAGGAGGCGTTGTAATTATTACTTTAGTCCATTAATACATGAAATAAAGATGAAATAACACATTTTTCTTTTTTTACTCTGTGTATGTATAGCCTGGATTTTGTTGTTAAATTGTAACGGCTTGTGCTTAATCATATATCTAGCAAAATTAAAGAGGACCGCAATTAAAGTGGATGAATGGTGTATTTGTCCAGCTATGTCATAAGAGTTATAATTAAAAAGCTAATATCTTAAGGTTTATCTGAAGCACAAAAATATTCTGTAAGTAAGAAGAAATTTTTGAGACCTTGATTGCCTAAGGATGAACTGGTCATCTGTGCTAGGAAACTGTTTCCACTGATGGAGCTGTCTGGGAAAATGTTACATTATTTATTCAGGCTAATGATCTGCTAAATAAGTCTCTGACTTCACAGGTGAGATATTAGCTGATCTCTTGAAGCTGAAGGGGTTGTGCCTGCAATCCTAATCTGTATTCCAAAAGTGGACACTTGTTTTTAAGAGCTAGAGTCTTAGTACACATTGTCTGAAGATGGATTTGGTGGGAACGCAGCACCATTCAGTTCTGCAGGTCCCGTGATGGGGAAGTTGCCAGATCACTGAAGCTTCACGGTGGGTGAGGCTCCCACCGTGACAAATTCAGCCAGGCCTGGAATCAGGCATCGTTCTTACAGAGACACATTAAATTTCACAGCTGCACACTGAGCAGCTCAAAATGGCCATGACTTTCAGAGAGTTCAAAGGCTCTTGCTGGATGGTTGCAGCAGCTGTGGGACTGGGAGGTATGCAGGATAACTTGTGATCTTTGGGAAACAAATCCATGGCTGACTCTCAGCATAGTTTGTTATTTCATAGGTTCAAGGCTACATTTGCAAAGAACAGAGTGAGAATTTTGTTCTACAATACAAACAGAAAAAGAGCCATATGCTAAGCCAACCTAAAAGTCTTTTCCCTGAGTGATCATGGTGCTCCTGCATAGTTAATTCTCATGTAGAGAAATGAAACCATTTCCCTTGCAGATTATGGAAATGAAATTGTTAGTAAGAGATGTGATTATTTTTTAACAACATAGCTGAGTTTGTTAAAGCTCTATGGTACAGTTAGCTATGCAGAGAAGTGACGTAAACCAGTTAAAAGTGCTTTTGAACTGATCTTAAGTACCTTCCTCTACAATGTTTGCATGAACAATTTAACAGCTAAAATCTTTTGTGCTATCTGCCTCTGAATGTCTGATAAGATGAAGGTTTTAATCAGAGTTGCCAAGAGGGGTCATCTCTGATTAAGATGGCAACATTGGTCAAAAGGCCAGTGGTAGTTCTAATTATGCCACCCTAAATATACTTTTGATGCCATGGCTCTTTCTGCTCAGAAACAGTTGATAAGAATGAGTAAAATACAGTTTGACTGGTATACACTGCATCCAGATTGAAGTACTTTGCTCTGTACTAAGAGTAGAGAGGGCTTTTAGGACCTAGCCCTCGCTTAGAGATGATATGTGTAAATTATAGCAATATGATGATTGAAATTTTGGAACTGTTTTCCATAAAAGATGTATAACAACTTCTTCAGACTACATTGAGTTTAAACCACTTTGCTAAAACTTCTTGTTTAGATTCAGAAACTGAATCTGATTTATTCACAAATTATCTTTGAGTGTTCAGAAACTGAACTGCCTCCAGAATAAAATGCTCCAGAGTTACCACAGAGTATGCAGACCAGCACTGAACTTAAAATATGTCATATATTTGATACCTTACTATCTTTGATCAGTGTTGGCAATAAGAAAAGACAAGATGTTCTTCTTAAAATATATCAAACACACAGCAGAGTTTATCAAAAGGTAGTGTATTTTCCAGGAGCTTTAAAAAGTCTACAAACAATTCTCTCTCATTTTTATATGAATAATAACAATTTTTGCTTATATATTCAGATAAAAAAAAGAACAACTCAGGAAATGTCATTAAATATGTTTATGATATATGAATATATTTTAGTATTGAAACTTCTTGTGCAGAGTAGTATTTCTGGATTGTGTATCACACAAAAAAAGCCCTGTATCTTCTCCAGGGCCAGTTCAAAAGCAAGAAGACTTAAGACTAAATGATTAGTCTTTCTTTTTCTAGCTTATATTTTTGTGCTTCCATTGGAATAATATTTTCTTTCCAGAGAAAAAAAAGTCTAGTTTCTCTTTACATGGTGTATTGACTTAGCTGTTCATTACTCAGAAAAGCGGTCACTGAGCTCCCTTCCTCAGCTGGAAATCAGTCATACATGTTTTACTGCAGGTAAGTCACCTCCTCACTTCTGTAACTGAGAGCATGCGAAGTACTTGGAGCTTTTTAGGTCTCCTTGATGAAAGATATCCCACTAAGATAAAATGAATTCCTGTATTATCAAAATCACTGAAGATACATGCAAGAGTACATGCAAGAGTTTACAACATTCCTTAGGAATGTAATTTATTATGTTTTTTTAAGCTTGGCTAAGCTTATTCTAAATTGATGAAGTTTATCCTTAAACTTCTGTGAGCTGTTACTAGTGTTACTGCATGGGATATGTGTCCATGTTGTAAAGAAATATCTGGAAGACTAAGAGAAATTGTCATTGATTCACCTTTAGGAGTATGCACAAGATTAAAAAAAATGGCACACTAGTAATGAATTTTGACAGTAATGAGTTTTGACAGTTTGCATCACATTTAGCAGAGGAACAGGTCTTATCTATGACATCTGAGACAGAAACTATAGTGTGAAGTACAATCACCTCCCAGTCTTTTGCCCACAGGGAATCCACAGCTCAGGAAAACATTTTTAAAATGTTTCAAAATTATAGATGTTTAGAGGAAATGTTCTTTGTAGCTTTTTTTTTCTGAATTAATTGTTCATAAGGTATTGATCACCATAAAGTCTGTTCCTAGATTTCTGTGAGAATCACAGTGCTTTAATTTCAAAATTAAACATAATAAAATAAAACCAAGCATATACTTTAAAAGAGTAATGCTTTAAGGATTGTCAGAATAAAAATATAGATAAGTGTCCTATAACTACCTGGGACTTTTAAAATTCACATTTTACAATTTTTTAATGGAAATCATGCATTACAATATATACAAGTATTGCATGATTTATCCTGAGGATAATTATTCACTTTTTTAGACATTTTTCTTGCTTTTTATTTTCCATTCTTGTATTATTTGCTTTATAATTAAAGTTATATTTTTCTGCAACTGAAGTCAGCTAACTTATACCTTAAAGTTTTTCAGCATGGCTGCTTACTGATTCAAAGAGTAAAGTTTTTTAGAGATTTGGAAATGATTCAAATTGTACTAATTTGCAAGATAAATTCTTAGATATTCTGAGCTTTTAGAACTTGACATGTCATGTTATGAACAGTTCTTAAATGCTGTAAGTTTTTCGAATAGAAAAGTGACTGAATGGTGTCCTTTTCACTTTAAAAATGAATCATCAGTCAGATAATATTTTAAAACAGTTTTGAACATTGAACTGTATTAAAATCACAAGTCCTAGCTAGAAATCTTTAACCTCAGGTTCATTCTTTGTACAAACTGTTTTAATCAAGGAACTCCATTTCTGAGGTAAAATTTTTATAAGAAATTCGCACTCTTTTATAGATGCGAATCATCCTGTAAATTATCTTCAACTACCTGTAAGGAAAACAGGTAGGAAAATATAATTATCTAGATGTATATAAATTTTCTGGAAAATTAGTTCTGAAAATGGCTGAAGTGGAAGAGTTTCTAAGAGGATTCGTGCTCCTTAGGGTGTGAGTGGTAAGAAATCCAAATTATGTTATTCATGCTCATTTCTGTGAGGGTTTGTTTTCTGTGTAAGTAAGTCCCTTATCCTGGTTCTTTTCCTTTTAGTGCTGTAGAACAAGAGCTGATATATTAACTTGACCCTGTCCCTAAGAAAGCTGTTATCTATCCCATTGCTCTGAACCACGACTCAGCACAGTGCAGTCAGGAGAATATTGCCTCATTATCCTGAGAAACTTTGCCAAGAAAACATCCAAGCTATCATCTATTTTTGTGAAAAGGCATCCTTTTTTGAGACTATTAGATAACTGGATAATGGGAAACAAAGCCTTTGTTTTCATACTCAATTTTAGTATATAAAGCAATTTGTGTGTAATTTCATCCCACTGCATGTTAGGCTACCAATTCTAAATTCCATTTACAAATTTAATTTTTCAAACCCCACCTTTTTCTTTTAATCTTGTTCAGTGTTTTTAAAGCTGTTATTGCAAATCAGGCTTTTAGAAACATAAATTATCCGACAAGATTGCTTTCAAGCACATTATCATCAAATGGCTAGAGTGCAATCAAACTAAGTGCTTCTTCCTGTTGTCTTTTGCACACAGACACACACACACACACACACACACACACACACACACACACACACACACACACACACACAGAGGACCAAACTGCACTCAGATACACTCTGCTAATGCAGCTGATGAAACCTTTTCCCCTGCTTTTCCCTTGCGGCAAGTAAAGGGAAGAATGTGTCCCTTTATAGCAATAGCTTGACTTCCGCTATGCCCGTTTCTTTGCTTTTGCATAATCTGGCTGTCAGTCACAGGGAGTGATTGAGCACAGGTTTAAAGGGGTCATGTTTCCTTCCTGCAGCAGCTGCTGCTCTTTTCTCCTTTTGCTCCCTGCATTCAGGGGGCCTCTCAGCAGTAAAACCAGCCAGACCCCCCGCGTCCCTGGGCCAAGGTGCCGCCTAAGCAAGGACACAAATCACAGGATGCGGCGCCTTGCTGAACAAAACACTCCTTACAGTGCATGTCCCCTCGGTGCTGAGCGCTGGTACAGGTTTTCTAGTCTGGAAACCCCTTTTCTATGTGTTACAGTCAATGCAAAGGGATCCAGTGTTGCGGAAATCTAAGGGAGAAATAAACTAAGTAGTTCTCGCCTTGTGTGTGAGAAATTCAAATTATAAACTGTTTCAAGAGCAGCCTGGGTTTATTCACATAGTGGGAAGCAGCAAAGGTCCTGTGGGCATTGCATTAGTTCATTGCTTTACACTTGACGCTGATGATTGGAATTAAGTTTCTATCAAGCAAAGAGTTTGCAACTGTTTGCAATGGTCTCAGCTGAGGAGAACGCTTATAGAGGAGTGTTTCTTTCAGTGATGGTGCTAATCTGATCCCCAGGGTCTCAATAGTCAAAGGGGTTAGGATATGATGGCCATATGCACAAAGGCACTTAGGAACGATCTATTACATTTTGCAAAGCTTGAGGTCCGATGTGGTCCAGTTCCTTTTCTTTAAATCCACAGTAAATATTCAGGTTCCCCATACATTCCTCCTCCTCATTATCAGTGATGTTTAACCATACTGGGGAAAATCTTTTCTACTGATATATCTACGATTCCCATATAATCTCCCCACTCTCTATAAAGGTCTTGCATCCACCATGTCTTCACAACATGTTCATCAAAGCCTGTGATCGTCAGAAGGAAGGTGACCTGGATCCTTTCCTCTGCTGCTGTCCTCTCCCACAGAGATTTTCCTTTCTTTCATCCCTCAGAAACTTTGCTTGCTTTCATCCTCTCTCCTTATTGAGAATGTGGAGATGTTGGGTCTCCTTTTCCAGCACCATCTCTTTTAAGCTCCCACCTTGTCTTGCCTCCTTTTTTTTTTTTTTTTTTCTATTTCTCCTAAACTTTATAGATAAAACAAAATTTCTTGTCTATCTTCTCAATTTGTCCCCCAAATCCTATCCTGTCCATATCTTAAAATTTCTATCAGTTCCTCATTTTCTCTTCTCTTTTGCTCAGTTCCTTCAGTCTATTTTTCCACGGGTATATCTACCTTCAGTCCCCCATTTTGAAAGCAGCTTGGCCCTTGATCTCTGGTGCTTCTCTTGCTTAACCACCTTTTCTTTCCATGTCTAAGATCACTGCACGTGTGACTTCTAAATTTTAAATGCATAGAGTTGGTAGGAATTGGGGATGTATACATTGGTACTCAGAACTGATGTTTGCAATGTGCACTTCAATCCTTTGTGCTGTGTTCATGTGTGGAAATGGCAATTCAGTGTACATTCAAGGTGTTTCTCAATAAACTCTTTACTTTTATTTTTTTTTTCCCCCTGTGGAAGATTTTGCTTTCTGTTAGCCATCATTTCAGTGCTTTCAAATAAAATTTTGTCAGATTTATAAGAGAAAATCTTTCCTAATTCTGTCTTAGTTCATTTGCCAGTACAGCAGCTGCTTTTTTCTTTTCCTAACATCCTTAGAGAGCTAAACTGTTATTTTTCTAGCAGATGACTGATTTCATTTTGCATGGGTCAATATACTTTTTTTTTCTATTTTCAACCCACAAATACACTCATGCTACCCAAGTTGCAACTACTGAAATCTCTCCAATTTGTCAAAGAATAGATCAATTAAAAAAGAAATACAAATTGTGGAGCAAGTCTTCAGCCGATGTAAACTGCCATTGTTTCAAAGAGTTGAAATTGTTTTGAAGGAGTCTAATCTCATGATTTTCTTTCCAGTCTTTAGATAGCAATGGCAACGGCTGGGCTAGCCAGATGCTGGGCAAGGGAGATACTGTGTAATAATCAAAATGTAGAGTCCCATGGTGATGCCTAGACACATGCCAAAGCTTTGCATCTGTTCAGTGGTTTAATAGAAATTCAAGCCATACTGCCAAAGATAACTGAAAAAAAAAAAAAAGGGATTAAGCTTTAGCTATTTCTACCAGGGGATTGTAAATGAATATATGTCATGAGTTATCTTGACCTGTACCTGTAAGCTGCAAAGTATTTCTGGCAACATTTCTTTTTGGAGAGCACATATTTGAATGCATGCATGTTTGGAAGCATGCAAAAAAAATGGCTCTGTGCAGCTTCACTTTAAACTTGGCCCATGGAAAGAGGAAACCTGTACTGTAATTAAACTATAGAGCTGCAGCAGCAGCACAATGGGCTTGGGCTTGGTGTAGTGGTCAGGACTGCTGTATTGCTGCCACCATGGGCACCATGGGGAGCTGCCCTGCAAGGGCAACCAGGGTCACGCCAGTTGTCCGTTTGGAACCATCGTCCTATAGCAGCAACGTCACCACATCTTTGATTCTGGACCAATTTTGGATCAATATAGCTAGTGGTTTGGATATTGGGATGTCAGTGCCTGGACATCAAACCCTTTTTCAGCACTACTAGCAAGTCTGTCTTTGTGATCTCACACATTTGGCTCAGTCAAAATCCTGTATCTCCCTTTTTCTCCTCTTTCCTCAACTCATGACAGATATCCTGGATTTCTTCAATCAAACTCAGCCATGGAATACCTGAAAAAAAAAATGCAAAATTGCAACAGAGATGCAAAATATAGAAGTAAGAAAAATAACGATGCTGAGTGATGTCCACCTATTTACAGCTGTGAAATATGCTGTCTTGACAGAAGCAAAACGGCAGCCAAGTGCACTCTAACAAAATTGCAAGGTTGGCAGCTGCAGCCAGAAACAAAAGGTACCAGTAAAAGTTCCTCATGTGGAAATCATGGCTCTGGCATGCTGATATTTGCTTTAAATCTTTATTTTTTTTTTCTGATCATACTCCTTTTTCTATTTTATCCTACCACTTTCTTTTCTGAATTCCCCAGCAGAAGACTGTATTTTAGGGCTGTGTCCATTTAAAAATTATGCCAGCAATTGTTTACTGATGTGATCTATGCATCTGGTTCTGATTTTATGCATTAGAAATCACAAAATACTCTAAGAGGCTGCAAGGAAACTGAGCTGAAGTACCAAATTCAGATTACTCTGAAGAGTTTATTTTTCCTTTATTCTCTTTATCTTATGTATTTTGTAACTAAGGTCTTTGTTTTTATTTTTTTTGTAAAATATTATATTTATTCTCAATTAAGAGGGTAAAATAATTGTCATATGCATAGGTTTCAAAACATATTATATACTCTACTCTCCATACAACAAAAAGCAGACTATCAGCATTGTATTAATTTCCTGTTCTCTTCTAGAATTGTAAACAAGTCCTATTCTCCTGCTTGTGCTACTCTCGTCATCTCTTCCTTTAAACTGCACTTAAACAGACTTTAGGTTTTTTTCCACAGTTTTTACTTTATCCCCCTTTATACTTTCCTTTATAGTTAAATCTATCATCTCCTCTACTTGAATAATAGTCATAAAGTCCTAAAAAAAAATGTTCCATAAATTCATTTATTGCATGGCCAACTCTCTTGAATGTGTGAACTGTGCCATAAATATAGCACCTGGTTAAACACTGGATGTCCTTGACACTACAAATCAAAGGCAGCAAAAGTTTAGATGCTTTCTGAAAACAATATGATGAATGAATAGAAAAATATCCCTCAAAGCTTATTGAACATAAATATATTTGTTGCAGAAACTCTTTAAACTGCAAATTCTGGGAAGCTGAGAGTTGTTAATATGAGATATATCATCAAATACTTGCCCAGTTCTTACATTCCTTCTTAAGAATCCACTATGGATTGTTTTTGGAATGAGATACTAGGAGAGATGAATTGTTACAATATAGAACTACTTATATCGTTATGTAGATTCATATGATGACAAACGTTAACGATCAGTTAATGTTCACCCATGGAGTAAGTAGAGCCTGAAGCCCATTCATTCACTACGAAAGTATTCCAGATTTTCTACTCCTTTTTAAGAATATATCTGATCTTGGTGTAAGGGAAAGTGTAGGGCTAAAACACTTAATGTTTTACTATAATCCTCTGTTGCCATCATATATCATTGAAAATGTATATTTTTGATTCTATTTTTTTTTTTTTTTTGCATAGGGAATATGCATACAACAGCTTTTTTAAAGCCAACTCACATAGTCATCAATGGTTTCATTATATTGTCCGAGTACTGATAGTGTGTATGAAAATAGTATTGATCCTTATTTTCACATCAGTATACTTACCTGAGTGTAAAAGCCTACTTTTCTTTTCGTCGTTTGCTTCTCTAAAATAAAATGCTGGGTAGAGATACCAACTAGCTAGTTCTTATTTTAACTTTATGTGGGTATGTTTTAAGGCTCGTGGGGCCTTAGGGAGGGACCTTGAAGATCTTGAAATCCTCCTGCAGCCCTCTCTCTATTGTCAGATTATCTAAGGAATTATCCATAACTGGAATCCCAATAAGAAGAAAATCTTTCAATGCAAATTTTTTTTTTTGTCTCACTCTATCTGCACTTTCCTGGAAATCAGAACAATTTAGCACTGATGATTTTTGATGCTCCCGTTGATCCTGTTGATTTTGGTTGATTATCGGTTTTTAACAAAGCAACCCTAAATCACACATTGTTAACTTGAGGGTAGGAAGCACTCAGAAATGCAATGTAAAAATAGCCAGAATCAGGCATAGTAAACTTATGCGATCAGAACCCTTTGGTATAACACACATTTAATCAAACAGGAATTAACATAAAACACTGACATCATCTAACTTATGCTGTTTCTAAAGCTCAAATGTCTTTCCTCTCTAAGATTTAAAGCTGAAGGAAATGGAGATGGCAGAAACATTGTTTTCCAAAGTTCTTGAACTCATATTCATTCGCTTGGGTACAATAGTTACCCTCCTGAAACCAATGGGTTTTGTCTAGATTTAGAGCTGTGTTGGAGATCAGAATCTGGCTCCAACTTTTTATAAGAACAATTGAGTTAAAGGCGAGTTTTGTTCCAGAAGCAGCTGTTGAAAGGGCAATGGGGCTTTTGAGGGTAGAAAAAAGGGAGAAAGAATTCAAATTGTAAGAAAATAATAATAATAAGAAGAAATGATAAATGTAAATGTACTGGCTCTTATACTACCATCCATTTTAATTCATTTTGACCTGAAATCTATGGTCAGTTAAGCTTGTTGACCAACACTGGCTAGAAGGGAAAGGTTTTTGGTTACAAAACCATTTGTCTTTAACAAAGGTGTTATGTGATGAAAGGATGTGTTATGTTTTCCCCTTGTGAACTGAGATTCTGTTATCCCTCCCACTCTCCCAAATGCAAAATCCCCATTGTGGATTTCACACTGATTAACAGAAAGAGTTCATTAGAAGATATATATTTTTTTTAATCTTTCAGAATAAAGATTTCTGCAGAATCCAACTGATTTCTTTATGTCAAAGCTGAGAGGAGTCAATGATAATGTCAGCAGCACGGGTCTCCCTGGCAGGAAAGACTAACTCTGTAAATTCAAAGTCTGAACTGGCTTTCTGCAACTCAGAGCAAATCTGT
This sequence comes from Nothoprocta perdicaria, assembly GCF_003342845.1. Lineage (NCBI taxonomy): Eukaryota > Metazoa > Chordata > Aves > Tinamiformes > Tinamidae > Nothoprocta > Nothoprocta perdicaria. Next base: position 1,103,636 of record NW_020454305.1, read on the forward strand.
GGCAGATGCTTGCTGCAGCTGTAGTTTTATTGACAGTAATGATATTTCTGTTTTCAAAAGACAGAAAATATGTTTAATGTTTTCAGATTTGTTTCCTTATGGGTCAGAGGCCTCTTCATGCCTTTCATAGATGATGAAAAAAAATACATATTAACTTGTCTAAAAACTCAGATCCACAGCTTACCTTTACTGTTTGGGTAATATATTCATTTTTTTTCTAGAACATGCTTTGAAATATTTTATACAAAGATTTCCTGTTTAGGAGTAAAAACATTCTTTGTTTCTTATTACGTATTTCATATTTACAGAACTGTAAATTATCTGATTATACCAGTGAAGCATAGTTACTATGTTTTTTGTTTGTTGTGCATAACAGCACAACATTGTAAGTGAGATAGTATAAATATTTGCATCTGATACAATATCCTTTTAAATTGCCAGATATAAACATAAGCAAGCAATTTCTCTAAAGGGAAAAATAAAGCATTAGCACACATTTTTAGAGATTGGAGTTTGAAGCACAGATAAACCAAATGACCTCATCCTGGGGAACTTCTCCCTTTTTTTGGTTTTTAATTTTTTTGGTTTTTAATTGCACTTGTATTATTTCTGGACACGTGAACCTCTTGCTGGAGTCCTTCTATGGTAGAGACTCCATCACGTACACAGGCTATTCCAATGCTCTGTTATCTTTACTACTCGAAATGCTCTATAATAACTCTGTTGCAGTGTAATTCAATTATTTCTTTTCTGTTCCTCTCCATGTGCTGAAAACTATTATCTTTTTGTTTGTAGCAACAGCTTATGAAGACAGTTATCATGTATTTCTCAGTTTTGTACAAATCTTGTTCTAAAGAAGGTATCGTGAGGTGAAAAATGCTGCTACCGGAAAGGAAAACTGTTCTTAAGATAAAAATATGCTACAGATGAAAATGTTGAAATACTAAAAAGATGAAATATTTTTAAAAGATCTCTTCATTCACAGTGGTCTGTGATAAGACTGACAATCATCTGAAGTATTTATAGGAGCTAACTGCTACCCTATAATTCAAAAATTATAGACTTTTACAAACAGATGAAATAATAAAGGTAATTCCCAAATCTTTGCAATTTTAAATAGTTTGAACACTGTGACTTTCATTGGTGTAAATAAGGATCAATATTTTTGAGTAAGGAAATTTAAAATGGCAGATTGTTACAGAATAGAATGAGATTAGGCTAATTTACATTATTTGAAGAGCAGTCCCACTACGGGAAAACAAAGACCAGTACCAAGTCCGCAGCCCATTTAGTAAGCTTGAAACACTTTTGTTACCTTTAAAATAATAGCTTTTAAAATATATTTTAAATATTTTGATTTACGTCCTTCTTGCAATAAAAGACATTTAGAGCTTTGAGGAATTCACATGAATCCCATGCAAACTCTAAATTTAAACTAGGGAAAGTGAAAGGAAAAATAAGGGCTTTATATCATTTTTAAGGTCATAAAATGTACTGACAGGATTTCTTCTTCATAAATCATTTACAAACATTTATATAGGCATGACAAACATAATAAATGCAGATTATTTTTTAAATTTCAAGGTCAGAACATCAGCACAATAAGAAGAAATATTTCTGTGGTAGATAACAAGCCAAGGAATTTGAATCCAATGTTTAATTCACCTTAATATAGAGCAAAAGTGAAGTCAAATGGAGCTGTATGTCATTAAAATTACAAAGACAAAAATTCTGACTTCAAGTTCCTCAAAACTATTTTGACTGCAGTTGCAGTTGACTTGCTGAATTTCCCAGTCTCTGCTAGTTTACTACCAGTTTTATCTGACACTGAGAATTACTAGGAATATTCCTGACAGATGCTCCTCTCAGGCTACAACTTGTGCCACTGCAGCACCACACTCTATGACTGTAATCTTTTTTCAGAGCAGATCTTAGAGCAGGAATTAATCTACAGAATTTTTATGTAAAAAAGGTTGGCATTTTACATCTCTAAAGTGTGCAATCACACTTTAATAGCAAGGAAAAAAAAAGACTGAAAAAAAGTATACAAATTAAGCTTAGAATTAGTTGAATGCTATTCCATTTGAAACAATAGAAGTTATTCCCATTTACCATTAGATGGCATACATACAGTATAAAACACATGATTAAACAGAATTCCAATGTACTGGTGAAAGGAAAAGTGATACTTCTACAGCATAATAGATGCACACTAAAATCCACTAATAATACTTGTTTCCACTCAGAATTGCTGTGTTATGTCTAAAGAATCTTATACACCTAGACATTGAATGTTTCTAGATAGCAGACCAAGTAAGACTTCTGCTATAAGCAGCTCAGCGGCTGTTAACACTGCTGCATTATTGCGTATTCAGCTCCTGCATTGCTATTTCCCTTTTTCCCTGCTGAGTGAGGTTTTTCTGTTAGTTAAAAGTGCTGCAACAGACTCAGCAGAGTAGTCTGCATCCCTTTAGCGTAGGTGTGGGGAGAAAGGGATGACCGAAAAATAAACCCCAATAGACTAAAAAGAATAAGCTTAATGAATGCACTAAGAGATTTACATCAAAAATACTTGAATTTCTTCTCCTACCAAAATGTAATTGTTCTGAATCTATTAGCTGTCTAACACAACATGTTGTACCCAGGGGGTAGTTGCTGTGGCAAGAGGATCTGCTAAGGACATGGAAGGTGCTAAGTTCAGTATGGGCTCTATATGCCTGTGATCACCACCGCTTCAGAAGACGCATGTCACAGAGGCATGGGTCAGAAGGGCTGCAGGAGAAGAAAGGATCTGCCAGCACATGCTAGCAAGGTTTGATAGCATCCTTGCTGCTCTGAAGCGTGCCAAGGTATATTGTGGGCCTTCAGATCAGCTCTGCTGGTACATGGAGCTATAACCATATGCTTCATGAAAAAAAAAAGTCAATTTCTATAAAACCCTCTCATACTTTGTCAGGGGGATAATTAGTTCAGAATAAAACTTAGAAGTGACAGGTACATTTGGGGAAAAAGAGCATTGAATTTGAGGATGATCTGTGAGACTAATAAGAGAATTTCTGGATTCATATACCCAGAGGCTTTGGTGTAGTGGCTAAAAATAAGTTCTTTTTCATGACCTTATTCTCTCCAGCTTCTTACTTGGTGGTCAAATTATCCTTACTCATCAGACAATGTCTTTGCAGCACATTTTTGATACACAAAATGTCATGATGGCAAAAGTGGTGTCTAAACTAAACTGTTTCTTCCCTTATTTGTGCTGCAATGGAATTTGCTAAAAGTAATAACAGAATCTCAGAAAATACTTCTTGAGATACATACAGCAAAGTAAATGGTTTACTCATGCTACAGGAAATGGCTGGTGAAATATATTGCCTATTGTCACCTTTTAGTACAAATGATCTTGTTTATCCAAAAAAAGTTCTTTCATTTTAGAGTAGTATGTATTTCTGAAATGCAAATTTTCTCTAAGAATATAATAATGATACAGTGAATCACAATCTAGTCAGGAAAAGAAAAAGACAAAAGAGTCTTGAATCAAAATGTATATAGACTGAGGCTGAATAGGGGTCAGAAAGCCTAAAACTTGTTGCTCTTTTATTGGAGAGTTTCTTTTTCCTTCCCTTCCCTTCCCTTCCCTTCCCTTCCCTTCCCTTCCCTTCCCTTCCCTTCCCTTCCCTTCCCTTCCCTTCCCTTCCCTTCCTTTCTTCATTATTTTATTTGATTTATGTTTCCAGTCATTATCTCTTACATATTTTCTACCTTTCTCTTGACTGACCTGGAAGTTAGCCTGCATTTCCTTTTCTCTCAGCCGTCTTGAGGAACCATAAATAGAATGGTTACTTTTTCTAGGAGCATGAAGAGAAGGGGAAGAATTTACTTATTTTCAAGAATCAGGTCTCATCTTGCAATGGACTCTCTCAGTTCTTGAGGATCTGAGATATGAGGACCTGAATAGCTCTTGAATTCTGTAGAGGACTTGGGAGCCTGAGTTGTAGAAGAACAACTGAAAACTGAGTCTAGAGGAGCACACCTGATAAGCTTCTAAAAAGCCGACCTCTGCAGTTTGACAGCTTTTGTATGTCATGAATTAACTCTGTTGGACAGTATAAATATTCATAAGTTCTTTATATGGGTGAATTTGAACCGTAATCCTTGTATGCATCTCACTCTACTTTTTGGCCTTGAATGTCAAGCTTCACAAGATAGGTAGAAGGAAACACAAATTTTGGAGGCACGATACCAGTGGATCTGGAAATATACAGGTTAGAATAGATCTAATCATGTCAGACTGAGGTTTTTGTGGTGCTGTGACACTCTTAAGAGTTTTGGCTGCCTCTCATTTGGCATCTGGGATGGACGGATTGCTAAAAATACAAGAATGTATATTGTTTCACTCTTCATAATTTCCTTTCTCTTTTAAATTAAATATAATTATTATGAAACATAGTATTCATTTAATATTGTTTGTGGCCAGGCTCTAATATGTCAATGTCACTAATTCAATTTCCTCTTTATTCTTAAATTTTTTTGAACATTTGACACATCATTAGCTTCAATATATTTTGTTGATCATAGACAATTTTAAGTGAAACGACACCATGAATGCTCAAAGGATTAGATAGTTGAAACAAATTCATTTATTCTACTTTGTTTTTTACCTTCAAGACTCATTTCATTTTACAAATTACACTGACTAAAATGCATACTAGCTATGATTCTGTTTTAGAGATATCATGTACCTTATTTTTGTGCGTTTTTAAAAAATCAAAAAAGCTGATAGACCTTGTGGGTAACTTCTTACTGAAGACAAGAAAACACACCAGATGAGGAGATTTCCCTTTTTAAAATGTAGTTCACAAAATAAGGATTTAAAAATAGCAACAACAGAATAACAAACATTTAAATCTTAGATCAACCATTTTTGAACAAAAAGGCAGATTTTGCACAATGTTATCACTTCAGTAGAACGTATTTTTTTCGTATTTATGAGAAAAAGTAGAGAAAAAAAACCACATAACTTAGTTACTGTTGTTATGACCTGATCCAAATCATCATAACTAGAGAAACAAATAAAAACATTTGAAGTAGGTCTGATGCAGGATGCTTTAATGCCTCCTGATGATGAGACCTCAACTGAGCCCAGTCTCCAGATTTTGACACTCCTATTCCAGTCTAGGAGAATGAGATTATGGAAAACTCCTGAAAAGTCTTCCAGTAGTCAGAGAAAGATTAGGGTTGAATCAACCAGAAAAATGTATTTACATTTGGAATACAAAAACAGTTTATTTTATTATTGGTTTAAGGTCAAAAAATACTTTTAAAACATTTTCATCTTCTCTGCTGCTTTCATTTAGTCTACTCACCACTCAGCATAATAGCTTAGCTCAGACAGTAGCATTTCTACTGTTTTTTGGGGAAAAGTGAGCTGTCACATGGCATGGGCAAAGAGCTGATACTCTTTCAGTGAAAAGAAACCAGTAAAAGGAGATGTCTGTATTGTCCCAGCAGTTACTCTAGACACCTTATTATCTGCCCATTGGGGAACTGCTGCGTTATATCTTGCCCTATTGTGACAGCTTTGACCTCTTGCTTAGAAGACAACAGATCTTTAAGGTAGCATGTAAGAATTTTTTCTCTTCTTGAGCTGCAGAAGAAGAAATAATCAACTTCAGAGACAACTCAGAGCAGTGCATACATAATCTCCCAGATTTATATAAGAAACTGGATTAAACCTTTTTTTTTTTTTTTTTTCCTGTTAAAGTCACTATCTCTACTCAGAGTACTCCAAACTCTGGGGACTCATCCACCTCCTTTGCTTTGCTGATATAGTGTCTGACTCACTTTATAAGTGAGATTTTCAAGGTTGAATTTATCCAGATTTAACTTTGATACCTTCCTTTTATCCTGTTACATCTTTGTCAGCAAGGTTGAGGAGTCCCTCTCATTGTCACTGGTTTATTTTTCTCTTCACTTGTAAAATACCTCTGCAGAGTAATAGTCACTTTCAACCTTTTATTTTCACAAGCTGATTACGTGAATTCCTCACATCATCCCTCAGCGAGTTTACTTTTCAGTTGCTGGTTCTTTGTGCACGAGTATCTCCTTTCTGAACTCTCTCTAGTTGATTTTGTGGCTTTATTGAAAGGAGGATTCAAGGCTGTAAATAGGAAGATGAGAAACTTCTTCCATTTGATAATTTCACTTTTGACATCTTTAAGAGGGATAGTACATGTCTGTTTTTTTTTTTTTTTTATCATAACAGTGCCCTGAAAGTTCATTTAGAAGTTAAAAGAAAACAAAGAAAAATTTTGACTTTTTTTTCTGTTTTGAATTTCTTTTTACAGATGTTATGATATGCTAGCACTTTCTATAGGATGGAAATACCGATTAATTTTTCAGTGCCATCATTCCACTACCTGGATGTCAGTACCTCTCCTTACAGAAATGCAGTCTCTTTCCTACTTTGTGATCGAGGAAAGGAAGAAAGAGAATTTATTTTCAATAGCAATAAAAAACATAACAATTCCAACATAAACATAGAAAAAAAGCCTTCTGACATTAGTAAAAAAAAAAATCACTCAGCTGATGAGCTGAAGGAAAGGGTGATTGTGAGAAATGGGAAATAACAGATTCATGTGCGTGTGACAAAAGTGTGAATTTTTTATTGAAAAGTGGCCAGACTATGATCTGAACCACACATCAGAGGTCAAGGCCAAGTGCTGACCTTGCTCTTGGCAGTGCACGTCTTTGGTAACCAAAATCAAGGAACAGCATTGATTGCCTTTTCAGAATGGAATATTTCTGCTCGGAAAAGAGGAGATGATGAGAAACCATGCTCTGCACGGATGTTTGCCAGAACAACCCTTATCATAAATACACCCTGTGCTCTTACTGATTATTTGAGGTGTGACTCTCAGGCTCATGAGCAGACCTGCAGGTAGAGCAGCAAACCTGTGCTCTGAGCAGTGTAGTCTGCATGCAAAGAAAGGAGCAGGCCAGTGGGAAAAGCCTCATTTAATTCCCATCTCCCTCCTCTTTGAAAGGAGGGCTCCAGGCAGCACAGGAGCACACACAGCCTGGAAGGATTTCCTGAATCTCCTCTTCTTTAAGCACTGAGGCAATTGGCAGAAATAAACAAGCCCTGAAAGAGTAATGTGTTAGTACAAGCAAATTATAAAAAGGAGGAAATGTGTCATGCTCTAGTGACTCAAGGACGAACTGGCAGTGAAGCTTCATGAGCTCTATTTCTGACCTAGCTATCTAGCTTCATGACAGGGAGTATGCCTTAACCTTGTTGTTTTCATATTATGTAATGCATGGTCATATGCTAGCAGAATTTGGTGAATTTCTGGGTTAGAAAACATTATAAATGACTCATTATTAACCTACTGCACATCTAGGCTAATTTATTTTTTCATGACTTTTTTGCTAAAAATCCTTTGTCTTCAATTTTTACAAAGTGTACTGAGGGATGTTGGCATTTTAAATCTTATCAATTCTGCGCTGCTGTAGGTGGCTTAGGGCAAAAGTAAAATGACAAGCACAAGTGATTTAAGGCCATTATAATCACTGCTTTCATTACACATCAATTTAAGTGATTATTACAGCAGGTACAGTATTGGGAAGGAAGCCAAGATTGCCATAAGGAAGAAAAAATAGAAGAAAAAAATTAGTTTCTTTTTTTCTTGGCCTTCATTATGAAAAGTTGGAGAAGTCTGTCTCTAGAGAAAAAGAAGGGCACTAAACATTTGGTTTGCTTATAGATAGTTCTGATATCCATTGCTCTTCATTATTTCCATATTTGAATGTGATTTAAATGCAAACTGGGAATCCCACTCCATAATTTAAGTAGGAAATACTGGTTTTGCTTCTCAAAGGCAATTTTAGCCACATACTCTTAGGCTCTTGAAAATTAAGAGCTAGAAACAGATGCAGAATGACCTTCCAAATCCGGTGAAATTATTAATAAAAATGTCACTGGCTTAATTTTTTTTTCTTATCATATAAATTGCATAGTAGGTCTATGTTTCTCTCCCACCCTCTCTTTTTTTTTTCTGACAGAAGACTGAAATAGTCCTTAATTTCAAAAGGATACCATTGCAGTTAGATCAGTCATAGCACTCAAATCTTTATAAGAGTGGCCCTAGCCTTTTTAGGGTGAGCAGGGTGAAAGGAAAAAGAGATAGGATGAATACGTTGTATATTGAAACTACCTAACTACCCTGAAGTGTTCTAGAGGTAAAAGACATATTTGTAAAAATCCTCTAAATAAAATATAATGAGCTGGGGAAACTCTCACAGCTCTTGCAAAATACCTTACCAGAAGGAAGAGACATGTTTTGAATGTCACTGTTAACTGTCCAAAGGAACCGTTAATAAAGAGAATCTTAATTACTCTGGAAAAACAAAAACAACAAAACAAATCAGGGAGACATTGGCTATTCCACCAGTTCTGGGAGCATACTGGTAGGACTTTTTACTTTCAAATGTAGCAGAAGATCTGAGAGGTGACTTTTTGATTGAACTTCTAGTCTGAGAATAAGAAATTGAAATGCAGTTTTAGGGGACATGGTTCCCTAACAAGTATTTGTGTTTATGAAAAGAGAGTTCAAGCAATCAAAGTAAAAGAATTGTTATAGATTTCAGGGTAAACCAAGCCAAACAAAGCAAAAAAACTACATTAGAACATGAACTATTAAATAACCTTCTAAAGGAAAGAGATCTAAGCTTCAAAAAAGAAATGCAGGTATTTCCTAAGAGACTACATTAAAAGCACAAGAGCAAAGTACCCTGATAGTCTGCAAAATGGATGACAGTTAAATGGAGAAAACGTAAGCCTGATGGATGAGGCCTAAACTTAAAGCAGTGCTCTCACAACCTGTTCTTGCCTCTAGGGAGCTCCAAAGGAGAGGACAGCCAAAATGAAGAAGCAGAAAGACATTAGAGGCACTGCTGCAAAAAATATTGCCCTAACCTAGGCAGCATCCTCTAGTCTTGGAGAGTAAGGTTAGGGCTTATAAAAGGAAGAAAAGACTCTGATTAAATATAATGTAAGCTGTGAGATGAGCAGAGCTGTTAAGGATCTCCTGCACACTTGAAGGCACCAGCTCTCTGAGTTATGTGCAGTCCTGCTAAGAACTACAATAAGCAATGCTGATAAAACCCTTGTTTTCAGCTGTACTATCCTTGTCTTTTAGCTGTTGTAGCTGGCAAAGCAAGAAACATCACAGAGCAGGAACCAGCTAAGCAAGCAAGAGGTGACTGGGAGGCCCAAGAAAATACAAAGCCAGCAAGACCTGAACTGGATGCAGGGAGATGTGCAAGGCATAAGAGTAACTAGTGGAAGCAAGTCACACTGGAAGATCAATTGCAGCTTAAATCAGATCTTGCTACCCGGCAGGAATTACTAATTACGGTGGATTAGGCATTGCTGTTGAAAGGAGAGACCAACCAGATGGCCTAAGTGTTAGACTCAAGGGAAAACCAGTGCTTTCAAAGTAAAATAGTTGTTCTTTAGGAATTAACTATTGTATTATCATGTGTGATTCCCCCCCCCCCTCCTTTAATAAAAAATATTATTTTTAAGCATGAATTTTTAAAATTAGTGTTTAGCTTGTTAAAAAATAGTTCCTCAAGTGTTGGAAAGTTCAATGCAATTTTCCCTGGATTCTATGTCAGGGCCAACTGGTAGGTTAGTAATGATACTTTTATGTGTTAACTCAGCCTTCAGTTATTGCAGAAGGACTTCAAAAGTTGAGGTGCACTATTGGGTGAATGATGGAAAAAACAGATAATAAATGACAGAGAAGTGTAGAGTTTCAGAGTGCTTCACATCTCTGAAAATATTGATTCTAAGAAGATATTTAAATTAATTTTAATAAACAAGTAAGAATATAAGTACAAATGAAGATGACAAAATTAAAAACTATTTAAATATGAATGATAACTAAGCTACTGATATTCATCATAAGTTATCACAGGAACTAGATGGATTATTTCCCCATTATTAGTCATGGGGTACTATATACTTTCAGCAGATAGATAGGAGAAAAGTAGAGAATGGTAAATATAATAATTATCCGCTCAAAAGCAGAAGACACTAATTTGCTTATTAAGACAACCACCTTTGACACTTTTGAACAGGAAAATATTCCCCCAAAAGAAAGAAAAAAGAAAAAGAGGAAAGGTACAATCTAGCTGTGAGCATATAAAGAATAATATGGTGACCAACAATCAAAACTTGTTATTCAAGCAATTTCATTTCCTCTTTCAGAGATTAACCAAACCAGTGGGTAGAGGGAAACAATGGATGAGATTTATTTGGGCTTGTGTAGGCCTTTTGACATAATCTTGCATTTGAGAGTTGGCAAGAAATGAGTGGCTGAAACTACTAAGAAATAGATGTACACTTGTTTGAAAAACTGTGCACATATTAACTCCTTCACAAAAAAAATGGGAAGAAAAATGAAATGGTGACTTGGATAGACTGAGAAACCATGTGGGTTATGCAGCTGAATTAATAGAAAATATTCTTAAAACATGCTGATGTGAAACTGTGTGGTTACAAGGATCTGGGAAAAGAGGGAGGACAGAAGTTTAGATTTCAAGACATTCTTAATACATTGTTGGAAGTGTTTGTAATCACTAGGAAAAAATCAGAGAACTGCAGAATCATTCTTTTGTAAGAGAATCTAAACTCAGAAATACAAATGGACAATAGCTAAGCAGCTGTGCTGCAGAAAAAAAAGATCTGGGCATTCAGGTTTAGAGCTTTAGTTAAAGCTTTCTCCCCAAAAGACATGGGATGCATCAATAAGAGTGTTATGCCTAGTTCAGCAGGTAATTTTCCTGCTAAACAGGTACAGCCTGAGCTGCATTATCTAGACGTATCCAGGTCTAGGTACTAAAGAGGTTCAAGAACGGAAGAAATATGGCATATGGAGAAAGATTAAAATAATAAAACTGTAGCAGAAGGGAAGTTAGGACACTAGATAAGCAAACAACTTTTAGAGAGGAGACAAAGCATAATGAGGGCAATTAGCTAATCTACAGCTTCTTTCTCCTTCATGTCTATTGGAGTACAGAAAGAAAGAAATTTGCTTACTTACCAACATCAAGGATGAAAGAGATAAATAAAAACATTTAACAGCAAAGGCGGCAATGTCAGATTCTTCCTTTAGGGAGAGTGTAGACAGGTCATGTCCTCGGTTGAGGTGACCCATGTGGAAGCCTTCATAGTCAACGCAACATCTTGGACTGGGCAGTTATCTTGGGTAGAGGGAAAAAAATGGGAGATGTAGAAAAAAATGTATACATATATATACATAGGAAACTACTTAGGGAAACACAATAGGTAGCCAAGTGCTGCCTATGGCCAGACATGTATGAGAAAAATGTGCAGGCCTGACATTTCCATTACCTTTAAAAGAGATTTTCTAACTCACACCCAAAGAAGCTGTACAATCTATGCAAGGCACAACTGATGTTGCCTTAGAGAAGGGGTTGCAAAGCCCCCTTCTGTCTGGTATTTGTAGGGTTTCCTGTGGTATTCATACATTCTCTAGAGTGATATAGGGAGTGGGGCCTCCCAGAAAATCTAGATGCATCATTACATCTAACGAGAGAACAATTTTTTTTTTTACAGATGGAATTTTAATCAGGCTGGGATGCCAGGATCTGTCTCTGCCTCCTGGCCAGAGGTCTGGAATCCCTTTCTATGTCTGGGAAAAGTGAGACACCTGGCTGGCTGCCAGGCTGCAGATTAGGGCTGCTGAGATGCTGTCAGCAGTAGTCTTTATGGTAAATATTCATGAGACAAAATGTGCCAATATTCATGTTTGGCAAATTGCATATTCAATGTTATTGTCTATAGCACTTTGTAAAGGTCATCCTGGCATCTAAAGTCAACTGAAATGATTGATCCGCTGTTAAAGAACGCCATTCTATTAGAAAGTGTGATTCCTGTGCATTTTTGAGTAGTCTATGCAGACCACTTGTAAACACTTCTGATTCCATTACCAGGTGACATTCCTAACATATAGTGTGGCTTAGATTTAGCAAGAACAGCTGTTGGTCCTGCGCGGCTTTCACTGATTCTTGCTGTGCCTTAGTTGACTTTGAGAATACAAGAAACTGCCTCTATAAATTAGTAATTCTGCCTACTTGTACAATGGAGTTTTATCTATAGTGCTTTCTTCAGTGTAAGAGGTCCAAGCTGATGTCTTTGTAGATTTCAAATGAAGAATACATCTTATTAAAAAAAAAATCTCTCCACTTTGCTTCATGAGCTGTTTATTTTGGGATGTGGAAGGGAAATCCCATACAAATTTTCAGCAAGAGGAAGGTATTGCTGTGGGTGAGTTTCTGTCAGAGCCAAGGAAATGATTTTTTCAGCTGCAAGAATTCAGTGCTGCAATGTTATAAAAGCATGTAGTTATTATTCTGAATGCTATGCAGACTGTAACATAAGACAGAAAGAAGTGCTCACGAGGAACATATTGAATTATAATAAATCTGTCTCGTCTGGAGACAATGATGAGCTGGCACATTTTGTCAAGTGGCAGTCACAGAGAACGCTGTGCACTGCATACATATTACTGCATTAACGATAGTCAGGGAGAGGATGGCACCAACAGGGGAACTGCACAGACAGATAGGTTGATCATTTGTATTCCAGAGCTCAGCAAGTGCTCAATTCACTGATCCAAACCAAACATGTTGAAGTCAAGGTCTGTTTCTATAACATGTTTGATATACAGCTGAGCAGTAACTGAATCAAAACAGCATCTCACTATAGCTGTCTGGTACCGTACTGGGTGGTGAAAGCAAGTAGAGCTTTTCCTGGCACTAGGGGTATGTTGTATGCAAATGGACCATCTCAGTGGTAAATCTTTAATGTGGCAGACAGAACATTAATTGCAGAGCTCCCCAGGATCATGTTGTATGCCCAGTTTCCTTAAGCTAAATTATTACAATGATTCTTTTCTTGATAGAGAATTCCAGACATTGCAGTCCTAATGTATTTCATAAATAAATGATTCTACAATCTGACTTAAATACTGGGTTAACTTCTGGGATAAATACTGGGCTAACTCCTGGGATAAATGCCATTCGAATTCACCATATGCATCTAACTGATAGATCTCATTGTGTTAATTACAGTTAATAGTCATATTGTGAAATATAATACAATCAATAATACCATAAAATATGATATAATATATCTATATTTGCAATATCTCCTTTCTATAAGGTACCGGTTCACTGATGAAAATGAAAAAGCCATTCATTCAAATTTTTAAGCAAGTAAATGACTAATGTATTCTTCCTTTGAATATTATAAAACTAATTTCTGTTGTATCAAGGATCAGCCCTTCGCCATTTCAGTCAGTACAGTATTGAGTGCAGTATGGGCTACAATATTGTATATATACTTGCACCCTGACATGCATATATACTCCCATATTTGTTCTTCTAGTTTGCACTGCTATGACCTCGTCTTTTCATTGGCTGCCCATACGTTAGCACGACTTCAACTTGTGCCATGAGCAGTGGCAGTGATTCTGCAGTCTGAATTTAATGGTAGGGCAACGCAGTCCTTATTTTCACAGAATGCTCATTTCACTGCTCATTTCTTGAGCAGTGGTCATTTTGTCTGTTAACAGGTAAGGTTACCCTTAGGGGTGAAAAGGGGGAGTAATGATTGCACAGACAGTGCAATTCTCTGAAGTCCATGAGGATAAAAGTTCCAGTGTGCCACTTTACAAGCAGATCGGGACAGCGACTGGTCCTTTGATGCTCAGGTGTCCCCTTTCATTTTGGCCTCATTGTCATGTGTAGGTGAACATCTATCAGAAAGACTTTCCTTTAAAGAGTTGCTCAGATTTCTGTGCATAACAGAAAGGCATTTCTGTGTGCAACTATGTCTTTTATTTTTCGAGGGAGCATGCTAATGCAGTCCCTCTCATTAGAATGAAGATGCACTATTTTAAATTGATTAGTCCCAAATGCAAAGAGAAAAACAAAGCTCAATCCCTTTGAAAATGAAAAGCTCAGCATATCCTAAGGTACACTTCATTTGAAAGAACAGTCTAATCCATGTTGGCCTGCCTCCCATGGTTCCTTATTTTATCTTATTTTCTCTTCTTGAGAATTGGCCCTCTTCAAAACACAGCAAATCTCCAGTAAGCTGAAAAAAGAAAATCAGGCAAGGAAAAAGAAAAGGTGGAGGGAAAAAAATCTGTGTATAAGAATAGGGGAAAGAAGAGGATTGCCTAGGAAAAAAAAAAAAATGTTTATTTTCCAAACAGATCAGTTCTGTGCTTCAATGAATTCCCTGTTGCGTCCCCTTCAACGATATATATGAGAAGCAAGCAGGAGGTGCAAGTCTGCCCCTAGTAACAAGTAAGCAATCAAGCTATTTTTTTCTGCCAAGAATGAGTGGTAGAAGGAGGTGCCCTCTGTGACCAGATGTATTGCCAAGGCAAGCGGCATTTGGAATACATGAAAAAATGGTTATTTTCATGGTTTATTTGAAAATTTACATAAACAAAACAGCTAGAATACAAATAAAAGGAACAGATCATGGAGCCATGCAAGTCTGAATCAAAATGTTTTTAATAACAAAATATTCCCTGACCACATGGCTGTGACCTGAGCACAGCATAAAAATGAAAACACATCCATTTGTTGTTCTTGTCATTTCGGTGTAGCTGGTATAGAAATTCGGCAGCATAAAAGTAATTTTATATGTTATGATCTATCTACTCTATTTGCACACAGTATGGAATAGGCATTCAATCTATGGCTAACTTCAATTTTTATAACAAAAGTAAGCAAACGGGCAAAACAGCATTTTCAGAGATTTTCTCTGCTTGTGCCTTGTGTGATACTCAGCTTCAGCAGGTTTTAATTTGTCCTGATCATGTAAAATGGAATGTTTAGTAACTTGAACATATAAAGCTGCTTATGAGTGCAGGATGCTGTAACATATAGTTATAGCCATAATTTTCTTGGAATTGTTCATCTTACAGCTATTGAAGATCACATATGCCTTGTAGTACAATACCTTTTCCAGAGTTATCTTTCAGTGGAAAATGTTCTGAAATACTTTAAGACTGTGATTCATTTATTTTCCCTACAGAAGCAGGTTGCCTGTATTTTTCTATATGTCTGTTATTCATGTTCTTGCGTTCTTGGGAAGGAGGGTCTCTGAATTTGCCCCTTAAGTGTTACAAATAGAGAAGGTTCACAGCTACCAACATTTACATGGCTGCTAATTCCCACGACTGCCCGTACTCACAGGAAAAAGAGGAACAGAGAGGGAATTGTAATGACTCGTTAAGTCACTTATTCTTCCCCTGGGGTTCTCTTGTGGAGGTGCTGCTACTTGGCACCTCTTATGCAGTGCTGTGCCTAAAGGCATTTGTTATTAAAAAATGACATAAAGTAACACTGCAGTCATTTTTAAGCCTGCACAATATAATCTTGAAGAGGTTTCTTTATAGCATGTTTAGTGACTGATTATGTAAATGGAACAAAGTTCTTTTTCTGTTACATGAGTGTGTAATCTCTAAATGTTTATGATCCAAACAACTTGGAAATGTTGGCTTTTTTCCACTCTTAAAGGTTAAACACCCAAGTAATCCCTACAAATACCAAACTGCAATAACATGTATTTAAACTTCAAATGTCTCTGGCAAAACGTTCTGTTTTTAATCATATCCTGGAAAATGCAGTTTCAGAGGTAACAAATGGTTTCTGACAGGCCTTACTCCTGTAAAGTGGGGACTCAGAGAAAATCATTCTATTTAAGGAGTAAAGCCCTTCATAAAGTGAATGCAAGTGGTAGGATCACTTCCCCTGTTAACAGAGAGTGTTTCTATGGCTCTAGATATTCCTCAACTTGGAGACATGAGCTATTATTTCATTATAGTACAGTGACAAATGGCACAGAGACAGTCCAGGGTCTATAAAACCTCCAAATGTGGCAGTAATAGTTATGCCAGTCATTTCCTTACCTCAGCCTTCATGAGAAAAAAAAAAAATAGGCATTTGTTTTTTAGAAAATTAGTCAATCCTCATTAGTATCTGATCTAGATGCCAAGAATGATTTGACCCTGGATGCCTACTTGCACCTCCGTCAATGATGTATGTCTTGTAAAAGAGCATATATTCTGCCCCCAAATCTCTGTTTCTCTGATGAGCTGTAGAACTCGAAAGGGAAGGGGAGGGAAACACCCACATGAACATGGATTATTTCCTATTGCTCCACATCTGTTCGAGCTGTACTTGGCTTTTATTTACCTCTTCCATTAATTCTCCCATTCTATCTGCAGGGCAAATATAAAACAGTGACAAACTCAGCACTCAGCCAGCAACCTGCAGGTGGTTTCCTTCTTTCCCTCCCTTTCTCCTCACTTGTCTTCCCTAGAGGCAAGAATAAAGGGGACCAGGAGTGAAAAGAGAAGGCACTGAAAAGTAAGAGGGACTGAGTTCTTGCTCTTTCACATCAGGATAGAAGGAATTGATAAACTATCAGAATATGTGCTTTAAAAAACCACATTCTTATGTGCCTTTGATATATACTGACCTGCTTAATAAGAGTGGATGGTTCTATTCTTCTAGCTGAACAACATTATTACCTATGGGGTAGATGTGAGACATAATCAGATCTTAAGGAAATCAAACATAAGACATTCTGCATTCTAGGCCCTATTTTATAATTTTCTTTAAACTATTTTCAGTTTTTTAGTCTCAGGTGTAAATACACCATTTCAATAGTTAATTATGAAGAAGACTAAATATATATGAATTATTATATACCAGGACAAATAAAGGCAACTCATTCTTTCGTCTCAGAGTAGGAGTTCATCTCAGAACCTGAAACTTTTAAAAGCCAAATCTGATGGTCAAAGTCTCCAGTAAAGTATGAGATGTGATGCTGAAGTGTGCTTAACTGAAGTATTAATTCAGTTTATTATCAAACAGCTTAGGTAATATTATCTCTTTAACATGTCAGAAATTGCCTATGTATTTCTGAAGCATAGGGAAGTGACAAACCTACTTTCTGATACAGAGGAAAACAGAGCAGTCTCCAAAAAGTGTATGTTCTGTATAGGAGAACATTTTTTAAATCTGCTGATGAAACGTGTAGACTTTTACTTTTCTGCAAATATTTGACCTCAGTAACATTTTTAAAAACATCATAAATCTTAGAAGTTTATATATCCTATACTGTTCTGTAGGTGTAGAAGCAAATTCTATGTGAGACCTTCAGAAATGACAGTCAGGTATTATCTCTTGGTAAACCCTAATGACCTCTGTAGAAGGCAGATGTTACCTTTCTCCACCTTCCAGCCTCATCGATGAGCAGAGCTGAAAAATCAGAAAATTATATAGCTTTGAGACAATGATAATAGAATTAAATTCTGTAAGAAGATTTGTGAGAAAGTACAACACTGAGCTTGTGCACTGTGCTAAGGAAAATAGCAAAAAAAAAAAAAAAAAACAGAGAAAAAACAAAACATTCAAAAATAATCTTCTATCATACTGATCCCTGTTAACATTTTATAACAAATCATCCTGGTGGATTTTTAAGCAAATTCATTACCTGTTACCCCTTTCTCATATAGCCCAAATCAAGATTAAATCCCGAGAGCAGAATCAGACCTGTTCCCAGACTTAATTCTATTGGGACGCATGTGGCACTTTCAAGGCAAATGTTTCTATCCACCAGCTCCAAGCTTGGGACAAAGCACAGATTGCTCAATTGATTCCTTAATTTCAGTGGAGTGCATAATGTATGCTAAAGGGTTCAAGGAAATAAACAGAGGATAATGGATCCTTTGTCCTGCTGTAGCAGGGCATGATTTGCAAATAGTTGTTTAAATCTGTCAGATTTTCTGTTGATATCTTGTTTGTATGTTTTTAACCTTGGCTTTGCTGGACTTCTAAATTGCTAGTACACAATATTCTACTAAAGCTGAATGTTTATTCTGGAGTTTTCAAGTTATTTAATGCAGTATTTATTTTTGTTAATTCTCCCAAATGCATAAATCCTTTTAATGAATAACAGTTCCCCATATTAGACTACTGACTTAGCAATACTATTCCCCACTGACCTTTTTTTCTTCCCTTAAACAGTAGGGTTTTTATTTTTATGTCCTCTTCCCACCCCAGTGGAAAATGTGTTCAGGGCTAAAATCTGTTTAGACCCATTTCTGCAAAACACAGAGTTACTTCTGGACTCTGGATCAGCATTTATGGAGTTCGGTCACTTTGTACTGAATATGCCCTGACTAGTCATACTAACCAATAGAAGTTGACAACTTCCTTCATGATCCATATAACATGTAAAATACGAATGTATGCATGTGTATACACACACACACACATATATATATATATACACAAAATATTAACCTAGGGATTTTTTTTTTCTGAAATGCTGGGCAGTGGTATCTCTTGTTGCCTTAAATCAATGACCATACAAGACATACAACTTTTTCTTTTTTCTTTCTCTTTTTTTTTTTTTAAGTATCCAGTCAATTCCCTAAATAAATAAGCAAGCCTAAGTTAAACTCCGGGCGCTAGCCATGCACTTATTACTTGCCATCTGCTCATTTTTACACTTGGTTCCACTTCTTACCTTACTGCATTATAGACACCTGCTACTTGATAGGACTCTTTCATGTATTTACCTCTGCCTATGTTTGATGTCTGATATTAATTTTGTTCAGGTGACTGACCCAGGGATTCTCATTCAATAATGAGAATTCAATACCTATATATATATATGCATATATAAAAAACATCCGGTCATTGAAAAAGATAGCATTGCAGTGCTAGCTGCTTTCAAATGTACAGGCACTGTTATATTCAAAGCTTGTTTTCACAAAAAGAACAATAGTTCCAATGTGTTTTATTTTAAGGCAGAATTGGTTAAGCCTCTAAATGGCTGAATTCACTTCAGTATTTGCTTTTATGCTGTTTGTCTTCATTATTTCTACTGTGCCTGCCCATTAAACATAACATGCAAAATATGTGCTTGCCCTAACTAAGTTAGGTGGTGACACACACTTTGTTGTTGACAGCAAAGGATGACTCACTTAACATTATTAAGTTCATATTCAAATCCACTTGTCTTCCAAATCTACAAGAATTCTGCTTCTTCTTGTAGATAGAATTAATTTATGTAACTACAATTTCAAGTAAACACAAATCATCTTCAAGTAATATTTTGGGGGAAGAAATACATTCCTTCATATTTCTCAGTTCAACAAACAATGTGGAGGACTATAATTGGCTGGGTACATAAACAATCACTAAAATTTCACATCAGAGTTCAAAATGGAATTAAAATTTATCTTTTTAAAGTGAAAATAAACAGGTATCATACAAAGCTCTTAGAGTATGTAATAAGTCTCAGATATGTTAAGTCTTTAAATCTGGGCAACACTTTCTTTAACAGTTGCTACAGTTTCTAGGTGGATTCCTGCTAGCAGCTCCCTTCTGGCCTTGTCTACCTATCATCTGTGAAAAAGAAAATTACTCTCTCTCTGATTTTCTGTGGTCATTCAGTATATCACATATTGTGCATTAGCCTGAGACAAGTAAAACCACAGGAAGGCAAATTTAGAAGTCAGCATTTGGACCAGAAATTGCAACAGATGTTAAAATTTTAATATCCAGTTTCTATGCCTGCATGTACAACATGTGCCAAATCTTCAAGAATGCAGGCACTTGAACTTGTAGAGATGGAACACAGAAATTTATACAAATAAAGCTCAAAGTCTTTTAAAATAATCCAGTAAAAGGAACCAAGCTCCCAAATGAAATCTGGTGCTTGATCCTCTCCTCGTCCTGCTGGGAGCTCAGATGTTTTGCTACCCTAACATGTATAATACAGTCTGGAGGTATTTGGGCTCTTTTGAAGTCCTTGAAAACAATTTGCCTTGTTGTTTTCTTATGTGTTACCAAGGAATTGTAAGTATATTCCTATTTGGTATTTGATGAAGTACTGCCCTGAAATGCTTGTTAGGGAGCAGAGGGAAAGAAACATAGTCCGTCCTTCTAATGTACAGGGTTGCTAGTTTTAAATAGGGAGGTACAAGTACTGCCATTGGCATTAGTCATTAAAATGCTGTATAAATGAGTTAGTAACAATCCAACATATAATCTGCTTCAGCGTTTGCATGATCAGAAAAACCTAGGACAAGTTACAGGCTGAATTTAGTGAACCTATCACTATGTCTTCTGCTCACATAATACAATCAGCACAGGTAAAGAGAATTGGGTAAATGCTACAAAAGCATTTAATTCTGTTTTAATTTAAATTTCTAAATTGGAGTCACAATTAAAATTTATCTATCAAAAGCCTATGAACTTATTATGAGAACTTCTGAAATAATAGAGAAAAAAAAAACTATCATGGGTTCTCTCCATAGACAGAACAACAGCATGTCTGATGGCGGAGTACCTAGTGTGAAGTAAAATAGCTGAAAAAATGTCACCTAGTGAACTTGCTACTATTCCTATCAAGCCAATTTTCTGCTAAGATACCCATCAGTTTCAAGACCCAGTCTGATATATTTGCTTTTCCTAATTTGAAGGAATCTAAAATATCGAGCACACATTAATTTTCATGAAGCCAATATCAAAGACACCCCTGGAAACTGACACTAAGATAGGGTGACATGTAAAAAGAACTGACAAAACTTCTTGTTTAGAGAGATAGCTAGACAAGTAGAATGGGATAAAAAGGCAGCCCTCAAATGAAAAAAAAAAAAGAAAGTGCTGAGGAAGTATGCTTGCAACACATAATAGTCTGTATTGCACTATGAATTTGAACTGATGCCTATGATAGGATGAGTAACAGCTGGCCCAACCTTTTATGGAAATTTGATTTTAGCTCCCTAAAACCCAGATTTTCACTCTCTTCCTTGCATTTGTTGCATTTGTAAAGTTGCAGCTGAAACTATTGTCATTAATGCACATATTAGACCTAAAGTCCATTGGACTGTGTGAAGAGAACAATTTTACAAACTATGCTTTATTTTTTTGATGCTGGCTCTGAGATCTGAAACCATACTTGCTATCAATAGGTGTAATTAAAAAGAAAAGGAATGACAGCTGCTGCCTTCAGAGCGTTCATCCCTCTGACTCTGTGGCTCAGTCCTCTAGACAGGACCAGCATTGAGCTTTCCAGAGACCTTCTCCAGCTCAGCATGGTTGGCTCAGATCAAAAGCCCATCAGAAGCAGGTTGTTTTGAATTTTGTTAAGGTGACCTATGGATTATTTTTATACTAAGTATATAAGAATATAAGTACTAAGCATATACTCTACCGTCCCTGCCATGTGCTATACATTCACATAACGAGAGGGTCCAGAGAAGAGCAACCAGGATGATTAAGAGAATGGAACATCTCTCGTACGAAGAGAGGCTGAGTGAGCTGGGCCTGTTTTCTCTGGAGAAGGCTGAGAGGGGATATGATTAATATGTATAAGTTCAGGAAGAGAGAATGCGGGGAGGAAGGGGACAAGCTGTTTTCACTGGTGGCCAGCGACAGGACGAGGGGTAATGGCCACAAGCTGRARCAYARGAAGTTCCGTCTCCAGGTGAGGAGGAACTTCTTTACTGTTAGGGTGACAGAGCAGTGGAACAGGCTGCCCAGGGAGGTTGTGGAGTCTCCTTCTCTGGAGGTCTTCAAAACCCACCTGGATGCCACCCTGTGCCACATGCTGTAGGTGTGCCTGCTTGAGCAGAAGGGTTGGACTAGATGATCTTGTGATAACATCCAAGCATAAGCTGAAAGAGCAGTAGTGGATGTGAGCCAAAACTGTATTGGGGACTGCTCTAATGCTTAAACTGTGTTAATGTTTGTGACTTATGGTCTTTTTAGTAGCATAGACATAGCCACAGAATCTTAGGTCAGTTCTGCTTCTATTAAAATAGATCTCTTTGTGCCTAGGCATCTATGTTGTCCTTTTCCCAATGTGCTTGAACAAGGACAGCATAAGCATAGCCCTACAGACTTTAGCTGGAAAGAGGCTCTATGTACTGGGTCCTATGTAACCCATTTTACTATGCAAACTTGGTCTGACCACAAGGACTCTGGAGGATTGCTTCTTCTTCCATGTGTGTTGAAGCAAAAAGTAGCTTTTAGCCCGTAAAAAAAAATAGTAATGAGTGAATCTTCTGTCAGGAAAAGTAAGGGAAAACAAAACCCTGCATTCTTTAGCATTAACACAGACACAATGTGAGGGCAAGGCAATAAATCACACTTCAACTTTGGCTCTGTTAGTTGGTGCTGACCTGAAAGTCAACAGAGGTTACAGTATTTCATTGTGACAGTGTGAGGATCAGGACGAATTAAAAAAAGCTAAAACTTTCTACATTGCTGCACAAAAAAATGCTGTCAAAGACGTGTAATTCTGGGGAGGTTCTTTCAATAGGAAATGACTTTTATGAATTGATTTGAATGAATCAAATCAACATTTTGAAAAAAAACAACCAACCAACCAAAAAAATCCCAAATGAAATATGAAAAGCTAACCTGGTTTTAGCAGAGAGAACTATCTTTTGAGTGACCCCTCCATTATGCCCAGAGAGTGGGCAGTCTAGGTAAAGCTGACATAAGCCAGAATCAAGCATAGATCTCACAAAGCTCTATATGCGGTCCATATGGAAAACATGTGCATGTTTTTTATGTCTATACAATGATCACCCACCCATAAGATAACTTTCATTCAGCTCTCTCTGGGGTACATGGAAAGTTGACAAAGGGAACAGCATGTGCCGGACATTAATTGGCACCAGATAAACTCATTATTTTCTGAAAGATGTTGCACATCAATCGCAAACCATCTGCATTGTATTTACATAAGTAACTATTGGTTTCTCTCTTCTTACCCTGCTGGATCCTTGACAAAATAGCAAGGTATTTCTAATAAAATCTTTTTGATTATACATCCTGCTGAACAAACCAGGCAGGAAAGATGCATGACTCCAAGTCCTTGTTTAATTCAGTTCTCTGATGGTCAACTAAGTGACTGTCAAAAAGAGCACTGAAAAAAAATTAGATTAACATAAGGCTGTTTGCTTTGGTGTTGTGAGAAGACTAAGTGACAAACCTGTCTCTGGTTATGACAACTAGTAGATATGTAGATATTTATAAAGAAAGAATATAAGAACAAGATAGATGATAACATTTCTCCTTCACAGCTTTTGATATTTTGAAGCCGAGAATTTCTGAGCAAAAGATCATTACCATACCATAATATCTGATAGTCCATATTTGGTCTTTCATAACCTTTCCATTTTTCTGTCTGACACATGCTCTTTGGCATAGATCTAGCATAATTCCATTTTGGATAGAACCCATCCTCCTGGTATAGGCTCTTTCTATTGCACAATCTCCAAGTTATACCAAATCTATTTCAACAAAACTGTTCCACCACTAAATCTACTCCATCAGCTACACACCAGACTATGCCCTTGTGAATAGTTGTATGGATAATAATCTTTAAAGTCCAGAAATGTTGTTATGGAGATTCTCATTCAGGTTTTGCCAACCTCACTTCAGGCCTGCCTTCCCTCTGTTTTTGGAACCCACAGTCACCCCAAACATGGATTCGACAGTTATCTAGAGAATTATGAGTTCTTCAACCTTTTCTCCAAGCAGATGAGTTCACATATATTCTTCTCTGGCATCACATACCCAGCAATCTAGCCCTAGTACATGAAGTTGGATGTTGTAGGCAAGTGATATCTCCTCTTGTTTAATAATAGAGAAATCTTTCTGAGTCTTAAAAGAACCTGAGTGATACCTGTAGGCAGATTTTCTTTTTTTTTGGTCTGTATAGTATAAAACCCTTTAATAGTAGATTTTTAGAAGTAACCTACCCTTTAGGGGTTTCATTAGGCTCACAACTGAGTGAATTTATCAGCATATGAAATAGGAACTGGAGTTTCTATTTTGACCATTTCTATTTTAATTTTGTGCCAGACGTTGAAAATTACGTAGTAACAAGAGTCCATGCTTACATTTAATGGCACCCCATTTTACAGGGCAGCTGGAGTCTGAAATTAGCAAGTATACAGGCAGAAACTACACCACTATTAGCTGCTAGCTCTTTTTATTTAAAATATTACATATAACATCTAATTTTCAGTTCCAAAGATTAATCAAAGCTAGCTAGCTTCAGTACACTTGTAAAAATAGTGTACATGTTGGATTAATTGATTTGCGAGCATTTTTGCCACACATCCAGCAGTTCTGGAGGAGAACAAAAACTGAATAACCTATCTGAAGCTTTGCTTGATTGTGCTGGCAATGAAGAAATGCTCACAGAAGTTATGGGAGCTGGATGAGTGGAAAACACAAAATCCCACTCAATCTACATCTCTTATAGTGATCATATAGTCATGGAAGTTATGTAATAAATTAAATACCAGCAAATATTCCTTGCACATATGTACATCTTTCCTTGCATATGTACATCTCTTCGAGGTGTGGGAGTTGCCTTTCTTCAGCACTCCAAACCAAATTTCAGTTCTTATTTTTGACCCTTTCATTCTTCCCATATATGCAGGTTAAATGGCAAGGAAAAACATTTATTTTTCTGTATGAAGGAAGAGTTATTGCATATTGTTATTGCAGTTAGAAAGAACCACTAACCAAAATTTACTTTTTTTTTTTTTTTTTTTTTTTTTTTNCACTTCCTGAGTACTTTTTTACAGCTTTCAAAGGGTCATAGTCATAACAAATAGCCTTTTTTACCCTGAGGTTTTTTAAAGGTGTTTTTGTGGCTGTTAGTGACTATTATGGCACAGCACAGAAAAGATCAGTTACAACATCTTGTTTGGAAATGTAAAAGCTGACTTTACAAGGGCACACTTTCTTTTTTCCTTTTTTTTTTTTTTTTTTTTGTAAATAGGGACCTAACCCTTAGAGCTCTCCACAGGATCTTTTTATTCAGACTGAACTACAGATGGTGATTTCTGCTGTTCTCCATAGCTTCTTTTGATACCGTTAAGCTATTTCTGACAAAAGTATTTAAAAAAGAAAAGTTTTAACATAGTTTTTAACAGAGTGATTGATTCAGAATGTTCAAGACTTAAAAATATCCAAATAAAATCTTTCCCTCATTTATCTACTCTTCAGAAGAATTCAAGGCAAGTCAAAATATCTAAGTGGTCTTCAAAATGTGTACTAGTAAGGGAAAGTTGTTTTACAGCCATACTTATGTACTGCTTTTGAAAGGTTTTAGCTAGTATATATATTTCTATGTCTGCAATAGAAATATAGAATGAGTATCAAGAAGCAATTCTCTGTAGGAAAGAAGAAAGAGAGATTTACTTATTCAGTAAATTGGATCCTAGGGAACAGAGATTTGGAAATGTTTTGCAAACAAGGAGGTTACCAGTGAGGGGATATATTTTTGGTAGTGCTGGAAAGGTACTGTGTCCTTATTCACTGCTTATGTTCATGTTACAAAGTAAATGTAGATTTGCCTTAAAATTTAAGTGGAATTCTAACAGTTAGATGGTTGTAGATAAACAATAGATTTTATTAATGTCTCTTTTCTCTTTGAAACATAAAATCATAGGGAAGATGTTACATTTTGATTGTTTTCTGTAATATTGTATCATATAAACTCAATAACAACTAATTTTGGAGAACATAGCGAAGTTTTTTTTTTAAATGGTATTTTCCTTTGTTGCTAGTATAATTACAGAATAATATAAAGTCAAACTTGATAAATCATTTCCTAGTTTCAATATAAAGTGAGAAATCAGTGATAAGTTCCAAAAATTACCTGAAAATCCATGTCACTGGGTTATAAGATGTATTGCATTCCTAGAATAATTCTGATTCAGGTATTTGAAAACTTGATGAACTATTCTTTTTTGACAGTTTTTTTTTAGTCGTGATAAAATATTTCCTGTGGAACTGAAAATAATAAATGCTGATGTTATTTAAATTTGAGATGGATACGAACATGGACAGCAATCTCATTCAGTAATATTCCAGGCACATATGTTGGCTATCTGTGATATACACTGTTGAAGTATCCCAGATCCAGAAATGGTTTGTTCCTTACATAATATCATGATTTTCAGCTGTAAATGTGTTTTTATGGATAGATTATGAAACCAATATGTGCGTGTAGATGATATGCATAAGTTAGTTTTATCAACAATGGATTAGCGTAGTAGGCAGACATCCAAGACACTATTTAACTGTGAATTGAAGCTTGAAGTTTACACTAGGAAACCTCAATGGCCTGAAAAATTATAATTCATGATTTTCAAATACGCTTAATGTTTTTTGATAGCTCTATTTGAATAGATTACTTAGAAAGAATGTTACTGTTACTGCCTAGACATGAACTCCTAAGACTGATTCTTTATCAAGAAGGGCATCCTGTTGTTTTTTTTCATCTTGCTGACATTTAAGAACTAGATCTCTGTTCCTTCCTAAATGTGGGGAAACAGGAGAAGGAGTTTAGTTACCCTGCTTCCTCTTCCAAGGACAGATCATTCCTAGCCACTCCTTTTCTTTTATGTTCTCCTAATGGGTAAAATGAGGGGCTTTATTCCACACTGGAAGTAACCAGTATGCCTTGCTCCAAACGTGTTCTCTGTTTAAGTAAAAAAATATTTCAACAAAAACATGCTTTAATTTCCTTAGCTTTTTAATACTACACGTAATGTTAGAAGTTCACAGGCAAAGAGGAACCTGTACTGAATGCTTATATACAAACAGCTTGGTGGCTTAAATATATTCGTGCCCTGCAGCTCGGGAGAGTCCTTGAGAATTCTGAGACATGAAAGATAAGGCCACTCACAGTCATTCAAGATGCTTAACAGCCTCTACCCTTTTTAATTTTTTCATAGGTTCTATTCTGCTGTGTGTTATTTGCAAGAAGCCAGAGAGCAACCTTTTATCACACACATGCTGCCTTCCCTTCACTGAACTTTGGGAGTTTTGAGAATTTTAAATAAAGGATGTTTCATCTGTGTAGTGTAAGTAGGATTAGAGATTGAAGATCTGAGGTATAGTTTGATTTTTGTGTCATACTGCACCAGACACTCCACAAGAGACATGCTAATATTAATACAAGAAAAGCCTGAAGCTTTGAGAAGCTTGGAGAAAGAGTAGACAGCTAGCAGATTGGGAATACTCTATTTCTATAACAGTGTTTGTATTCCCACAATATATTACCCATCTTTATGCCGCTCCTCTCTGCTCCAGTGCTGCTTGCCATTCTCTTGCAAGATGCTTCACCTTCTCCTTCCCTTAAGGCACAATTCAACGTTGCCCATTTTCTCTCTCAAGATGCTTTTTGTTTTGCACCAATATAGTTTAATTTTTATTTATAAAAATATTAATTCAAATACTAGTGCTACTGAATATGCATTTTGAGAGATACAGTTGTCAGAATAAAAGAAGTTGTGTGCATACGTACACTTAAACTCATGACTTTATTTTTATTCCTCTGTAAAATATAAAGATGTTGGATGATTGAAATAGTAGGACTGCTCTGACTGTAGGGACCTTTCTTTCTGTATGCTGCCTTCATACATTCAGAGCAGAGATCTTGGGAAACATACTTCTATTAGAAACAAATAGATGACTGGATCTCCTCTAGATTGATTATATACCTCATATGTGCTGATTTTTCTGGACACGCTGCAAAAGCCATCACTAGGAATTTTGATGAAGACTGATACGATGCTTCCTACTGGTAACAAAATAAAAAAAAAAGGATAAGTAGGCAGTAGGTCCCACTAGGAGTCTGGCTTGTTGTGCTTCAGGCTGATTCTTTAACTTAATTTTACCATGTGATTTAGTATATTATGAGAGAGAGATTCTTGCAGAATTCTCATTTCAATCCAATTGAATGCAATTCATAAAAAAAAACCTCTAAAAATAGTGTGATTTGACTTTTTTTTTTTCCCCTGGAGGACCAGGAATAGCATTGTTTTGTCCTCTGTTCTTATTCTTGCACAGTGGAATACCTGGTATGGAAATTCTTTTATTTTTCAAAATAAGAGTTGACCTGTCACATGCTGCACATTAAGAATTGATGGGAACTTATGTTCCAGTCATACCAGAATACTGCAGAATTGTTTCATATTATAAATCTAAAGGTATTTGAAGGCAAGTTGGTTCACAAGTTACTACAATGAGCTTCACAGATCTGATTACAGAAATTGAACTGGCATCACTCTGTAAGAAATCTTACTCAGAAATTTTGCAATGCTGTTAAAGAATAGTGACAGAAATGTTTATGAGACAAGCATACCCTCTCTATATATAAACCTAGAAATTATTTTTAGTACAACTGAAATCTCAGCAGTGTAATTCAAGAGTCTAGAGCTGACTATCACAGTAAATGAAAGAACAAAAATGTGTCTAAAATTATTACATGCAGAGTTATGTTGTATCCATTTGGTGGTTTCATTCTGATCGATGGATTGGAGTTAAAACTTTAATTCAGAAGTATACCTTCCTTAGACATGTAAATGACCTTTCCCTTTCAGATAGGTAGGCTGAAGTCCAATGGAAAAGTTTGAAAGAAACTGTTAGACATTTGGAAAGAATCATGAATTTTTGTTTTAATTCCGCAAGGATGATGGAATGACAGAAGAACTCAAACCAGAAATGTACTTTAATTAACACCTATACTTGCTTATGCATTGCTTTTAATCAAAATACATTAAATCATTTCAAGTAGTAACCATAATCTGCTCTTATATCATCTAAGTCTTCTGAAGAAAATGTTACTTTCTCCATGGGCAATATGAGGAAGATTGAAACTTAGTAAGAGTAGTAGTCTGACTATTGGTCATTGATGGGTAATAAAGAGAGACCCATGGAGTATTTAAGTGTTGGAGTTGTTGTTGGGAAACTCTGTGAAATAACCTGAAGGTATGGCCACTCTTACACATTTCAGCTGGATCTGCAGGCCATGACAGTCTCTGTAAGCCTTTTTATTGACTTTAATGTATTTTGGAAAAGGTCCCTATATACTTTCTGTTTTAGTATAGATTCTGACTATACTACTTCAAAAGATTTTTCAATTATGTCCAAGGGAAATGACTTAGAAAAGGGCTCATTTTTGCTTTTTTATTTATTTTTTTTGTTTATTTTCTACTTTGTTCAGACTATCATCTACAAGAATAAAGAAGTCACTGTCTTGCTCTTCTCTACAATGGAATTCAGTGAAAGATCAATTAATCCCATTAAAGTAATATACAACAAGAATTGATTTCTTTCATAATGGTTTTATACCCCTGATTTAATACATTGAATCAGATGTGATAACTCCTGAGTATAGTTTTCTTAACTCATGATTAAAAGTCATGTGGAAGGCATTCATGTAGCTAATGATAAACTAATCTATTCAGGAGGACAGAATGTTTATAGCTAATTTATCAGTGACCTGCAACACAGTGTGAAAATAATTTGTCAGTGATGTGCAATGTGCAATGCACAGGAAATGAACACAACTATTTTTAGATTGTTATTAAATTGCTGTGATTGCAACCACGTGATTCTTCAGTAGCTAGCTACCGAAGACATGTTTTATAGTGTGACCGCATGTTGTTTTTACACTCTCTCTCCTCTGTTCTTAATTATAGTACCATCATGTGAGTATCTGGAAATAGAACACTGTAGCCATAGGCCAGCAATAGCTTAATTGTTCAAGAGCCGACATAAACTAATTGTTGTTTGTGATGAGCTTTCTTTAGAAAAGATATCCAGACTGCAGGAAGCAGGAAGGAATTATTAGGATGCTAAAAATAATAATAAAGAAAAGAAATTGGGTTTGTAAATGAGTTCTAGAATGCTATTTAAAATCATTCATATGCTTTTTCTCTTAATGTTGGCCTTCTTGCAACATTGACTTAACTATGCCAGAAATAGTGTATATCTTATGATGATTTACATGATGACTTCCAATATTCATGGCAATTTTGCTGGCTTCTGATTTAGTCATGAAAATGGACACACATTAATTTGCTTGGATAAGAAAAGCAAGAAGAGCTCTTCAGTAATAGCTGTTCTGTTGACCAGCTGATGACCACCAAACCTGACTACCTCAAGCGTCACTCACTGCCCTCTTCTCTACTTCAGATTCACAATTTTGCTTTTGCTTAAGATCTTTTAGCTAGATTTGTCCTCAGTTCTCTCTCCTATCACTGCTCTTGGCAAGGTCAGGATCACACTAGCAACTGGATTTCTAATTTTTCTTTGTTCTTGACTTTAGTCTACTTGACTGAGAAAGCATGTGTTCACAAAAATCATTATCAAGAAGCCATGAGCAGTATCTCTTTGGATCAGAAAAAGTCAAAGTGGCCTGGTAGTGTTGAAGGAGACCGTATTCCAGAACAAAAGTATTTTGAGGTCAGGAGATGTTTTCAATAATGATGTAGCTTGGATGGATGTCTCCCAGCAGATTCAGTAATTGCCTCTGTGTACGCTCTTTTTACAGTTTCTAAACTGTATGACACACAGATGCTTCTTCCTAGCAATGTACTTCTTCAACATAGATCTCTTCTACCCTGATGCTTTTTCAGAGTTCCAAAACTGAGATGAACTATACTTTTGAGCTGAACATGATGCTTTTTACTCATGCACCTCATCTCTAGCTCCAAAACTCTCTGCATAAGTTCTACAAATGATTTTTAATTTTCCAGATAAGTTGGCAGTTTGACTTTAACTTGGTTGAAGATGATGTACAAGCTGTTGTTGCAATGGGGCTGTGGACTAATTCATTTGCTGAACACTTTATAGCTGGAAGGACATTCAGTCTACTGGGTGGAATGAATTCTGAGTATAGCTCTGACATCAAGTTTTCACTGTCTCCGTCAAGTCATCTGCCTTCAACAAAATTACTAGCTGTTAGGGCTTTTACAGAGTTTTGTGAGGTTTAATTATATGATGCCTGCAAAGCTTTACTATGTACAAATGAAAAACCCTTAGAGAATTCCCCCAACATTTGTTAACTTTCCAACAACTGACAGACTCCCACTGCTGTAACAGTGGGAGGACCCAGTATTTGTTACAGGCATCAAGTATTTTTTCCTTACAGGCCTTGTTGAAAAAAAAAAAAAAGTTGATTCCTGAATTATATTGAAAACTTCTTTTTCTATGAATTGGAAATATATACAAATAGTATCTTTAGAAATACATGACCTACAGAGGCTTTCCTGTCCCTTTCCACTTACTATTTTGTGTTTCTGATGCCAAATACAGCAAAGGCAGTGGAAAAGCTCCTGTTAGCTGGAAGGACCTTATGATAAGGACTTTAATGAGGGATTTAGATATCACAAGTGTATGAGCATTTGAGTGGACATTGTTAATTATACATCAAAGTGCTCGAAATTACTTTCAATATAGACTCGTCTGCTGGCTAGAAACTCATGATCCCGAAAAAGCAAACACATCCTTGAGATGAAGGGAAAAGGCAATGGAAGTCTGGATCCCAAACATGTAGATTATATATGATAAATCCCCTCTGTGAAATTGTATTTTAAAACCTGTAAAATTTGTCATACTGCTTGAAAACAACTTTTTGTTGTTGTCCTCCT
This sequence comes from Nothoprocta perdicaria, assembly GCF_003342845.1. Classification (NCBI taxonomy): domain Eukaryota; kingdom Metazoa; phylum Chordata; class Aves; order Tinamiformes; family Tinamidae; genus Nothoprocta; species Nothoprocta perdicaria. Next base: position 1,135,243 of record NW_020454305.1, read on the forward strand.
CTGAGAAATAGTTTTCCACATTATACAGCTACAAGGTCTTATGAGTAACTTTAAGTCTACACAACTTTAAGCAAGACAAGCATTTATATGGCTAAATTTAGCTATAGCACTGCTGTTAGTTGCTGATAAGCTAAAATTACATCCTTTTGATTTGCCTGCCATTTAAAAAAATATTTTAGAGGATTATTAAGTTCATAATCAGAATTATCACTGTCTCTCCACACTGGATTTAGGTCTTGTGGCTGAAGTGTGATTTCATACTTGACTATCTCTCTTTTTTTTTTTTTCTTTTCTGGCAGACAATATGCTTCATAAATTTAACTCCTAATGAAGTAACCCTAAAGCAAGTGACAAAATGCATTCAGTACTTCATAACATTTAAAGACTTTTCAAAATATTCTGTCAGAATAGTAATTTGGTGTTAATATAAAATGGACTATAATTAAATATCCAATGTTACCAACTCACAGAATTAGTATGGTCGACTTATTTGTATAAAGCAAAATTGCCTTTCATAGACATTTACAAAAAAAAACTTCTTGGGTAAAGAATTCCTGGAGTGTGTTTTCACCTACCTAAATAACCTGCAAATGGTTAATTTGCCTGTTTTTATATCTCTCCCACTCCCATCTCTTTAAGACATTTTCAGGAATGCAAGTCTCTGATAATGCAATATGCTTGCATTATCATTACTGGGCTAAAAGGAATTAGCAGCATATGGTCTAGAGGTTAACTATCTGGCTTTGCTGCTGTGACCAATGTGCCAAGTGCCGTTCTCAGATGGAGCAATAGGAGATTGAGTCATCCCAAGGACTGGTGACAGAGCAGTGAATTCCTTACGATTGCCAGACCTCATGACCTATTGTGGAAACTCTCTGATACTGTATGACTGGCCACAACTTTTGTCTGTCCCAAAGAGAACCACCTCAGCTTCAGAAGAAGCCTTTAAAGTGGAAGACTTTCTAGGGTTCTATAACCATAGCAAGTGACTTAAAGCTATATCTTCTAGTCAGGTAGTAGGTGAAAGAAGGATGGCGAAATGAAGAGGTAATGTTCAGAGAATGGCACTCGACTCCTCCTCAATCCTGATTTATGTAAGGATAGGTTGGTGTACTAACACAGCAAAAAGTGAAACAACCATGTACTATTTGCAGAACAGAAAGGCAAACAGTAAAGCCTATTTGTTTAATATTCTTCCAGGATGTGCTCTCACAGCCATATTGGACCTAGAAAAACACTACTTTAAAAACTAGATTATTTATTGCTATTAGAAGAAATTATTTTAGGAGATTATTGAGAGAGATTATTTTAGGAGAGAGAAATTATTATTTCTCTATCCTTTTTATGGGGGTAACTCTTGTGTTTTTGTCATTTCTAAAAGCATCTCTGATTCTGCTCAACTCCATTTCCGCTTGAGACTGTATAAATTCAAGTTAAATACAAAACTGATAAGATTGAGACAACACTGTAAAATATCTTTTCAGTTTTAGGGCACCTCAAGGGCTTCTGCATTATAATTGTCTGATATCCTTATCACTTCAGATCCCATTTGTAAAATTGTTAAAAAGCATCAGTTCAGTACTGCCCTGTTTAAAGAGGCCAGATTGCCTACATGACAAAATTGTGTTCTAGAATAAAAATGTCATCTTTACTAAACATTTTTGTTTGTTTATTTGTTTATTTCCTCAGAAAACATTTATCATCCTAAGGCTTCCTTAGTAGTTAGGCTCTGTGACTTCCTAGTTATAAGAGGTGGTGGGTTAAAAATACAGATTAAAATTATGACCTCTTGTGTATGGTTTATGGCTGAAACCCAGTTTGAAAGAAATGGGGAATTCTCTTCCTATTGAGCAGGATTATGCCATAAATACTCCAAGCTTTACTGGAGATCCTGTTAGAGCTATCTAGCACCAAATCCTATTGGAGATGGACTATTGTGCTGTCTTCAGGGAATGCTCCTGTAAAGAAAAGTAAAGCAGCAGAGAGATAAGATTTTAATTCTATTTACAAAAGCTTTGATATGATCTGCTAATAAAACGCAGATATCTTTAACAGTTTGCTTATCCTAGAGAATCTTTTTTGCTGATCAATAGAGGAGATGATAATAATTGGTAAATATTATCTGAATACTGTAAAAAGTTAAAAACCCCAGAATGACCTTTCCTTATTGTGCTTGTTTTGTGCTGCAGCACAGTTTGTACATATATGTGGCCTCTGCAAGGAAAAAATAATTTATTTAAAATATGCTGAATGCTTGCTGTTTGCTACCCCCTTTTCTTTTTCTTTTGTTTTTTTTCACCCTTAACTGACTATAGAAACGTAAGCTCTGATTATTTTAGAACTATATGCTTCTAGAATTTATAATATGGCCCGACATGCTATCTGGCTGAAATTTCTGTAATGATGTCTATACCTTTAAATTATTTTGTCCTTATATCTTATTTCTGTCACTCTGCAAATTAGTAATTATGTATCTCAGTATACAAGCAATTTTTTTTTATTATTATAAAAGCTTTGCAACTAAGAGCTCCTTTTCTCTCATGTGGCATTATACAACAAAACATAATTATCTGAGGTGAAGGACATTTGCCTTGTTTTAAAGGGCATTCACATAGCTAATACTTGTCAGTCAAGAGGCAGTGGTCATCCATGTAATGAGCATATACAGAATATAAATCAATTATGAATCAAGATCTGGCTTAAGTATGCTAGCTCTGAATTGACCTTGCATACATCAAAGCTTTAAGACATTCTGGAATTGCAACAAGACCTTTAATCATCCTGCATTTACTCCCTAAAAAGCATGAAGAGCACTAAACCAGCAGGACAGTGGTTGGCAGTTTGCATGGAGCCAGCTGACCATCCTGGTGACCCCCTAATGCATAACCTTGTAGTTGTGTCATATTTAGAAAGTGTTTAAGAAGAATTTTTGTCTGTTTTTATGGTTTTGTGTGCTCTCATGAAAGACATAACTGGTTAATGTAAGGATTAACATAACCAATTAATGTGAATAAATCAGCTTTCATAATGCTGGTTAGTTCTGCTGCATATTTTTTACAGGTGGGTTTCATTTCGGAAGAACTTTTTCCTTAAGTTTTCCACTAAGTTTCCACTGTTTCCATTCATCAATGAATGGAACAGCATCTATAGTATGTGCTACATTAGTAAACTCAGTGTCCCCAGGCATGTTCCTAGGCATTGTGAATAACATGATGAATACACTCTATGTTAGTAAACTCTCTTAGCTTCCAAAACACACAAACTTCAATTGCATATGAAGAATAATCTCATTGCATTGCATATGCTTCAAATTGCATATGAAGAATAATCCCTGTAATTGTGTGTAATCATGTGCACAAATTAGTCTGGGAAAGTATGTGTTGGCCTAAGTCAAAGTCTTCCCAGGGTCTGGTGGGAGTCAGTACAGTAGATCATATACACATACTAGTAACGTGCTCTATAGATGCAGTCATATGAAGTATGCTCTTGTTCCTAATTTTCCATTGTGCTCTCCAAAGTAGTCAGTTCACTCTGAACACAGATGAGCAAATCTACCTCACTACAACCATGCAACGGTTATCTTTTAACTCTTTACTGTGACATTCTGATTGGAGGTTAGAATCATAAAATCACAGAATCATTATGACTGGAAAAGACCTTTAAGGTCATCGAGTCCAACTGTAAACCCATCACCACCATATATAAACTGTATCCCTAAGTGCCTCATCTGCACACTTCTTGAATACTGTCAGGGACGGTGACTCCACTGCTTCCCTGAACAGTCTATTCCAATGCTTCACCACTCTTTTCATGTAGAAATTCTTCCTAAAGTCTAACCTGAACCTCCTCTGGTGCAATTTGAGGACATTGCCTCTTGTCCTATCAGTAGTTATTTTAGAGAAGAGATTGATTCTCGCCTCACCACAACTTTCTTTCAGGTAGTTGTAGAGAATGATAAGGTCTCCCCTGAGTTTCATCTTCTCCAGAATAAATAACCCCACCTCCCTCAGCCTCCCCCATAAGGTCTGTGCTCTAGTCCCTTCACCGGCTTTGTTGAACTTCTTTGGATACACTTCAGCACCTTGAGGTCTTTCTTGTAGTGAGGAGTCCAAAACTGAGCACTGTATTCAAGATGCATCCCCATCTGTGTAGAGTACAGAGGAATGATCATTTCCTTCATCCTGCTAGCTACACTATTCCTGATACAAGCCTGGATGTTGTTGGCCTTCTTGCCCACCTGGGCACACTGTCGACCAACATTTCCAGATCCTTTTCTGCTACATAGCTCTACAACCACTCTGCCCCAAACCTGTAGCATTGCATGGAATTGTTGTGACTGGAGTGCAGGACCTGGCGCTTGGCCTTGTTGAACTGAGTACAACCGGTCTCAACCCACCAATCCAATCTGTCCAGGTCCATCTGTAGAGCCTTCCTACCCTCAAGGAAATCTACTCTTCCTCCCAGTTTGGTGTCATCTGCAAATTTGCTGAGGGTGCAATCAGTCCTCTCATCACAGAATCACAGAATCACAGAATGGTTAAAGTTAGAATGGACCTCTAGAGATCATCTAGTCCAACCCCCCTCTTCCAGCCAGGACACCTACAGCATGGGACACAGGCTGGCATCCAGGCGGGTTTGAAAGAGCTCCAGAGAAGCAGACTCCACAGCCTCTCTGAGCAGTCTGTTCCAGGGCTCTGTCACCCTCACAGTGAAGAAGTTCTTCCACATATGGAGATAGAACTCCATAACATATTATAACTTTTAACTTATACCTATTACCCCTTGTCCTATCACTGGCCACCACTGAGAAGAGCTTGACCCCTTCCTTTCTACATCCTCCCCTCAGGTATTTATACATGTTGATAGGATCCCCTCTCAACATTCTCTTTTCCAGGAAAAACAGGCCCAACTCATTCAGTCTTTCCTCATACGATAGATGCTCCAGAGCAACAATCATCTTTGTTGCTCTCCACTGGACCTTCTCTAAAAGCTCCACATCCTCTTTTACTGGAGAGCTCAGAACTGTCACAGAAATCGAGGTGCAACCTCACCAGACCCGAGTAGTCGGGCAGGATCACCTCCCTCACCCTGCTGGCAACACTCCTCCTGATGCAACCAGGATCCCATTGGCCTTCTTGGCCACGAGGCCACACTGCTCACTCATGGTTAACTTGGGGTCAACCAGGACCCCCAAGTCCTCTCCACAGAGCTGCTTTCCAGCAGGTTAAACCATAATTTGTACTGATGCCCGGGGTTATTCACCTCCGGGTGCAGGACCCTGCACTTGTCCTTGTTGACCCTCATGAGGTTCCTCTCTGCCCAACTCTCCAGGCTGTCCAGGTCCCTCTGGATGGCAGCGCAGCCTTCTGGAGTGTCGGCTACTCCATCCAGCTTGGTATCATCCGCAAACTTGCTCAGGGTGCACTCTTGTTGATGAACAAGTTGAACATTGGGCCCAGTACTGACCCCCTGGTGGACACCACTGGCCTCAGGCCTCCAACTGAACTTGGCCCCATTTATAACCACCCTTTGAGCTCTATTGATCCAGATAATCGATAAAGATTTTAAAAGAGGTCTGGTCCAATGCTGACCCCTGGGGAACACTACTCATGACTGATCACCAGCTTGATTTAACTCTATTCACCATGGCTTTTTGGCCCCAGTCATCCTGCCAGTTCTTTATCCAGTGAAGAGTACACTTGTCTAAGCCATGAGTTGCCAGCTTCTCCAAGAGAATGCAGTGGGAGACTGAATCAAAGGTCTTACTAAATTCTAAGCAGACCACGTCCACGGTCTTTCCCTCATCCACTAGGCTGATGCAACAGAAAACACCAGAGATAAAATATATGTAATTCTGATTCCCTAAGTGTGGTTTCTTAGCTCTCATCTAATAATTGTCCATGCAGAACTGAGATACACAACCTTTTTTTCTAAAGAAATAGGGTCAAAAGACAACTAAGAACAAGGAATGTGGTAGTAGGGTTTCCAAAGCATCACCTTGTGCTCCCTTGCTCTGTGCCTCAATATTTACCTTTTAACTGTTGATTGTGGATATTTGTCTATTGCATGATTTGGAGAAGAATTTTGTGCATGTTTGTGTGTGTATGTTTTTGCATAAAAGCACCATTTTTCATTTTGCATACCTCTGATTTGAATCACGGAATCACAGAATCCTAGAATGGTTGAGATTGGAAGGGACCGCTAGAGATCATCTAGTCCAACATCCCTGCTCAAGCAGGAACACCTAGAGCACGTGGCACAGGGCCAGAACAATGTCAAATAAACTGTTAAAAATCACAACTTCTGATTTCTGTGCTTTTTCGTGCTTGTTATGATTCATGAGGGAAGTCCTTGTCTTACAAGATTTGATACTATGACTGTGTATCAGACAGGCCTGAGAATGCATTTTGGAAGATCAGTAGTGCTTTGGTGTATTGTTAGCAAGACAAAAATAATTTTTTTTCTGGAAATTTAAGAGACCAAATGTATCTAGGTGAAAAAACAAATATGCGAGCTGCAGAGTTTCCTTGTGCAAAACATTGGCTTTCTTCCAAAATAACTTGTAACTTAAATAGATCCGTCAGACAACTCTTAATATCAACCACTGCATCTCAGGCAGGATAACATGGGGTAAAGCCCTACAGATGAGCTGAAAATTGACCTCTAGCCTCTAAGCCTATGACCAATATCTTGTTTCACTAGGTACATTACCTTTAGATATATTGGCTTTATTAAATTTACATTATCTTCCAATATTGATATGAAAAACTGAATCTTACTGATGTATGGACAACCTTTGTGAATAAGGCCTCTTACTGAACTAATGTTACCTTTTTACTAGTCATGAAAGTCTAAAGAGTTATTTCTCTGGTGAAGCACCTCAGATTGCATGTTTTCCTGCTGGACTCAAAAGTAATTTATCTCTGCTTCCTTCCTGCAGCTGGGCTTTACCTTGGTTGTACTTTCATACTCTTTGATGAAAATATTCTTACTTTCTTTAGCACTTATGATTCAGGTAATTGCAAGCTGAAGATGTTTCTCCTCTGGGAGTGCAATTCTGTCATAGGATCAGGTGCAGATGGCAGAGCTCTCGTTATCTTAATTGATTATTAAAAAGATGACATATGGAAGGAATTGCTTTCTTCTCTGCTTGGGAAATTGTAGTAACTTAGAGAGTTCCTGAAAATAAGTTAGTGATATATTAGAGGGCTGGCTTTGATCTTCTCAGGAGTTCTTTATTCTCCTAAGATTGGAAGGTGAGCACTACTTGTTATCATGTGGAGCTGCATTGTTGACAAATCACATATGAAAAGAAGTCATTCACAGAATTAGAGCACTTTCACTCTTCTGCAGTAGTTGGGTTTTATTAGGAAAGGCAAAAATATTAATTCTGTGGAAAGAATCCAGGAAGTATGAGAGTGTTAGAAAAGGATTTAGTGAAAACAAAGCATGTTCTTGTTTTATTGTGTGGTGATACATGTACATCCTAATATCATTATTTAAAAAGTTATATTTTTCTTCCTTGCTTTTTAAAATAAGCTGAATAAAAGGAAATACCAATATGCTTGTGATTTCAGAACACTGAGGGCACTTTCAGCACTTGCATTTCAAAGATATGGATAAAACTAAAAATAGATCTGGTCTCTGAAGCCTTAGTAGAAGCTTTGTCAAGTCATGCATGTCCTAAAACTGTCAATGTCTAAATCCCAGAGTTGTCTTATTGAGCTTTGTTGGAATCTGATTGTGTTTTGATGCTGTCTTCATTCAGCTCCTTCATATTGGGCTGTTCACACTGGCTCTTATTCCTCAAAATTTTTGATGGTGCTCACGGCTTAGAAAGTTATTTATAATTTATTTAGAATGTTAATTATTCATTTAGTTAGAAAGTTGTTTATTAATAAAATATTTATTAGTTATCCTCACTTACCTGAAGGAAATCTACATGTACTGTCGGTCTGCCAACAGTTTGCATCAACTGTGTGTTAAATTTTCTGTTTATAACTTCATGATTTTTTGCCATGATGCTATTCACACTTAGGAAGAGCTTCTTGTAATCCTCATAAATCCACCTTCCTCTTCATATTATTTCTTAAAAGTGTTCAGAGGGAAGCCTGATAAATCCTGCTAAGCATTGTCCTGCATCTATCTGCATCTGTTCAGAATGAACATGATATTGGATCATGCTAGCAGGCACGTTAGCTCTATCGTATATCAGAAGTTTCAATGAGTTAAATTCAGATAACTATGTGTGTGGTTCGCTTAGCGTTCTTTTCTCGGTAATTCTGATATAGTGGAGTCAGCATGCTAAATAATACCAAAAAACCCCTTCATTCTATTTGTTCTGAAAACGGTATAAAATTGTTAAAGATTAATTGACAGCAGCAAAATTCTGCATAGAATCCTGTATTCTTTCTTTTCTGGTATGTCATTTGTTATATTGCCCTGTTACTGAATGAGCAAAATGAGACCATAATTTAATACCTATCCCTTTGTGTTTTATCTCTCAGCAATCAGCACTGGGTAAAAGCTCTGGGGTGTAGCTTATTTGGAAAGCTGCAGAGCAGGCATTGAAATTCATCTAATATAATAAAAAAGAACCCTGATCTCCATTGCTCTTTTCAGAAAAATAGTGTTTGGATGTGTTTTAAATTAGTAGTGTAAATACTACTGCTTTATACTTCATCCCTTCCTGTTTTCTCAGACTTGTAGCTGCTCTGTTTGTAGTACCTTCATCCTAGTATGCACATCTCTGACAGCAGAGTGTTTTGAGTGGAAAAAAAATCTCTCCCAGTGAATCCATTTCCCTGATGGAATGGTTATTAGATGTCTAAATGTAAAGTCCATTAAGCTAGTATAATTTTTATTTGAGACATATTATATCAAATCACATTCATGTCTATGAAAAGTATTCCCTTCTGTCCAAAAGGTTTTTCTTTACTCCATCTTGGAGATAAAATATTTACTGTTGTAAAAAGGAGGTGGAAAGGAAGTACTGACTGTGTTTAAAGTTAGACTATAAAAGGGTAAAATTACTCATAAAAAATAAACTAGAGAAAAAAGGTCTATTTATTGTTTTTGATAATTTACATACCAAAATTATCAAATTCAGTGTAACTACTGTCAAACATTATTTGAGTCAAACTGTGATCTTTCTTTTTTATACATTATCATCTGTAAAAAAGGAACTGGGGACACCACCACCTATCTATTTCATGAAAGTTTTTGACACTTCATTAGTAAATGTTTGAAAAATCCCTTATATAATCTAAAAAAACCCCAGAGTTTACAAATGATCATCCATAAACCTGTCATTTCACTTCTCTTTCTTTCACCAGCCTACCTGAAATATATGTCTAAGATTACTTGCATTGTATTTGGACACACAAAAGTATACAGGAAATATTAAACACATAGCTGTGTCTGAAGTCCTGTCCTACTCACAGCTCGAAAATGAAACTTGTATCTGGACATGACAATTTTTTCTAAACCTATAGAGGCAAAATATCATTTTCTATCTGAATAGTATTTTTATTTGTCCCAGGAGTGGTGCTAAAAGAATTTTCATATAGCTTTATAGATAGAGTGCACCCTAAGGAGTCAGAGATTTAAGTTTCTCCTCTTTCCTGCCTAAAGAAACCTCCATCTAGTCACTAGACTGATGAAAGGGATGCTCTGTCCACTTCTCGTTTTTTAAAAAAATCATCACAAATAATCATAGTTGTAGTATAAGAAGAGGAGTAAATGGGAATAACCACACTCCAGCCTGTGGTTTGAAGGTATCATATGCTCTGTGTGAACCTTAATCCCTGGGAATTTCTGTTTATTAATCAATATCTGTCAAATGGAAAATGAAAAATTCAAAGTATGTGTTTCCTTTCACTTTACCCATTTTTAATACTAAGAAAATAAACCCCTGACTAGAAAAGACAGAGAAAAATATCACAAGAGATGTCCTGTAAACTAGTCCAGAATGTTGAGCCATCTGGGTCTGCCAAAACACCCATGTCTAGACAGCAAAGAGAAGAGAACACATGCTGCACCAAGGAACAGGGTGTCTAATTAGTGTAATATGCCCTGCAGGAGAGCTGGAATTTTGCTTTTCTTTATTTATCAATTGGTCACATAATGTTCCTGTATAGATTACACAGGGTCTATCTTCTTCTACAGTACTCAGATGCGTTCCTGGATAACTTTGTATTCTCAGGCATTGTTCTCAAAGGCCAGGGAGAAGCAAGACAGATCTGCTCTATGATGGAGGATGATCCAGGAGCCAAGGGTGATCAAAGCACAGGCAGGGCCCTCAGCTAAAAGATGAAACCCCATGCAATCTGAGCAAGGTGGGAAGAGCTGGGTGCTGGTAACAGGGTTTACTGACAGTCCTAGACAGATCAGTGCAGGGAATCAGGTGCATGATGGAGACAGCTGCACCAGCATAGCTCACTTAAGGACTAGAGACTGAGCTTACATGGGGATCTAGGGCCCAGGGACAGAAGATGTGGGTGAAATTCCCAGGTAAGGATGGTCAGGAACATCAAGGTCTGTCAGCTGAAGAGCTACAATACCCCACTACCATTCTATCAGACAATTTAAACTGGAAACAAATAAAAATATTGCTTTAAAGACATAGAGGTAGCACATGGGGCAGAGATAAAAATCCAAGGCCAACACTGGGCTGTGTCCAGGCAGTGCCCCTTAGCCTTAAGCCATGAGAGTGGTCCCTACCTAAATGTAATATTTAGCAGTAGAGATGCAACCCATTGATCTTGCTAAAGATACTTTGTCGTCTAGTACTGCTGCATAAAATTAAATGTGACCTAATTAGATATCTGAGAGATCTCCCTTACTTTAGATTACTGTCAGTTGAATCTTTACCATCAGGTTTGTCATGACTAGTTCAGAACTTATATGAGGCTGGAGCTATAAACTTCTTGATCTTGTTAGTAGTAAACCAAACTGTATCTGCTTAAAGTATTCAAAAGAAAATACATTCCATAATTCATTCTTTCCACTGTGAAATTTGAAAATGAATTCCAATATATAATAGTGTAACAGATGACTTTGTATGTCATTTTAATTTAATATTTAAGCAGTTTGAAGATTATTTTACTTTTTATATGTAGGCCTTTTTAGTGTGTTATACATTACTCTGAATTGTGCATATTTTGCTATCATTTACAATAGCTCCTGGATGTCTATTCTGAAGACTTATAAGTAGTTATGTCTGCTTGAAATAAATCTATATATGTTACCCCTGAAAGTAAGAGAATACAAGAGTGACTGGGACAAAAAGAAGAAAAGAAAATGACAAGACAAAATTAAGAAGGTGGGAAAACTTATCTTTTTTCTCACTCCAAGAAAATTTTTGTATCTTTTTCACGTGGTGTGTAACTAGGAGAATGGTAAAAATATTCAGTGTTGGATGGACTGTGCCATGAATTAGGGGCTTTCATGATATGTAGAAGAATGTCAAGCAAAACAGAATAACTTAGAAAAAAAAATAACTGTCATTTGAGTTGCATGTTCTTTGAAACTGCAGTGGTGTCACTGTTCTTGCATCCCACTGCTCTTCCCAACCTCATATGAATGACTCTCTCATAAGAGATGTAGAGCTCCATTTATATGGAACTGAGTGAATAATTCAATTAACTGACACATATAGACTCTTAACCACTTTAGCTTTCCAGAAGCACATTCTGATTCCTGTGAATTTACTTATTAAAAATTAAAGCTTTTTCCACACCTTCATCAGAATAATGTTCCAGTTTTGCAGAGAAGGCAGTTTCCTACAAGTGTTAAGTATGTGATGCTAGAAATTCAAGTGTCTAAGCCTTGTTATATTGTTTCTCTTCTGTGATCAGATTTAAAGAAAGAAGTAACAATGACTTCTATTGTCAATAACTGAAAGTGTTTAGGAAGCAATCAAACAAGTAGAATTATGAACTGTTAAATTTTTGTACCAGCCACCATATTGAATAAGTATAATTGATAAAACCATTGGAAGAGCAATTTTATTTATATAAAGCTCTCCATAATTAATTTATTTCTGTTATTAAAGGAAATTTCTAATCCTGTTAAAACTCTAATCATTCTTTAATTTGTTCTTTCAACCTTTGTTGTGTGCTTTGTTCTCCTTTTCACACTTTGTAAACTGTTTAAGACAGAGAACCAGTTTTCTTCTCAATTTCAGCTTTGCTGTATCCATCACAGAACTATTGTTATTCAATTTCCTGCTATACCCCTTTTAAAGATGATAATATACACAAGCATGTACCCTCAAAATAGAAGTATTTTGAGAAATCAAGGGTTTCTGGGGCTACCTTACACAAAATGAACAGATTGTGCTGAGAAGTTGGGATGAGAAAGCACCGTTGAAAAGAAATGGAGGAATGTGATACCAGGGGACAGAAGGTGGTAGGAAGGGAAAGCAGCTGTTGTTAGATGAGGCTGCAAGAGAAAGTATAAAAGACTGACAGATGTGTTACACTTACCAGAATTCAGAAAGCCCTCTGTGGACTGCATGCACAGTGCTCAACTCTTTAATAAGGTCAAACTGCCAGTCTGAATGTTTCTCTATCCTTTTGATAAGATTCAGAAAACCCAGATACATCCTTTTCACACCTTCTTCCTCTTCTTTCCAATAATGTTTGAACTCCTCACTGTCTCAACCCATGGTTTCATCTGAGAGTAAAAATAAGGGCTGACAGATACACAGTTACATGTTCCTAAATTCATTTATTTTTTTTCCTTGATACAGTAGGATTTTAATGTTATATTTGAATGTCATCTCTAGTACAAAGATCCTTTGTTCATCTTTTATTGAATAAGACGTTCTAAAAGGACAATGACATCTGAGTGGAGATTTGTTATCTTTTAGTAAAATTGTCTCTCTCTTTGGCCATAGACAAGACAGGTGAATGAGTGTTTACTTCTGTAAAATGTGAAAAAAAGTGAGATTGGAGAAGGATTTTATTTTGATGGAAATTTCTGACCAAGAAAACCACAGCCTTGTTCTAAAGATTTTTCTCATGATAATCCCTTAGTGGAAAAAAAAATCTATAATTAAAGTGTGAGCATTCTTTTCAATTTGGAGCTTGGATTTTAGAGTCAAAACTCAGTTACCTGTTCAAAATGCATTTGCTGCAAGACCCTTCCTTGTTTTTTCTAAAAGTAAATAGCAAAAATTACGTGAAGTACTTAAAATTCCTTGTGAAATTGAGGCAAGAAGTATTGTTTTTATTCACTTTTACTGTTTTTTTTTTTTTTGTAGAATATCTTTAAGTATATTTTAATTCCAAACATACTCTCCTTAGAACTTTACTGTTTGAAAACTGACCACGAGTAATAAATTAGTATCAGCTCTCACATTAGGATAGCTGATCCATTGATCAGGTGGATTTACAGAGCAAAAAATTCAAGATAACTTCAGCAAGCAAATTCCAATTCATCAAGTGATATAAGGAAATGTTGGTGAGGAGAGAAGAGTAATTTATTTTGTGTCTGGAGAAAGCTGGACATGAGTTCTTCCTCTTCTTTCATATGCATCATTCATGCTAGCATGCTAGCATGGAGCAGCTAAATATTTCTCCTCATCTCAGGTTTAAGCCTGTTTATACTGCAGTTCTTTATAGTAAAATATCTGGATTTGAACAGACTCCTGAAATGATGTGTGCTGACAGTGTTTATACTATTTCTGGAAGATCCTTGCAGGGTAGTTACCTTCTCTTGATCCTTTCTTTATTCTCAGTTTTGGTGTACCTTTTCTTATCTTTTCTCCAGTTTATATTCTCTCATTTCAGGTGTTATTCCCTCAAAATAGGTAGTCCTGCTCCCCAAAGAGAAATCCCCAGAAGATAGTGAAATCATTATCTGATTTCAGCTTTGTATAGTATATACATCCCAAGAGTCAGACTCTTCTCTTGTATATTCTTTTCCCCTTCATGTGAAGACAGTCTTTGCTGAGGCATTTAATGAAGTACTTTGACATCTCTGAATAAAAATGCAGATATAAGTTTGGATAGATACAGAAATAAGTCTCTTTGATAAAAAGCTATGTGTATTCAAATTGTAAGGAGATAGGTTTTGTATCTAATAATACAATCAGGAAAAAAAAAGGGGAAACTTACTTGATACTGAGAAGGCAGAATGTTTGATTTTTAATTTTGTTCTGTCAACATTGTTTAACATAAAATTTACTTACCGCAGTAAGTAAACTTCAAGGAGTGTCATATATGTAGAATAGCAACTGATGATAAGATTTTAATACACAGTGGCTCCCTGATGATATCTCTATTTTTCAATCAAGAAATGATCATTTTTTTTTGTATCTTAAAAAGAACACTTTCCTTTTTAATGTAAAATACTATATTTTGTATCTTTATTAAGACATGCTGAGCTTGTTGAATTATCTCTCTGAACACAGATATACTCAGGAGTGGTTTACAGACAGACAACCTGAAGAGGAGTTGAAATGGGTGTGTTAAATTTAGAAAAAGGCTTCCACTTTTAAAACTTCTGCATATGCTATTCATGTTTATTCCAGAGTAATAAAATTCTTAAAGCACCACAGTGTCTCTTAAGATTTTTTTTTTTTTTTAACAATTAGATGTTATAGTGAATATAATTCATTTTTCTCTAAAGCAATATCCATATCACAGTAACATGGACAGCAGATCTGCAACAGTGTCTTTTAAAATGATGGTAGATCAAATGCTTAGGTGTAACAGCTCATGGTTAGAACACCAACCAACAAAATATTATTTTACTTTGTAGAAAAACAATGTCTCTCTTGAGTAGAGTGTGTGTGTGTGTGCACGTTTTTTTTGTATGTGCATGTGTATTTATAGGTTTTTACTGTGACTAACCTGACATTCAGCCAAATTCTGTCTTTGCATCTAGATGTCTCTTCCTAAAGCATGACCAAGCTAAAGCTTATTCATGCATCCAGTCTTATTGATTCAATACAGGAAACTCAGTGAAACTTAGAGAGTATATATGCTAAATTGGAATATATGTAGTTCTAGGATATTCTGTTGTGCTTCTGTTTTACTCAAAGTAGTTATGGTTGAGTGAGGAAGATATTCACTACAGGCAAAATTTCAAGAAATGGCAAGATGATCTAGTACTAGCGTCCTTGACAGGTAAGCAACATACTTCATCTGGAGTCCTTCTCCAAACGCACCTGAAAAAACATGATTTTTCCAAGAAAAAACAAATCTTTTCAAAGAAAATCTCATGCAAAATTTGGTATTGAGATGCAGATGTCCTTGAGGAGGACAGGTTACATTGTGTTAGCATGAGTGCTATGTTTTCTGTCTGGGTTGGTCTGTGTGGCAGGCCACAGACACATATATTTCATATTCAGCTGAAATAATAAAGGTTCTCTCTTTTATTAAGGTACTGCCATGTGGCTCATCCATCTCCACAATGAATCCCATTGTAGATGGGCAAAATCTCTCTTCCATCCCTGTTCTTGCTGTTACACACACAAGCACACAGAGAAGTGTGGCCTGGATGACCTGTAGGAGTAGGTAGGTTATCTTGGTGCAGCCACATGACCTATAGAAAGCAGTGGTATGTGCATAACCTTAATACATCTCTATTACATCTGCATTTCCACCTAGTTATTATGGAAGCCAACATATCTGTGGCAAGTAGAATAAATTAACAGTTTTCTGGCCTCTCCTCTCTCCCTTCCCCCCACCTCTAGCCTTTTTTTTTTTTTTTTTTTTTTTTTTTTTTTTTTTTTTTTTTTTTTTTTTTTTTTTTTAGAAATTTTATTTTCTTGTCCTTTTCCAGAAAAAAATCAAATTCAAAATAGACATTAAACTCATACTTTATATAAATAAGATGAACCTTGTTATCTGAGGTTTCCTGTTACCCACATGTTGTGCCTTTCCTCCTCATTACTGCTGTACTCTCAGGCAGAAATGTGAATGCAATGAATTTGCAAAACTGTTTTTCAACTATTAATGTCTTTATCTGTATTTGTTAAAGCAGCAATTGATTTTGCTAAGACATGACATTTTAAATAGACATTAAGTTATAGCTATCAATATTTATACAAAATGGAGAATCACATGTAATTTGTCATCATGTTATTTCAATAGAGGATTTATAGAGTGTATATTATCAGGTATATTATCTATATTTGTATAATAGCAGTCTGCCTAAATTTCATAAAATAGTATGTAGTTCTAATATACATATGCATTGTCAATATATTTTTTTTCAAATTGTATCTATTTCTTTAAATTTAAAAGAGCAACATACATAGGTTGTCATATCTATAAGGCTTATAAAATACCATGTAATTCATAGAATCATAGAATCATAGAATCATAGAATGCGCAAGGTTGGAAGGGACCTCAGAGGTCATCGAGTCCAACCCCCCTGCTCACACAGGGTCACCTAGAGCACGTGGTACAGGGTTGCGTCCAAGCGGGTTTTAAAGATCTCCAAAGAAGGAGACTCCACAAGCTCTCTGGGCAGCCTGTTCCAGTGCTTTGTCACCCTCACAGTGAAGAAATGCTTCCTTAAGTTCCTGTGGAACTTCCGATGCTTCAGTTTGAAGCCATTTCCTCTAGTCCTATCACTGTCCACCACTGAAAAGAGTTCTTTCACTAAGTGTTTTTTGTAGACTTAGAAACCTTCTTTCTAAATTCTTTCTGGCTTCTGCCATCTTCCCCATCCAACCTAGTAATCTTTCTCTCCATCTACTCCATTTTCAGTTTATCTTTTCTAACTGTTATGCTCATTCCAGTTGAGATCTGATACAAGAGACACTGAGGTTTGATATGAATTTTGTGCCATCACTTATGAGATGATAATAAATACAGTATTCTCTCCTGCACAAAAATACAGAATTCCTAATAATCAGTTTGCCATTATATTCACAGAGGTAGTATCTAGAAGAATATTCTTCCTGTCACCAAAAGAAACACCTTAAATTATTGCAGGTTATAATACTTTTTTTTTCCCCTAAACTTAATATGTTAGAAAATCCAAACAAGACAAGCAAAAGCCCAAAAACTCACTTTGGAAAGGATAATTCAAACATTCTGTTCATATTCCTCATATTCTCAATGTTCAAAAAGAAGTAGCATCTGTTCTACTCTTTGCATTTTTTTAAAATGTCACCTAAAACAAATGAAACCTTTTCTCTACCACCGAAGAAATATTAACCGAATTAAGCCAATTTATACATATATATTTTTTAAAAAAAAAAAGGAAGAAGAAGGAGGTCATATCAGGACAACAGCTACTCCTTTCTATTTAAAAAAGTTGAGATAGGCATAGTTTCATTCCTGGCTGGGGAGGATTAGGTACCAGGACTTGGCATCTTCATATTGGGCATCCATTTCTCCTAACGTGTGTCTGTGAATGGACCAAGGTTGCAATGGGGATGTTGTATGTCATCTGCAGAGAATTTAGAGCGAACATACCAGCTCAAATGGAACACTGCATAAATAGCAGAGCTACTGTTTCAGAATCCCATGGTCTGCACTGCAGATCTTTGTTCCCAAACTGAATGTAATTCTTTTTCTCAGATTTTTCACTCATCTCTAACTACAACTTATCATCAAAATGTAGATATTAGAGGAGCATTGTCATGGAGCTTCTTCATGTTCAAAATGAGCTTATATTTCTATTGACTTTCTTTTTCCTTCATTGGGAAAAAAGAAAGAAAGAAAGTAAATTCTGTGTTTTAAGTGATTCTAGGGGGTAGGCAGGAAGTATTTTGAAACTCCGACTAAAGCTATTTTTAGGGATGAGGAATTTTCTCTTACATATTATACATATTATATATATTATATATTAGTATATAGTAATACTTATTGTGAACTTACTAAGAAGAGAAAACTGAACATGCTGACATGCTTTTGTGCTAACATACTTTACTGTGAGAATAGGCAGTAACAGTGTTTCAAAAACATTTTCAATTAAATACTTGCTAATGAATTTACGGCTCCTGCAATAGAAAAGAAGAGGCTGTTCATTTAACAAGTCCAGCTGTAAATGGACAGCTAGGGAAAGGACTGAGAATAAGAGAAGAAACCTGGATTACAGCCATCCTAATTTCAGAATATAGTAGAGAGTAGTGATACCTTAGATGAGATGCATTAATTGCTCTTACTTCTCCTGGGCGAAAGGTAGGAGAAAGGAATCAAATTACAGATCCTCCTTGGAAGGCATAAGTTCCATTGAGCTATGTGTAGTTCCTCAGTTATAGCCCTCTGAGGATTAAAACTATCACTAGCACAAAGCTCACACTCTAGGTCTCTCTACTTTTCTGTTTCTGTTTCTCTCCATCTTTCTCTCTTTCTTAGACAAAGAGAAAGGCTGGAGGTAAAAAAAAAAAAAAAAAAAAAAAAAAAAAAAAAAAAAAAAAAAAAAAAAAAAAAAAAAAAAAAGTGATATCAGGGAAAATAAAGCCCCCAAGAAAGAAAAGGATTTTCAGCAAAATGAAGCTGTGCTCTCTGCAATTTCAGACTGAAGTGAGAAAAATAGACACAGCACTCCTTTTTATTTGTATTTTTTAAATTCTTTTAAGTGCATGATTATGACTATGGGAACTGGTATTTGTGAGAGGGATTAATCAGCAGGTGTCCTTGCTCAAGCTTCTTCAGTTTGCTAACCTCATACCTACATGTACAAGATCCAGCCTTATATCGAACTGAAGTACAATAGTATATGTCCTGAGAAAGCTTGGTTGCTTCTCATTGGAGTGGCACACGGTTACACCAGTTCTAATGTGTTCTTACTTATTTATCTTGCCTCTACCACTGTACGTTAAGCTGAAGTTAGCGCATCATCACTTTTCTTAATAGCATTTCAATTGCAAAAGAAAATTATGCTCCACTTAAATTATGCAACGATGTTACACATCTCTCTTGCCTGCTTAAACTGTACATTTATTCATGTACATTAACTATAATTACTGTACTGGCTCTTCATACCAGTACAAACTGTGGTTAGGATTTAATCATGTATAAATAATCTTTTCAGCAGACACAGTGTATGAAAACAGAGTTCCATGTGATACTATAGCACTCCTCGCAGTAGGGGTAGTTGTGTCACATGATATTCTACTGGTTTGGTTTCCATAGGAACCTTTTGCAATCAAATGTAATTTTATTATTAATAGACTCTACATGTGTTCTGCTTTGCAATTTTGGGTCAGTTTTACAAGTGACAACCATTTCTGAGTTTGGTATTTAAAGTTCCCATATGGATTTCTGTGATACCTTTGATGCCTTAGAAACTGAGCATGTAATTTTCTGTAAAGCTGTGTTGCTTCACAGCAGAACATGATCTTGCCTCACCAGAAGATCTGAAATACTGGCTCAGTTCCGATGCTAGGACCCACTGCTAGCTTAACTCACTGAGTCACTTCATGAACCTCTATCACACCAATCAGTATGAATTAACAATATCACATACAGGCTAACAACGTCACCCTGAATATGCAAACCCGTGATGAAGAAATGATGCAGGGTTATAACTGACTGAGGAAAGGCTAGAGAGGCTCATGCTGGATGATTTTTAAGATCACTCTCCCAAAAACTGCCTGCTCTGAATGTAGCGGCTTGCTTTGGAGCTTACTGATGACTGCTCTCAGTTGTATGGCTGCACAGGGACAAAATGCTCTCCAGAAAACAGCACAGTATGTGCCTGTTCCTAGCTGACTACATCACAGTTTTATTGACAGAAATGTGGCTGTTCTGTAAGAGACTTCTTGAAGCTCGATACACTACCTCTCCAATCCGGATTTGATCAACTAGCTGTGTAAAGTAGCTTCACAAACTAAAAACACTCTGACTTGTTGTTCTATTTTCTACCTGCTTTCCCTAATTCTGCCATCTGAATATAGATACATATGTATATATACACATTAATATATTTAGAGAAAGATTCAATTAGGGAAGGAACTGGCATGAAAAATTACAGTGTTTGGTTTTAATTTTCTGTGGCTAATTCCAGTGATTTACTTTTAGCTGTTCTTGTGGGTGGAATGGTTTCTTAGGTCCTGAATTCATAAATTAAAGTTCCATTCTTGGGAACATTTAGTTCTTCCAACAGCTAATTTGAACTAATACGATTTGTCAAACAAAAGTGTCATTTCTCAGTGAGAATATGCATTTTTTTCATTTTCTGAGAGATATTTTTTCATTGCATTAACTAGGTAGGCATTATTATTTGACATTGTCTATAAATGGGCAAAGAAAATAAACTAAACTTCGCAGTATTCTGTAAATGAGCTCCACAAAGCTGAAATGGAGGTGGAATGCCTGTAGCTTGGTGAAAACATGTCTCCTGCATAAAAAATGGTTAAGTTAATGCTGAAGTCATTGCTCATGCAAGAACATAGGACTTTTCCATGGAGCTGTAGAGGAGCTGTCTGGCTGAAGTTGTAAATGTCTACTGTATTAAGCAGCAGAGACAGATGAAGTAGACTGGTGTTCAGTGTGTACAAGGTCCATTTACACTTCAAATCAGTGCTCACTCTCTTGGTGTATGTACACCGACATTTGCTCAGGCTTGCTACTCAATGCAAGCTCTGTCTATTTTATATGCATGGGAAGGGAGTTAGAGTCTGAACTTGAGCTCAAAAGACAACGTCAACATCTTCCATGTGCCTTGGACGAATTATAATACAGCTACAGGACTGATGTTTTGTTTTTGTGTTATATCACACAAAAATCAAATACCATTAGGAAGTTATAACATATACGTAGGAAAAAAATGATGTGTACAATGGTCGAAATACCATACAGCTTATAATAGAACTTGGTTCAGAAAATATTTCTTTTTGTATCTATTTATACACTACTTCTGCCTCTGATGTTCCAAGGAATAGCTGACAGTATGCAGAGGAAAATGTCATCTCCTGGATAACCTCCAACTTCTTATAAGTACTGCAAGTACTGTATAAATCTTTGGAAGATTTGGAGAATGAGTTCAGATAAGCATCCAAATACTTAAGCTCATTGAACCTTTTAAGGCTTTGCCTAGAATCTTCCTAAGAATTGCTTTTTCTCTTCCTGTGTTTTGTCATCTTTTGGTTTTTATTCTGTCTTTGTAGCACCTTGTTCTTGACATACGCCTTAACCTGTAACCTTCTCGTTCCTGGAAGTTTCTACTTCTGGCTCTAAGCCTTTTCTCCAACTGGCCTGTCACCTATTTTCTACTACTCTTTCTCCATTTTTTTTTCTTGTTGCAGAGCATGAAAATATGATCGATTGCTGAATTTTTCCCTTCTTTCAGCCTGACTCAGTACTTCCAAGTCCAACATCCTAAGCAGTGACAGAAGATTCTGTCTGCCTGTAGTAACGATGATTCAGATGAAGTCTATTGAAAATCTAGTTTCTATGCCAAAATAAGCAGCACTTGGAGAACTGGATTTAAAATAGGAGATCTGTGCATTCTCACTGATGCTTGGCTTTTTTCCTCAAATCCATGGCAGTTGAGGTCTCTGGAGTCATATCATCACTGTGTGTTCCAGCACATTGGTCTGATCAGCTTGGTCAAATTGAAAATTTTCTTTCCCCTTTGCTGAAGCGTAGTTTTAACAGGTAAATGTCTTAGACTTGACAGAAGCATCCTGCTGATAAGGTTGAGATAGAAGAATCAATGCCTTTTCTCTGGCTATAAAGGTAAATTTTATACTTGAGGGACTGTTTCTCATCTATAATATTCTTTTACTATTCCTGTCTGTTTTCAACAGCACCTCTTAATTTCACTCTCTGTATTCATATAGTATAATAAAAATATGTACTCTGAGGAATTTACATTATTAATAAATATGATAAATATTACTGTTTTTTCATAGTATCCTCCTGTAGTGGAAGAGTTTTTTGATAGATGTTAGTGTTGCCTCATTCCAATGACATTAGAAATTTTTTTTTTGCTGCTGAAAATTCTCTGCAGTCTCCTTATAAGGTCTATTTAAATTCTGACTTCACATTGCCTTTTGGCTGAATGCAATGTACAGGCTTTGTTTTGCAGATAATGATCTCCTTAATTCCTGAAGAGAAAGAACTGGAGAACTGTAAACTGAAGTTTGTAATACTTTCAACCATTTCCTTCTAACCTTTTTAATGCAAATTACATCATTTTCAAAGAATGGAGAAAATGAGTTTCTTTTTTTTTTTTTTTTTTTTTTTTTTGGTATTCATACCTTTCCAGAAAAAGTTTATAGAGGAAAATAGGCAGGCTTAAAATTTATTTTTCCTTGTGTTATAGTTTAATTGGAGTCAGATTTTAAATTATATGTAAATTGAAACAAGAATTCCCAAGGACTCTTGCTCAAATAAAATACAGTTATGTCTTCTCTACACAGCCATGTATAATGAAATACGTCTGAGAAGCTGTGAAATACCTTACTTGGTGCTCAGCTGCTTCTCTAGAATGTCATGTCATCCATAGACCTCTAACATATGCCATCTCCAAGATGATGTGTCTAATATCCTCAGGCATTTTGGTTGGGACTAGGAATCTGTGTGTGGGCAATTGTGTCTCACCCTCAGTGAGAGTGTTTTAAAGACAGACTGCTTAGCAGTCACATTTTGGAGGTTATGACTATTCAAAACTCTCAAAGATGCATATCTTAGAAAAAAAAGAAACAAACAAAAAACAAAAACCCTAAGTGATTCTTAAGACGCATGTGAGCTTATACTTAGATTTGTTTTGAATTATTAGGAAAGCATGAGCTTGATTTTAGTTGAATAGGCTTCTTTCTTGCTTTCTGTAATGTCTAATACTTCTGTCAAGAAACAAAGTGAATTTAAGATATATGCCTCTTTATCTTTTGAAATATATTGGTGCTGTATTGTCATCCATTCAGGACAGTGTCATCCACTTGCCATACCTTCATTTTAATAAAAACAATTCATGAATTTATGGTGAAGAAGTGACATGACCTTGAAAGATGATAATGTTTCTTTTGCAAAGGAGAATATACCCCTATCACTCACTGACCTATTCATTCACACACAGTCACAGATTCTGTATTAAAAACTTCTTGTAGAGCTTAATATATTTGATTTCTTCCTTTTAATAAATGTATTAGATATAGATTTTAGTTTTTTTTTTTTTTTTTTTTTTTTTTTTTTGGCTGTAACTATGCTTGTCAGGGAAAACAAAAGCAAAAACAAAAAACACAGGCCTGGATTTATATATCTTCAGCAATCTAAAAGTTTGATGTGTTATCTGCACAATTTGTCTAGGTTTCCTCCTTATCCAAGAGCTCAAATAAAAGGATCCTCAGACAGTGATTTCTCACAGATAAAATATATCTCAAGTTAGATTGCTTTTGTGACATACCTCTTTCTTTTTCTGTTCCTCTTTGAAGACTGAGTCTATATGAACCACTTAAACCAGACACTTAATTTTTAGCTAACTAAAATTAGATGTTAATCTTGGGCAAGTATCTTGAATTAATGTTGATCTGTAAACTAGACAGTTTCTGCATGTGTTAAAACCACAGGATTCCTACCTTCATCAAATTCATTTCTTCACTTTCAACCACACTATAATGTGAATATATTGGAAACTCTGATTTATTCTTAATCACAATGAATACAAATCTGAACCTCCTGAATGCAGTTATTCTGCTAAACTCTGATGTTTCTAAAATTGATCAGCATAAGAACATGTGTTTCACGGTGGATGTCTCCAGGTATTTGTAGCAGTCTGACTGAAGGAATGGAGTTCTCTGTGCATTTGCAAAGCCTCAGCAGTTCGTTGGGATTCTTCTCACACTGTCCATTCAGAAATTCTTCTTATATGTGTCTGAAAATGCCAGAAGATGATCTGAAGATGATTTTCAGTTTAGGGACTTTGTTACCAGATCTCAAAGTTGAAGGTTGATTCTCCTGCTTATACAGAGTGCCATTTGAAATGTTTTAAGATATCTATATAGCATTTTTAATGCAAGACCTTTGAGGATCTGTGACTTTCTGGAATGACAGCCACAAATACTCTAGGACATCAGAAATGAAACTAAATGTCTATGTTTAGAAAACAAAATTGAGCCATAAATGTTGTATGATTTAAAACATCTCTGGCAAACGGCAACAGACAATTCACTACCTCAGCATTTTCAATTCAAACTATGTGGGAAGCACATGAAAGCAATCTGCCAATAAAGAAAGAAAACCTCTCAGGGTTGAATCAATGATATTGATGATAATGGCTCATCCTGACAACATTGTGTTTGGCAGTCTTCTTAGACATTCCCAGTCTCGGTTGGACCTCTACAAAGCAACAGAAAATTCAACAGGGATTTGTCTGCAATTTGTGTTTTGGCCACTGGAGTTTGCTTTTGTGCCACTGAAGGTGGTTGCTCTGGGTTTCTTTATTTTTGCTCCTTCTCTTGAATTCAGAACTGAACAGAATACCTGGGAGTAGAGAGAGACTCTTCTTCATAGATATATATCTTAGGCTGCTCAATACCATGCATAGGGTTTCCAACCTCCTTGGAAGATGTCCTTGCTCCTTCCTATGGGATGTGTTTGATAAACACACTTCTAGGGCGCTCACAGGCTGTGAACCTATAGCACATCATCCTACTGCACTTAGATAATGCCCTAACAACCCCATCTCTGTCAGCTTTCCAGCGAGTCTTCTCAGCAGTTTCAGCCTTGTCACTCCCACTCTACTTGTCATGGTTTATGCAGTACTAACATGGGTTCTGATGGGATATTTTGCTGATAAATATGTTTATATGCAAATCATTTGCAAATGCATCATACTTATAGGAGATGTCATTCAAGGAAAGAAACCATACTCGACAACTTTGACTACGTCAAGAGCACAGCCCTTGGCAAAAATGTATGCCAAAAGCATTCATGCAGTTATGTATCAACGTGGATCTGCCATCAGACACGTATGGGAATGACACTATAGAATTTTTATATATTTTTTTTTCTTCTGAATACAGGGAAATCAATGCCTTTTGGTATCTTTTCTGCAATGTGCATGTGTAATAGTAAAAATGCATTCAAACCTATCAAGCAAGAGTGTGGATTAACATGAGCCTTTTCCTAACTTCATTAGCTTTGCCATTTAAAGATTTACCACTTATTTGTTTTTTTCAAGTGATTAATTTCTGCACCATGCTGCCTCTGTTAATTTAAAATTATCAGACCTGGTAATGTGTTATATAAATATGCTTATGTGCAGGAAAAAACTCTAATATAAAGATCAGCATTTAGAAGAAAGGCAGAGGTGAGGAAAGGAATCAGGGCAATTTGAACAAAATTTAGAGAATTAGGCAACCCCTTCTATTCTGCCCTTGTTTTCTCCAGTTCCTGAGACAGGCTGCTGTGTAGTTCAAGCAGTACTTTGCTTTATATGCATTTTGTGGTTGCTCTCAGCAGAGTTACACTAAGCATAGGAGCCAAGGTAATGTGAACTAGTCAGTCCAAAAGCAGTTGAAAGGTTACTGTTATACATATAAGAACATTTTGTACTGTACTGGCCACTTTAATAGATTTGGTCTGTGTCAGAGATTCAGGAGCATGTCTGGTTCTCCCTCTGATGCAAAACACATTCAATCTTTTATCAGTTTGCCTTTTTTTTTTTTTTTTTTTTAAAAAAAGACTTCAAAATCCTATCAAAGCTCTTATCTTACCCCTTAAACTGTTAGATGCTTAAAACATAAAATCTTCTCCTATGACAAGCCTCAGGGATGTATTATCCGGAGTCTTTTTTTTTCCTTTCATTGCAGAGATTTGCAATTCTCTCTTCAGTAGCAAACCTAATACCATCTCATTTTTGTGGGGGAGAATTGTCAAAGTTTATAGATTGATTGAAAGGTCGAAAGGCTAATGTAGTAAATGTTAGTGTAATCACTGGTAATCACTAAAAGGTAGATGTGCATGAGCATGCTTACACTTAAGGTACAAGCTTACACAATGAGACTGTAAGAGATGAAATCCCATCCATAGTAAGAATTATTCGGTGTTTAACAAAAATGTATGTAAAAGAGAGATGTTAATATCCTTACCTTTTTTTTTTTTTTTAATTTAAATCTTCAGAGGAGGAATCAATAATTAGGAAACTTGGAAAATAATACTGCTTTTTCTTCATTTTTTTTGGTGATCTTTCTCTTTTAAATCTCAGTGAAGAGGAAGAAAATCCTTATGTGCTTCTTTATCTAGGTACCTTTGCTAGAGATTTACAACTTTATTATCAGTAATGAATTTCTTGAAAAAGCTTTATATTCACCTAACTTTGTGGGCAAATAATGCCTTTAATAAACTATATTTGAAATGAAGATGTGGTCTTTCTTTGCTGTATCTTCTATAGCAACCTGACCTGGACACTAACTAAATGCCAGAAAACCTGGGGCAGTAATGAATTCTGGCTGATTGCCAGTAACACTGACTCAACTCACTGCAATGCTAAGTCTTCTGTAGAAGCCTATGGCGCAATGACAGAATTGCTTTCAGCTTGGCAAGAGCAATATAAACAGACCTATGGGCTGAGACTACAAGTGCACAACAGAACTGTAAACAACTTGACTTCAAGAATCCCAGCTGAATAACAGATCATGTTCTACTACAGTTACAATGCTAGATCTCATGAATGTAACCTTCACAAAGGATAAAAGCCACAGAGAAGCCTGCATGATGCACATTTCTTTGTATTTCAAACATACAGAAGGAGAAAAATATCTATTTTTTTGAGGACAAGTAGAAAAGTCCCTTACCAAAAATTAAACAGAAGAAAAAAACACACCTCAAATCAGCTACCCACACAAAAAAGCAAAAAAACCTGACATAATCTGTAAAAAATTACACCACTTTTTAAAGTATTTAAATAAAAAATCAAAAACAAGAAAACCGTAACAAGTAAAAATACTAGCTGAGGTCTTGGTTTTATGTCTTTGCTATCTGATTCCAAGGGCTGAAAGGGCTTGCTGTCTTTAGAATTCAAGAGGACAAAGTGAAACTAATGATGTGGGTTTACATTCTATTGATGGCTGTCATTTTCTGAGAGCATAAACAGTGATCCACACAGAATTACTTTTATTTTTTTTCTGTAAACTTAATAGCCATATATTTCATCATAGACTGAAATTGATAGCACAGTAGTGAAACCATTTCTCAGGCAGTGAAGTGTCGAGTTTTCTTAATTTTGCCTAAAGTTTATGAAACAAATGTCTGCAAGCCATCTTGAACCTGGACAACTTCTTCTGCCTGACTGTCCTCATGGGGAATAAGTTTCTCTTTATATCCAATCAGAATCCCTCCTCTTTCAGTAAATTCTTGTTCTTTCCTGCCCACCTGCTATCCTCTGTTAAGAAGAATCTGGCTCTGCCTACTCAATGACCACACTGAATGTTTGGTCCCCCCACACTACCAACCCTGAAGTTTTTTATCCTCCATCCTGAACAAGCCCAGGTTCTTCAGCTTTTCCTCATAGGACAGATACTGCTGCCTACATCTGTTTGGGTTGCCCTCCACTGAACTCGTTCAATTTATTGTTGTCTGTTTGTCGGTTGTACTGGAGGTCCCCAAACTGGGCACAGTATTCTAGATGCAGTCTGTTGAGTGCTAAGGATAATCCTTCCCTTGATCTAATGGCTGTGTTGCTGTTAATACAGTCCAGGAAGCTGAAGGCAATCTCTGCTGTCAGATCACGTTGCTGTCTCATGTTCCTCTTGCCCTGAACAAGACCAGCAGGTCCTTTTCTGCAGAGCTGCCCCCCAGGAGGTCGGTCCCAAGTTTGGATGGTTGCAAGGAGCTATCCCATTCCTAGTGCAGGACTCTTCATTTATTCTTTGTGAATTTCACTTCTTGTTTTGTTTTGTTTTTCAGTCCATTTCTCTAGCCTGCTTAGGTCCCTCTGGATGGTAGCCTTGCCCTCAAGCATATTGACTGGTCCTCTCATCCCACTTTGGTAGCACCTGCAAACTTGGTGAGCACTCCTCTCCAGGTCAATGATCAAGAGGTTAAATAGGACAAGTCCCTAGACATACCCTTGCAGTAATACACATCTCACTGGCATCCAGCTAGGGCTAAGACCCACTAACTGCAATCACCTGAGTCTCACCATCCAAATAGTTTTTTATACTCATCTAATTTCCCCCAACTAGAATTGTAACAACCTGACTTGAATACAGGAATATTGTGGGAGATATGAAAGCCTTGATATTTTTTTCCTACTTTCTGGTGTAAATCTCCTTTGCTGAAGCCAGTATTCTTGTCATATGATCACTTCGCATTTTCATCTGTAGAAATTAGTAAAATTAGTAAATTAGTAAAATCAGTTAAAAAAAAAAAGCTATGACTGATTATAATATAATTTCTTCCTAAAAACAGTTTGTGGATTTAATAACCCCTATGGAATCTGTGCAGTCAATTTCTACCACTACTGGAGAAGGATTTAGAGGCATAATTCCATGTAGCTGTCAGTGAATCTCATACTTTGTGATACCTTAGATGTTAATGAACTTTTGCTTCACTTTAGTAAGCGTGTTGTTTCTAGATTTATGACCATATCTACACATAGACTATGCAGCTAGTGGAGTGACCAGGATAGCCGGGATTAAAGTGTGGCATTGCCCTAATATACTTTTATGATTTTAAACTAGCTCCTGAAATATTCTGTGTCTCTGTTTAATCATCTGTAAAATAAGAATATGTACGAAAACAGATGATTCCTCTTAGATCTTGCTTTGCTGAGCTGAAGTTATCATATAGTATCTAGTACTAGTGATAGGGATATGGAGGATGTTAGAGAGGTTTCCTAGTTTCTTTCCAGCTCTTGGCAGTACACTAGATCCTACTGGGGGAAAGAAAAAAATGAAGGAAAAATTATGAAGTTCTATGATTCATGGTCAAGGGGAAAAGAAAGCATTTAAAATGAAGATATTTGTCCTCAGATCCCTACTGAGAGTAGTTAAACAGTGATTTTCCAGGAACATTTTTTTGCAGCTTTTCAAGAAGGAAAATACCCTTGTCTCTATATTTCTATATCACTAGGGTTTCTGTTCCTCATACAAAAATACAAAAATGTAGGAGCTCCAAAAAAGGGTGAAAATATTCATATTCACTTTGGCAAGTCTGTATATTTTCTATAGATCAATCTTTTGAAACAAGTGACTAAAGCTTTGTGTAAGCAGTAAAGCTTAAGACAAACTTTTGGCAAAGAACATTTCAACCTTGATGATTTAACAGGATCATAAACAACTGAAAAAGTCACACAATAAAAAGCCTTTGGAAACATTAATTTAACCTAACAGAATCACTACTTCTGCATATTATAAAATAAATTAAACACAGTTGAGAAAACCTTATTTCCCTTCAAATGTTTGTTTTCTAAATTTACTTATCTGGGGTATATGTATGTTCTTCCATATACTCTTTGTCTATAGAAGACAGTGCTATATGTATATAGCAATGTAAATATCATTGCTATATATATATATATATAACAATATATATCATCGCTATAAAGTTGAAGAAGAAATATATGGAGATCTAGTAAGGTGTGAACGGGTCGAATGCAATTCCTCAAATTCAAACTCACTCTTCTGACTGGACATGATTTAATTCAAGTTAAATTTGAGTGTCCATATTTGCATGTGCTGGTATACATGTATCAAAAATCTCTTGAAAGAATCTCATTTCCTAAGCTACAAAACATATTTCCTAAATACAAAACATATTTTCAAGATTCACTTATTTCATCTGTTTTTGACCTTTTTTGATTGACTTTTTTTTAGAGAAATCAGTCAATTTCAAAACAATTTACTTGAGACAGTAATCATAGGGCCAAAAGTCACAGAAATCTTCTAAACTTAAAACACATACGCACAATTATACTTATTTACATCTTGCCAAATATATTTTGTCTTAATGACATATATGAAATAAATAAAATGCCTTCTTCCAAAAATGGTAATTTTTGCTTTTGTTAGAACACACTCACATTCCCACATAAGAAAACACCATCCTTGCATTTTCATGAGATTTTATTTACATGTTACAAAAAAAATGCAGTAAGCAGCAGTTTGGTGGGTTTTTTTTTTTTTTTTTTTGTTTACCTGTTTGGTTGTTTTTTCTTTTAATAGCTGCATTTATTATGTGCAACATTGCAGGATTTGAGGCAAAGAATTATTAGGCTTAGGATACTTGAGCGCAAAACTTTCTTTTTTTACTTGCCATTTCTCTAGGGCTGAGATGTGATCTCAGGTCATAGAATCAGCTTCATTTTGCATTTGGCTGAAATAAAAAGAAGAAAAGCGGCAGAAGCCAATCTGATTAGATTCACTTTTATTTTAATTTCTCCTTTATGTCTGGTTTTATGAAAGTAGAAACAGATGCAAGGGTATTGCATATTATCAGTCGATCATGGGATAAACTGCCTGAAACTCATTGTTGAAACCTGAGCAGGCATAAACAATTTTCTGTCCACTTTTTTTTTAGCTTCTCAAGTGCCAAGCAACTTACTACACTGAAAAATGTTGTAAGGTGCAGGTCTGTTCTTAAAGCTGCTCTTTCATAAGGTGCATTTCAGGAAGCATTCTCTTACTTTTTCCTTTGTTCTCAATTCACAAATAGAGCTAAAACAGAAAATCTTCAGCTTTCTAGAAGGTAATTTTCAAATACATGTACCCTAACTGAGATTTCCAGAAAGTCCCAGACTAGCTTCTGCCTAGGCCTTTACCAGAGTGCAGGCTGTAACCATGGGTCAATCAGAGATGTTCAATGATTGATGCTGTTGCCTCTAGGACCTTGTGTCATTTGTTATAGAAGTTGATATGTACATAGCAAGTATCGTCATGAACCGCAGACAGTTAAAGGATGTCTTATAGATAAGAATCTACACAAGTCTCTCTTGATTTTATCATAGGATTCCTTTACATTGCTAAAGAATTATATTGAACAGTTTCTTCTGAGTGTCTTTTGTGCAAAATCATTTAAAGATGGACTTGGAAAAGATAGACTTGGAAAAGACCAAAATTGAAACGGTATGTGTATGTTGTACATCCAGGGCTTCTCAAGCAAAGTTAATGGGCAGTTTGATATTTCACTATCTTAACTGTCCATTTGTAAACAGTAATAGCATTTACCTCTCGGTGTTGGGATGAACATCTATTAATGCTAGTAAACTTTCAAATATAACAGTGGTTACTGAGGTAGAAAAGCCTGTGAGGAAATAGAGGTCTTCACTGAAAAGGATTTTAATCATATCCAGTAAAGAGAGCACAAGAGTCCACAAAGAAAAATGAGGAAATGCAAAATACTGAATCATTGCTCATTAAGTGAATACTGCCCATCCAGTACACTAAGCTGTAGGTTTTATGGAAAAATACAATAGCGACTATAATTAATCATTTCCTATAGTGTTTATATAAAGAAGGGCTGAATTACGATTGCATAGGTAATCTTAGTTATGGCATTGGTTAAGCCTAGAAGGGTTGAACTTTTAAACACAGTACTACTTTTTTTAGCACCTATTTTGCAGGTGTTACATACATATGAACATGTATATAAGACTTTTTTTGTATGTGTGTTTTTATGTTGCAAATGTGATGTATTACTATAGAAAGAATTTGAAGAAGATAATGATAGCCTAAATAAGAAGACAGAATATTTTATTTTTGGAAGCACATAAAAATTAAAAGATGTCCAGTCCTCAGAAATTTTATTCTGTCAGGAAAATTTAATGGCTATATTTTCTGGCTGAAGTTTGGGAATTAAGAGACAAAAAGACATTTGTAAGGTTTTCTAGATTTAAATTCAAGAGGTATAGTAGAGAAGTCTGGACTGTATTTAAAGTCAATAGGAGTTCTATCATTAGCTGTAGTTGGAAGAAATTTAATCTTAATTACTTTAAATAGAAGGAATTGATTATTCTTGATTACTTGCTTTACAAATAAAGCCAGTAAGTGTTGACTATATTTTGGAACAGTTAGGAAAAACAGGTGCTCATACCAAAAAGAAAGTATCAATATGAGCTCTATACAATTACAACTTTCTAGCAATACATTGTGACTTTAACATATATACTTTCAGTGCAAGTATTGTGTATTAGTCAGTTAATATGCATGAAGGATTTTTGAAGAGCTACTTAAGTACTGATCATTAATAATAATTACCCATAAGTAATGTCTTATTATTATATGCCAGATATAAGTGTAGTTACACAGTTGTGTCAAAAACTTGCCAAACCTATAGCTGCCGTGAAAGAAGTAAACTGGCCAGAATCCCAGCAGATATTAAAGACCCTGCTTAGTGTGTCATGCTTTCAAGAATGAAGATCTATTCAGAGCAGAGAAAAGTCAACCACATTTTCACAAGCACTACATGATAAAATTCAAGTTCTTGTAAAATTCAAGGCTTCAGAAAGAGGTTTGAAGTGTATTAAGTGCACACACTATAAACTTTTAGACATTCTTCTCTATCATGTCAGAGTAAGAAGATTGATGAATGAATTAAAGAAAAGGAAATATAAGACACTGAGATATCACTTAAGCAAAGAACTGACAACAATTAAGAATAGTTCTCAAAACATACCACAACTCTAAACCTGCACATTAAGGATGTTAAAGATGGTATTCTTAAAATGAAAATCATATGTACTTTATAAAAAGAAATAATGAATTAAAATCCTTATGCTACATAAACAAGCTTTGAATAAACTGATTTTTTTTTCAGTTACTTTTTCATAATTTGTTACCAATGTTTTCTTTTTTTAAAAAAATTGTGAAGCAGATAATACATATGCTCTTGGAAGTTACTGAGTGAGTTTTCTCCATTACACCTGTTGCATGAAAGTGTATCTACCCATATCCTAGACATATTTCCTGGCAAGATTGCTTTAATGTCTGCCTCTGTCAGAATAAGCAGAATCATTTGGTTTAGGCATAAGAGGCTCACTCACTCATTTACCATGGTTATTTAATCTAATCATGATGTTCTTTTCATGTTTTCCTCTTTGCTAAATAGAGGTCATTAGCTGTCAGTACAACTTACATAAAAATATGATGGCATTGGTAATGTTCACAATATTGCAAGCAGCAGCATTAAATAGTGGGGGAGGATATGGAGTGGAAATGGCATAGAATGGATTTAGTGCAGAGATACTGGACAAGGTTATCAGTATTTGTATTGACAAAGGACACGGAAATCCACCAAAATGCCATCTATTTTGAAAGAATCACAATAAAACTGTTAAATTTTCATGGAATGTCTTATAATGGATCATAGATAGTCATTTGAATGATATACATTTTAATGCTGGTGGCTGATATATAAAAAGTGTTTTAAAATACTGATTTTTCTACACTGTTTCCAGTGCCTTCAAGCTTGAAATATTGAGCTATTATGAAAAAAAAAAAAAGAAACAAGCAACCAAAAGGAGGAATATCATTTTTCAGATCTCTGGCATTTAAACCATAAGTGCTTCATTATTACTAAGCGCATTTTAAAATACTGACAAAACCATGACTTGATTAAGAAAGTAATTTTTTAAAACATATTGTGGAAAGATCTATATGAAACATCTTTGCTATTTTTTCAGCAACTATGAAAATGTTTTGTCATGTAAAACATGATATCATTAAACTATTCTCTAGACTACAGCAAGTTTGAAAAAACTGTCCATGCAAGCAGATATTAATGTGCTCTCTTTAAAGAATGAAATTGCTTTTTTGTTTGTTTGTTTTGCATTATCATTATGCCAATCAATTAAATATAGCTAGCTGTATATCTCATCAACATTTCAGAAAGAGAATGATATTTTACTCCGGACTGTTGCACATTGTTTCAAATAAGTTGCAAGTATTATGCAATGGAGAGAGAAGCTATTATTTAAATTGTTAAATAATTACAGTTAAAAAATAATCTGTTTTCATTCCAGGGCTTCTAAGGGGTACTGAGTTTTCTATGAAACAAGCTTGGAAAGTCACCAAATAGATAATAGAATTTGAAACAAAATCAGTAATTTTCCCTTTATGGTGCAGTTTGAATCAATGCTGTTTTAAGGTTCCTCCTTTCTTCCACTAAAGAAAGTGAGAAAAATCTCACTTACCATGGATAAAGAATGTGTATAGAAGAAGAAAAAATGATTATGGGATTTGGCAGTTAATGATTAGATGGTATTACTTCTGAAATTACGCAGTCATTTCTTGGAGATTTCAGGTCCAAATATGTGGCTTTTCTGGTAGAATTGCACCTGCAATGGCATCATCAAAGATTAAAGAGAGATCAAAGTACCGAGAAAATATCAAGCATTAATAGTTCATAGGAACAAAAAAGATCAGATTGTTTGAAATCTAAGAAATGATACTGCCTAGGAGGTAGAAATGAGTAAAAAATGAAGATATAGGACTGAAAGATACTTCAGAAGCCTAAATAAAGAAGCAAATGAATAATTTTGAAAATATATCTGCTGTTGAACAAACTGAGAGAGTAGAGCACAAGGGATTTTTGCATCTGTTGTCATAGGCTTTGTTAATGTTCAGAACATGGAGAACAAAAGAGAACTAACAGTTCCTAATCAATAAATAGTTGTTTTTTTTTTTTTTTTTGACATTTATAGTTAATCATTCAGTTCAACTTTTCAGAATAAAATGTGCTTTTTTTCAATGCAAAATGTAAGGTGGTGCAGGGAAGTAAGATCTGAAGTGCAGTTCATTTTACAGACTAGTCCCTTACCAGGATCAACAGCTTACAAACGCTTAAACCCTATACGGATAAGTTAAGGATTTGCTGCACCGAATCCCAGCTCTGGCCTCCTTTGCAGCCACTGACTTTCTGCAGAGCAGATGGTGATTGATAATTTACTTCTGTGATAGTGAACCTGTCATTCCTGCAACTTTTCTACTGTGTTTCCAGATGAACAGTTTCCTGAAATTAAGTTCTTCGTCATTACAGGTAGTAGTAGCAGAAAGTATACATTTTTAGGATCAGTGAATATATGCTTTGCAATTACCACCCCTGTAGAGATTTTGCCTACAGGTTGCAAATAGTAACTTCTGAAATAACTTCTGAGAAGCTGGTAACCTAATTG
Source organism: Nothoprocta perdicaria (assembly GCF_003342845.1). Taxonomy (NCBI): domain Eukaryota; kingdom Metazoa; phylum Chordata; class Aves; order Tinamiformes; family Tinamidae; genus Nothoprocta; species Nothoprocta perdicaria. Next base: position 1,170,271 of record NW_020454305.1, read on the forward strand.
GTTGACAAAGCATCAGATAAGTTGTTCTATTTCACCACCTTGTTGTTTTTTTTTTTTTTTCATTCCTTTCTGCTTTTCAGAGAGAATGAGACATTTGTTTTATTGAGAAAGCCTGCAAATATATCAAAGTATCATTTGTTCAGTCCTGTTGGAAACACAATGGCTATGTCTGTACTGGGAAACTAAACTGGATCAGGCATGGGTTCAAGCACTCCCTGTGATTAACTATACTGTTAATTGTTAGCATGATCCCTAACTTGGTTTTGGTCTTTGCCAGCAGTGCCTGGGCACAGTAAAGGAGCCACCAGGGACAGAGGATAATTCCTAATAGGCAGTTTGGACTTGGCTACTCTGTTCTGGGAGGAAAGAGGGTTTAGCTCTGTGGACCGATATGGGCTATGGTGTGCCAGCTGGCCTCAAGTCCACAGAATGATCCATGCCTCATTTTATTTACTAGCATGCATGTAGCCAGTAAAACTTTGGCCAGCAAAGCAAAAGGCAAAGAAAAACTTTCAGCAGTCAAGAATATTTTCAACTTTATGTTTGTAGCACTTCAAATAATCTTTTCCTACACCTGCATAAAAGCTTATTTCCATGAAAATAAATACATAACATTTTTAGTTATAGCTCAAAGGAGCTAACTTTGTCCCTCAAATTAAAGCTGCCCAAGCTAAGAACCGCTCTAGGGAAGCATTTTACATGGTGCTCTGAGTGATTTCATACTTATCTATTTAATTATCTTAACTCATAATAAACCCTGATTTGTAACAGTAGGTAGTGCTCTACCTTGTTCTAATTAATGAATCAGTTAATGGACAACCTGCGGAGTCAGAATATGCTAATTTAGGCAGATTCTACTTAATTTGGTGAAACCCACTGATGCAGTTCAAGCTGTCTACAATTTAGACCTACAAAATAGAACAAGCCTTCCATACAGAAACATACAGTCACCAACAATAAAACTGGAGACAAAAACAAAGAACTGCATCTTTAAATTTATCACAGCACTGAGAGAAAATACCCCTTTAAATGAGGTTTCTTTAAAGATTTCTTTTCATGAATAATGCATTAGAGTCACAAAGTAGATACCTATGATCGTGTATTAATGTGTATTTCTAAGGCACAACTTAAGCATATGGCTGTTCTGGGCTGATCCCGCTTTTGTGTAATGAGAACTAATGATTTTGGAATCCTGAGGGCCTATGAGGCCATGCTGGATGTGTGGTTCTGCAGATAATGAACAGAAAGCAGTGTATAGCCCTGGCAAGCAGTCAAAAGACTGGGTACCTGCACTTTGGAAGAGAGAGTAGCATGGTTAACAGGAAAGCTCTGGAGATTACTGCAGTCAAACAGATGTCTTTCAGAATACAGAGCACAAATAATGTCACACACAAAACAGGAGATGAAAAGTCGGAGGATTTTGAATAGCAAATTGCTAAATAGAGAAAAATAAACATTTTGCACTAAACTGTAAACAAGAAAGCATCTAGGGAGTTAATTGGTAAGTTCACACAAATATCAGAGAGTACCAATTAAAAAGGACAAGAACATTACAGAGAAGATAAATTATTTCTACTTGTAGAGGATCTTTCCTTAAAGCCAAAAAGATAAGATATTATCAGATACAAAGACATTCAGACAAATTGTTACACTGATGAGCAGTAGCTACTTAGAACATACGTATTCTGAGTTCCTCAGTTTAAGGATATAATCACTGAGTATACAATGTAATTTTGGGACTTCTTAAGAAGACTTTTGCAATTCTAAATTCTGAAGTTTGAGTGAATGTGTATGGTGATGATCTGTATCTATCTGACCATTCTTTGAGAAAGATCTTGAACACTAAATACTGCCAAGTTTGAACAAGAGGCACATTGTTTGAAACACTATTTAAGAATTGAGTATATGAAACTTTCTGGTGTAAGGAAGATAAATAAGCTTGACTTTACCCCTGAATATGATGAGGTTTTGATCCTGAAGAGTTCCTATATAAGTCAGCAAGATAGTCAGAGAAAGAAGATTGGTGACATTTTACCTGGTTTTGATATTTATTGTCACACATAGGAAGAGTTTAAAGAAGCTAAGTAGCAATTGGATTAAAAGAAAAGTACTATCATAGATTAAAAACAGATAAAAGACATAAAAAAAAGTTTATATTTCAATGAGAAAAAAATTAAGTGAAGTTTCCTGGTTTTCCTTTTTTTTTTTGAATAAATATTCAAGTAACAGGAAGGAGCAATGAAGTGGCAATATCTGTGGATGATGAAGTTACTAACATTAATCAGGAATCATTAAACAGGAAAATGATGAAAGACCTAAGAACATAACAGGAGCTATATTGAGTCAGATTACAATACTGTTTAGTTCAGTACCCTATTTCTGATAGCAAATGTAGAGGGAAAAAGCAAAACACACTAAGAAGAAAGACAAACATTAATACTTTCTCTGGTGTATCTTTTTAGCTTCTAGCTATCTGCATCACAGACTTCCTGAGACAGAAGATCCATCTGCGTCTTTGCATGTAATAGATTCAGGGAATCTAACGACTTAGATGTGCAGCATAATGGAAAATGAAATTCAATAAAGATAGATGCTAAGTAATGCATATTCCAGTAAATAATTTGATTTATACACATTGCTAGGTTCTAAATTAACTGAAGCCACTCCGGGAAAAAGAAAAAATAAAACTCAGGCATAAAACCCAAGACACCAATATGAATGCTTTATTATTTGTCAATCTTGTATTAACTATTTGTATTGCAATAGATGCTTCAGGCACCAACTGGTCCTCTACTGTGCGCTTGTCTCTTGCATAGATAAAGCCTGTAGTCTGAAAGACCTTGCAATCTAAGCATCACAACAGACAGGCAGATGTGGGAGAACAAGGAAACAATAAGGCAATATCGATCGGAAGGGTAAGCAGTGGTGTCAGATTAATTGACCTTTGCTCACTGTGCATTGGTGGTCAAAAAGGAAACAACATGTTAGCATGTATAATGCCATTACATGAATCAATGAGCTCTAATCATCCTATCTCAAAAGGTTAGAGTGAAAACAGAAGGAATTCAGACCCTGATGAAAGAAATGAGTAGGAAAATAAAAATGTAGCATTGAAATAGGGGAAATATGGCTTTAAGAATTTATAAAAGAAGGTGTAATAGCGACAGATGCACAAGACATCAAGTGGTTGCCCCTAATTAGACATGCTAGTAAGGTAGGGCATAAGTGTCATGAATAAAATTCCATTTGAAATGTAATTTTTCCTCACACATTGTACACAGTTTCTGGTATTAAACAGTTATTTTCTGATGTCTCTGTGACCAAGACTTCAGTAGGATGCAGTTTAAACTGTTTACCCACCTATTTAGTTGTGATTCTCTTCTTTGGAATAGTACATATATTCTCATGTTTCTAGGCATAGTCCAGCCCCTGGCTCATGAAGGAAATATTTTCTCTGGGGACAATTTAGTCCATAATTGTCCAGCATTGAGTTTCTTGCTGCTGCCTCTGAAGCACTTATTGCTACCCACTGTGAAAAATAGGACATCGGATTAGATCAGTCTGGTCCAGAGTAGCAATTGCTGTGACCCTTAATGAGAAACTCTATTAAGTAGCAGAATTGAGATTATAATGTATGCCTATAAATAATTGGCAACATTTAGTTTTTAGCATGCATTTGGCTCAGTTCTGGCTCACTGCACATCAGGAGCTGCAGCAGGGCTGATATGAGCATTTCAGGGATGTCTTTCCTTCTCCTACCTTTCTGTAGTACTAATGAAGAAGGGAGAGGAGGGGAAACCAGCAATATTGAACTGATTTAGCTCCAAATAGTACTGCTAACTTCAAGAACAATTAGAAACTGCACAATGAATAATTCAGTGTTTTGTCACTTTAGGGTCTTCCAGTTCTGCCTCTATAATTCAGAGCTTCTCTCTCCCTTCCCCCTTCTTGTTAAGGAGGAATCCTAGCTAGAGAGAAGCAATCTCAAGGGGCTGCCTGCCTGCTTAACATGCAGGTGGCATTTCTGGGGGTTTGCAGGAAGCCCCAAGCTGGAGGCATGTTGACTCTGTGCATGTGGGACCTCTGAGGTACGCATGTCCCAGCCATGCTCACATAATTACAGTACATAAGAAGAGATCTCCTGTAAAAATATTTTCTTTTTTGATTCCCTACATTGTTTGAGGAATGGAGTGGAACATCAAATTAAAAGTGAAACTATTATCTAAGAATCCCAGAGTAGTAATAATTTGCAGAAGGGCTTTATCCTTTTTTTTTTTTTTTTTTTTTTTTTTTT